>NC_086262.1:17937908-18270883 GCF_021018805.1 Prinia subflava
GCAAATTCCATCTGTGCTGCTGGAACGTGTCCACCTCAGCCTGTGACAGTCCTGCAGAAGCAGAACCCAATCTGCAATTTCATGGCATGGCCATTGGGTCTCACACACGACAACAAACACATCCCTGGGAAGCTAACCCAAAGAAGCCTCCTGTTCCCACAGGTAACTGCAACCACAGCTGCTGACAGGAGCCAGAGCAAAGTCAGACACCTTCAAGCACTGAAATTCTATGTTTGGCACCAAGTCTGGCTCAGCAGCTCCAGCTCAACCCTGGCTCACACAGAGGTTTCATTCCTGCAGCAGGTGACCCCCACCTGGAGGGCATTGCTCTGATGTCATGGCTGAGCCTGGTGTCACCGAGGTGCCACGAGGATGACTCTGGGAGCAGGCTGGGAACTGCTCCAGCAGCAGCCAGGGGACTCGGTGGCTATGGCTGGGCAGTGCTAACGTGCACCTCATAATGAGACATGCTGCTCCCTTCTAAAATTACTCAGTTGAAAATGTACCTGTTTTGCTCTATTTAATCCTCTCCATTACCAGCTGCCAGTTTTAGGTCATTCCCTTTTCAATGAATTAAAAATAACTTTGTGTGCTGCAGCGAGGCATTTTTCAGACATGATCTAATGCACCAGCCTGTGGGTAGGGCTGTGGTCTGATATGCCAGGCCCAGGCACCACAGACAGCCCTGTGCCACCCCAGCCCAGCCCCCATTTACACTGCACCCCCAGAGAAAGGGGTTTCAGCCCACAGATCCTCCCAGACCTGCTGTTGACTCATGCCCGTCATCAGGACTTCAGACAAGGATACCAGCAGAGCCTGGCTAACAACACCTTTCTTTTGCTAAAAAAAATACCCTAAATATTTAAAAAAAAAAGCCTCTTCTGAGTAGAAGTATCGAACCCAAGCCCAAATCCACAGCCCCTGACAGAAGCATCACTCCCCCGGCAGCCATGGGCTGGGCTGGCTCTTTCCCTGGTGTGCCGGGCAGTAACAGCAGCCTGGCACAGAAGAACGTCCAGGGGGCAAAGGGGGAGTCCCACGGGGGTAAGAGCTCAGGAGCACAGAGTGGCACCAGCTCCTTTCCAGAGGAGGCTCCTGAACAAACCAGAGGTCAGTCACGGCTCTGCACACCCCACCTGCTGCCCTCAGAGACACGACAGGCTGGTTACTAATGGAAATGCACATGTATTCATGTTGAGGTGATCAATAATTTATGCCCATTTCTCCGAAGGTTCCTTCAGCAGTTTTGTGACAACAGAAAGGAAAAAAACCTTGCCTCTTTTTTGCTTTTTCATTTCCTTCATCACCTCCTACACACTCAGTGCCCCAATGAGGGAATTTAAAGCAAACAGTTTCCATGGAGACCCAGCCCGCCGTCCTCCCTCCCCTCCCATCCTCCCTTCTCTCGGCATCTCTGTGCCTTCACGCTCTCATGCTAAAAATATCCAAGATGGGATTTGATTTCCGCCGTAGCAATACAGTTTTATCAGAAAAATGGAAAATTTACAACACACCCCCCTCCCCCTCTCCCAGCGTGGAGGAAGGCACACTCTCTGCCAGGAACAGGGAATGAATCTGTTATTAAAGAGAAAGAAGATAAACTAGGGAAGCTGTAGTCGGTGCTGAGACCTGGATCCCTGGAGCAGCCTGATCCTCAGCAGGGAGCTGCCCACACAGCCACCCCTCTCCTTCTGCCCACCAGGGCAGGAGTCTGGGTGTCACATCCCTGCTCCTGGAGCCTCCCTGGCACATCATTCCTGCTCCCGGAGCATCCCAAACATCTTGTCCTCACTCCCAGAGCACTCCAGGCACATCATCCCCACTCCTGGCACATCCTATCTGATCCAGCTTCAGCAGCAGGTCCACGCAAAAGGGCCCTAGTGCTGCCTGTCCTGGTGGGGAGGCCACAGGACACCCCAGGACACCACAGGGCACCCCAGGACACCCCAGGACACCACAGAACACCACAGGACACCACACTGTCCCAATGCCTGTGCCAGGAGCACGTGGCCCTGATGAGCACAGGAGGCACCCCTGGCCCAGCCGTGAGGCCCAGGTCACAGCAGTACAGATGCTCCATGGTGGCAGGGACATCCCTGGACTCAAACCCACGGGGCAGAGGGTGCCCCCAGCCCTCCCAGGGATCTGCTACTGCCTGCCTTCCCAGTGGAACATGCCTCCATCGGGGTAAGAAGTGAGAGGCATGCCTGTGACCACACATAGTCATGGAATCATTTAGGTTGGAAAACCCCTAAAATCAAACCCAATCATTCCCCCAGCACTGTCAAGCTCACCACTAACCCATGTCCCCAAGTGCTACATCCCCACATCTGTTACATCTCTCTAAGGATGGAGACCCCATCACTGCAGCCTCTGCCAGGGCTGGTCAGTCCTTTCAGGGAAGGAATTTTTCCTGATATCTAACCTAAACTTCGCTTGGTGCAGCCTGAGGCCATTCCCTCTCCTCCTGTCCCTGTTCCCTGAGAGCAGAGCCCAACCCCCCTGGCTGTCCCCTCCTGTCAGGAGTTGTGCAGAGCCGCAAGGTCCCCCTGAGCCCCCTTTTCTCCAGGCTGAGCCCCTCCAGCTGCTCCTCATCGCGCTTGTGCTCCAGACCCTTCCACTGCTCCGCTGCTCTCCCACACCCACGCCCAGGCTCTGTCCTGGTGACAGCCCCGAGCCAGCTCCCTCCCCAGACAGAGCTCTGCATTTCTTGGGCAGCCCCCGCCTCCCCCTGCCCTTGACTCGCTGCTGTGGCCCTGCCTGCTCAGCTCTGCCCCTGGGCTGGGGACAGGAGGGCTCTGAGGGGTCGGGGCCGCAGCCCCGCACGCTCTGCTCCTTCCACTACGTGTATAAATCACCCAGTGGACAGCACCACACACAAAGCCTCCAGCTGCAGATGATAATAAACTGGGAAGCACCATAAATAACAGCAAACCAGGCTGCCAAAGGAAGGATTTAGATCATTCAAATCCCAGGCTGTGCGTTGCCAAATCGAGTTTAATACTGATAAGTGTGGGATAATAACTCACCACAGCCACATCCCTCACGCCCCCATTAGACCCCTCAAGTGAGTGATGGCTGCGGGGGTTTGCCAAGGAGGCAGAGATGTGGCCCCTGACTGGGAGCACAACCAAGCCATGGCACAATGGCCACCCCTGACTGACGAGGGACAAAGCAATGGGACACCAACGGGTCCTGTTGATTGAGAACAAAACCCACATCTGAAACTGCTCGGGTGGATGAAGAAAGCACAAGCAAGTAATGAAAAATTAAGAGGTTTGTGGAGGGAAAGTCTGGTGATGGAAGAGCCAGAGCACAAGTCTATCCACAGATCCCCCGTGGAGGCGTCAGTGCATCCCACCTTCTCTGCATCCCACCACCATGGCAGGAGATGGACCCCGAGCCCAGAAAGGGGTTTTGAGAAGGACACAAGCCTTAGAATTACAGCTGAATAATGCAGCACAACCCTCAGACTCGCAAGGAGGACTCCCAGGTCTGACCCTCAGTGACCGGCTTTGCTCAGGAAATGGTGATACTACGTTTCTTTGTTTAAAAGAGACTTCTTTGGTCTCCCTTTCTGCCTGCCTCCCTTAAAACAAACTAAAAAAGAACCAGCGAAGTGTTTACTCTGAAAGGCATGCACTGTCAGTGACGAGGAATTCACGTCCATGGCAGGGTTTTTCACTCAGGTTGATGGGAGCTGTGGACCAATGCTCAGGCCTGGATGCTCAAGGCACCTTGAGGGAACCCGGACTGCTCTGCCCCCTGCCAGGTCAGGTTTAACCCAGCACAGGCAGCAGCTGCAGCAGAGCTGGGCCCCCAGCCCCAACCCCAACAGGCAGAGCAAGAGGCTCATTCCAAGACTGGAATGCAACTCTCCCCTGCCCAAGAAAAAGTGTCAGAGAGGCACTAAAATGGGGAGGGGGGGACTTCAGGGCCCCTGAGGTACAGGAACAGCAGGCTAAAGAGGAAGAAAGCTGGGCTAGGCCATGGAGCTGAAGGGGACAAGGAAGCGGCATCCAAGTCCCACCAGAACAGGGCTGGGTACGATGTGCAGGGCAGTGTGGGGAGCCTGGGCCATCAGTCCTGCCCCAAACTGTGGTCCATGGCAGGGGGGAATGAGGTGGGAGGGCAGAGGACAGCAGAGGTTAAACTGCAATCTAATGGCATGCAAAATCACACATGATTGATCGGCATTGATTATCCCCTGCCGCGGTGAATGATAGCCTGGGAAACAGAAATCAATTCCACTGCATTAAGCCCAGTAAGGATCTCGAGCATCAGCAAAATGCCCTGAAACCCCATAGCTTGCTGGCACCATGAAGTGAAACACAGCAAACCATGGCATGGCACGACACCTGCCCGACCCCTTCATCCCAGCGCTGTGGTGGAGGAGGGAGGAGAGGCTTAGTGGAAAAGCACCATGCCTGGACACCTCCCAGTCCCTCTGCCCATCCTGAGTCCTGTTTCCTGCAGGCATCGGGCTGCAGTCACAGCTCACACGGGACCTCCCAGCAGCCTGGGCAGGGCTGGACACACTGCTGAGCTCTGCTGCCTGGGTACAGCTCCTTGTCACAACAACGTGGTGCTGCAGAGCCAGCAGCAGCTGCTCCTCTTCCCCAAAATGGAATAACTCTCCTAGATTGAAGAGCTAAAAATACTGGCACATTCCAAATTTCTCTGCCCTTGTTACAGCAAAGAGTAATTTCGTGCTACCCAACCTAGAGGAAAGAAGCTCCCATCTGGCAGCAACCCCCGTGTCACTCAGCTTTCCCCACCAAAGCACCTATTTCAGAATGCCAACGTGTAAGAATGTGAATTTACATCACTCCACCATCCCGGCCAGGTGCAATTTACTGGAATTGCTAGAAAGGAGAGTTCAGGAGGAAATAACATCATGGAAGGGTTCGGCACAGAGACACACGAGGAGCAGAGGCTCTCACAACCCCAGGTGCCCAAGGCAAGGACATGAGAAGAGTGGGGCAAGCACTGCTCCAGAGCTCAATGTACCAGCAGAGACCATGCAGCCTCAGGGTGCCATGGATTGGGTCATCATCAGGAGCAGAATAATAGAACAGAAAAGAAAGTGAAGGGCAGCTTTCAGGCTGCCCAACTTAGCCCATCTGAGGAGGTGCAGGGAGGGAAGCAGAGCAGTAGAGCTGCCTTTGGCCCAGCTGCCCTGGCCCCTGGCCTGACCCAGCACACATGCCTGCCCACCAGTCCTGCTGGGTCCTGGGTATGCACACAAACCCAAAACTCTTCTGTGTGCATCAAGATGCACGACTCATTAGCTCTTGGATTAAGGGCGATTTTTAATTGGTCAGGCAATGAACACCTTATTAAGCTGTTACATATCACACCTGGGGTGGCAGAACAACACATAAATCAAGACTATTAGCCTGGGACCCAAGAATCTCACTGCCAGTGCAAATAACCCTCACTTTGTGAGGAAAACAGCTGCTCTAGGGTGCCCCAGAATACCCTGTTGCCAGGTGACCAGAGCAGCACCACCACAGCCCCAGCTCTGGGTGGGGTGGGAGAGGTCCACAGGTGCTGCCTCAGTCCAACCCTTGGCACATACACCTGAGATAACCACAAACCACGGGCTACAGAGCACAGCAACTTCCTTTAAGAAATCACAGAATATTCTGAGTTGGAAGAGATTCTGCAAGGATCACTGAGTTCATCACTTAAGTGACTGTCCCATACGGAGACTGAACTCAAAACCTTGGCATTATTTGCACCATGCTCTAACCAACAGAACTAATATTAGGGGCTTAAAAGCAAACTGATTCAGAGTTGGGCAATTACTGAAATTCAGTTTCCTGAGTGATTTTTTTCTCCATTTACTACTCTTTCCTACACTATTCATCTTGGATGCGCACATCAGGGCAGCCCTCGGTGACTCGCTAGTGTTCCCACTGCTGGTCAGAGGCCGATGCTGGGGCAGTGACTCAGGCTGGCAGCAGACTGTCCTCCTGCAGCCCCTGCCCTCCTGCAGCCCCTGCCCTGCCTTGCCCAGCCCTGCTCCCTGCACTCCCTGCCTGTGCTATGCTGTGCTGTCCTGTCCTGTGCTGTGCTGTCCTGTCCTGTGCTGTGCTGTGCTGTCCTGTCCTGTGCTGTCCTGTCCTGTCCTGTGCTGTCCTGTCCTGGCCTGTCCTGTGCTGTGCTGCGGAGCTGGCTCACGCTGCCAGAGCATTCCAGGCAACTCAGCCGACTGCTCTGTCCCTTGGCTCACAGCAGGATTTGCTCTGCCATCCCTGTGCCAAGAGGCTTAGCAGCACAGCAGACACAACCTCCTCAAAATGGCTGATTTGGGCTTAGGAACACTGATGGAAAATCCAAGTCCATCTGCAAAATATATCCCTAAAAAACATGAGACTCTGTAAAAAGCAACTGAGCGTTGATCAAGTCCTCCACCCTTTCCACACTAAAACCTTGAAAAACACCAATGATCTCTGCCACAGAATTGTCTGGGCACGCCTCACGCATGGGCATAAAGGCATAAGTAACCCAAAAAGTGGCCTGGTTCCAAAACACCTTCTGAAAACCTGTGATTTCCAGGGACATCACTGCTTGCTGAAAACCTGAACATCTGACACAGGAAGCAGGAACACGCAGATGGTAACAACACTGAGCTCTTTGTATTTACAAGACTTTTATCTGCAGCAGGAACACAAAAGCTGCTTTCTCAAAGGGTAACACTGTGATGAACCCTGCAGCACCAGGTCTGACCCTCAGCACATACCTGTGTCCTGGGGATGTTGCCTTGCAAACCGGGAAACTCTTGGATGCCCACCCCCCCATTAGACTGTTCCTGCAGCCTTGGGTCCGTGTGCAGACACTGGGATGGATGCTTTCCAACACACTTCATGTGCCATGCAGTCTGTCTTTCTGGTCATCTTGCTGCAGCCATCTGTTAGCTGATCAGCAAAAACTATTGACTGTTTAAAAATTTTAATTAGAAGTACCCAAATGTCAGCTAAGCGAGTAAAATTCAGAAGCAGCAAGCTTTGCTCTCATGTAGAGCAGCTATTTTCAGCTTACAACCCAATTTTGTTACCATCTTGCTCTGATGTCATTCTCTGTCACATTATTCCAGTTGGTGCCCCTGGAACAAGCCCCTTGGCTGAACATGGGAGGCACAACGTGCACCTACTGTGACAGGAGCTTCTCCCAGAAACCTGGCACTGAGTGCTCCAGGAGGGCACTGCCTGCAGACACCCATCCCACAAAGGACCACAGAACACACTGCACACGTGGACACTCAAGTGATGGGTGCCCGTGGGCAAACCTGGGCACAGGGGGGCCAAAGGAGCTGTCTGCAGGTGGGTCAGCCAGGGAGGCAGCACCGAGACAGAAACACAGCTGGGTCTGCAGTGAGGAACAGCAGTGGGTCAGCAGTGAGACAGATGGGCCTGGAACATGATGGGGAATGGGGGGAGGCAAATGGGGAATGCAGTTGATGGAATAGGAACACCTTCTGCATGGGGAAACTGAGCCTTCTCTGCCATAATCTACCTCTCTGCAGCAAGCACCCTCAGAAGCCACACCCATCAGAGTGGTGGCATTTGAAAAAATGTTCTTAACGCTCCAATTCCAATTCCATGGGAAAGTAAACACACCAATACTGTGCAGACAGTCACTGGCATTTGTTGCCCAGATTTGAATTTAATAAGCTAAAGATGGCTTAATCCAACACCTGGGGCTGTAGTAAGATGGCAGCACAATGGGACTGGGGCAGGCAGTGCCACCCAGAGTACTGGGCTGTGCCACCCCCACCTCAGTGCCCATGTCTGGGCAGACAGGATATTTCAAACTCACATCAGCCACCACAGTGCTCCTCCAGCAGCATTTCCCCTGCCTCTGTCCCAGTCAAGTGCCACTGCCCACAGACCCCTTCTGGGAGGTGGCATGGCCTACTAGCACACCCCATTGCCCTCCTGGTGCCACTCAGGGTCCTCCCTCTGGGACGTGACCCATTCCCAGAGTGCCAAAGGTGCAGTGATACCTGCCTGCCACTGTCAGGTTCTGCCTCCACGTGTGGCTCAGCACCACTGCCTGCCACAGCCCCCCTGCTCCTTGCTGGGGCACAAACCCTTCTCAAGGCTATGCAAGAGCTCACGGTAACTCAGAACCCCTGCATGGGGCCAGAGAACAACACATGCTTTATCTGCTCCCTCTAAAACTCATCATAAACTCCATTTTCTGCCTACTTTAACATTTCTTCCCATGGAAGACTGATGTCTGTGCCATCATTTTCAATCTGCTCCTGGAAGAGCTTGTCCCAAGGCATTTTCCTCGCAGTATTTTAATTAAACTTACTTTCTCTCAATTTAGTGTTGGGTTCATTAAGTGGCATCCTGAGCCACTGAAATGAATTGCTTAAAAGTGATTTGTGCAGCAGCTTGAAGAAGCAGATCACAGCTATAAATGAGCCTGTCTTTGAACTTTACAACTTTTGCCACTTGGGGTGCAGAAAGCACCCAGATGCCACAAGTCCCTGGGGAAGGCCCAAGGTCTCCGTGGGCAAGGCAGCATTCCTGCCTCCTGCTGGTAAGTTACAGAGAGTGAAAACCACTTGTTTATAAACTGCAGGTGTAAATAACAAATATCTCTGCTTGAAAAAGAACATATTTTGAATATACGTCTATCTTTAGTGGAAACAAACCCCTTTTTTGTTACAGGGAATAAACTCCAGGATGTTAGAGGCTTCCAAATGGAAGCATGGACATTTACTGTATTCAGTGAAAACCCTCTTCCAGTCAGATGGGATTTCATTAAGTTCATTCTGACAGGGAATTAAAAGCCTTTGCTGGAAGCTCCTTTTCTGGTGTCAGGGCTGTATTATTGAAGGTAACATGGTGCTTCCTCAGGCAGGATCAGTGGAAAATATTTTTGACAAAACTGTTGGGCTGAGATAATCTTGACATTTTTCATCCACCACAGTGCAGGGACCAGACTCAGAGCTGAACCTGGCTGTTCCCAGCGAGGTCTTATAATCAACACAGCAAACACCAACATCAGCTAGAGCACATGGAGAAGTGGTTAGTCTATTCTAAACTGGTGGCAAATGTGGAGACAAGTGCAGAGGCACACAGGAGGCCAGGCAGGGGCAGGAAGGCATCACCTGCCCAGACATGGCAGCAGCTCTGCCAGCAGCTCCACGAGCAACACAAGAGCCACAGCAGCACGCTCTGCCAAACATCAGTGCTCAGGCTACCGGGGCTCCTGTTAGCAGTTTGTGATTCTGCCACAAATCTGCTGTCACGGGCTATGACTGATTCTGCTTCAAGTGATTGCCTGCCTGGCCTTACTACCCATGCCCATGGGCAACAGGGGCTCTCAGCTTTTGGCCCGCAGCACAGCAGCTCCCAGCAGGCTGCAGCATCAGGCAGAGGACACAGCTGGCACAGGACAGCATTTTGAATGAAGCTCTGGTTAGTGGTGAAGACTGTGACTCCCTTTTAACCACAGGTGAATGGTGTGACACCAAGGCATAACAATCCTGAATACAAAGCCATTACTGACATGAGAGGAGCAGGGCGAGTGTGAAAATTGCCTGGATGCAGCAGGAGAAGGGTTAGTGAGAGTGTCTGCAGCACACAGGGTCAACACCCAACAGACATAACTGTACAACATCCAACAGCTTCCACTGAAAAGCTGCAGTGATAAACAGTATGTTGTCTTACAGACCCCCTTCTAAAAATGAGGTGACAGCTGGGTACTTCGTCTCTTTTTCTCCTCCTGCTGTCAGTGAGAAAGAAAGTTACTGGATGTCACCTGACATGAGGCAACGCTGCTTCTACGCACCGTCCACGGCCCGCCCGACATCCATCAGAGACAGGCACCGGGCATCCCTCTCACTCTCCTGCCTGCTGAGGTTCACCAGCAATGAACCCCATTGTCTGAGTAAGGCTCTACAGCAGATCTCAGCTGCCTCAGTCACATACACCTGTAGCTCAGAGCTCCCCACCCAAACACAGCCTCTCCGACCTCTGGTGACTCCGAATGCCACTGCCAGCCCAGCCCAGCCTTTGCAGGTCTGGTGGTGTCCTGGAATGCTGAAGGGTTTGGGACAAGCTCTGCTGCAGAACAGGCCAGTGCCGTGAACACTTGCCCACACCCACCTCGGGTGGCATGAAGCAGCATCCAAACACCACATTTGACAGTGGCTCAGGCCGGGCAGGTGAGCAGCACTCCCATGACAAGCACCACGCTACCCATGCACATCCTCCTGACACAGGTTCACCGGCATCGCTGCGTCTGCGTGGAAGGGAGAGCTGGGCAATCCAACAACAGCCTCATATTCCAGAGCAACCCTTGGGGCAGGTCAGCTGACGTGACGAGACAATGCTGCAGGGGTGGGGGACACTGCCCGGGGCACAGGCAGCAGCATCCCTTCCCCAGAACAGCCATCACAGCAAGAGCAACTGCACAACACTCAGCACGGATGCAGTCCCTGCCCATATGCCCAGGAGTATGCTGGGGGTAAGGGTGTGGATTTTAACAGTTCTGCTGGGAAGCTGCTTCCCATTCTGATAGAAATCCAGGCATTATTTAATTCAAAACAGAAAACAAACTGCACTGTGGGCTGTGAGCACGTTTGGGCTTCGTTCAGAAGGGGAAAAAGTGAAAATACTAATTAACCCCAGTTGTTGGAAGAACGCCCTGCAGAAACATGATTCAGAACGGGTCACAAATCATAAAATAATAATAATAAAAAAGCCACAATGCTCTGGGGACATTAAGCGATTACAGAGAGTTGTTATTTGGCTGATTTTCACACTTCATTAGCATGTGCATAATTTAACAAGTGAACGTGCTGAGGGCTGGCAACACATAAGAGCCACTTTCTTGAAACACGAACTGTAAATTGGGACACCAGTTAGGGGGCTTGTTTTAAATCATGATGGAAAAGCACCAGACATCAATTCCAGGCTTTCAGCAGAAGTGGAAGTTCAGGGACCACAGGCCAAGCAGAGAGGTGCCATGGGAAGGTAGCTGCCCCTTTGGACATGGCCCAGAGAGCCCAGCTTCACATGGCTGTGGAGCCATCTCAAAGCCACTTAACAGAGAATTGGGTAAACCTG
The DNA here is from genome assembly GCF_021018805.1 of Prinia subflava. NCBI lineage: Eukaryota > Metazoa > Chordata > Aves > Passeriformes > Cisticolidae > Prinia > Prinia subflava. The sequence continues at coordinate 17,949,002 of NC_086262.1, forward strand.
GATTAAAAAAACACAGGGAATCTGTCACGTTCTACTGCTCCCACTTGTCTGGCACTCACCACAGAGCAGTGGGGACAGAACTGAAGCAGGGGGCAGACAGACTTTGGGAGTTACCATCAGAGCAGACAACCTTCCAGCACACTCATTCCCCTTCCAGCAGGGAGAAACGAGGGCAGGAAATAAAGGCGATTTATCAGTACCAAGGTGGCCACATCACATGGAAGGGGCAATGCCCGGACAAACCAGACCTCCCAGGGCCCCAGGCTGCTGCCAGTCCTCGCTCCCACCTGTGGCTGGCAGCCCACAGGCATCCCACTGCAGGGGCTGTGACACTGGGGGACTGAAGGTTCCACAGCCATCAGCCAGGGACAAGGAGCAGCAGCTCAGGGCACGTGTCCACCACAGGGCTCCCACAACACCTAACAAGACTGGGCAGACATGGCAAGCACAAGTGTCCAGCACAAGGAGACCTGGGAGCTCAAAGCAAAGGGATGGTTCAGACAAGAGAGACAAGACCTTCACAAGAAAAACAAAATCTCTTGCTCCTTTTGCCCCACAGTGTGTGGGAGCCACATCTCTAACCACTACTCCAGACTGTGATTTCCCCATATTTTAACAGAGGTTCTGTTTATGAAACTGCAAGCGGATTTAGTACTTATGAATAATGCCATGAGGTCTGGGAGATGTTTCTTTATATGATTAACTGACCACAGGCCATTTGTTTTACAACAAAGAGGCTCAACGATCCGTGCACACTGATTTATTCAGCCCCGTCTAATGCAGGGGCTGACATCTTCCTGGTACCCATATCTGTTCCATGATGGGAGGAATGCAGACCATGAGGGCCTGTACCCAGTGCTCTGCATGACAGTCCATCAGCTGGGGCAGAACTGATCTGGGCAGGAACCCCAGATCATGGTAGAGAACTCACCTGGCACACCAGGTTTCACAGTGAAGCAGGCCAGGGTTCTGTTTTCAGGTTCTCCCTGGCACTTGGTTCCCTGGGGCATAGCTGCACATTTCATCCACATTTCTGATTTCAGACACAATATTTGCTGCAAAGATAGCTGGTATTACAAAATAAACTGGGGGGACTGATTACAGCCCTGTCATATCGGACACCCTTGACAGTGTTTGCTGATGAAATATTGCTGCACTGGAACAGTGTGTGAGAACTGGCAAGTGGATTTCACTCTGAATAAAAGTGGAACTGACAAATGTACTGTAATTGTCCAAATTAAACAGCTGATGGCAAGTACCTGGCATCCTCCAGGTACCACATACTTTCTCTCCATAACCACTTGATTTTGATCAGTCTGTGTTCCAGGAAAGGATGCTGGGAAGGTTACCTTCCTTCTGAATTTGGCTCTTAATAATTGAATAAGAAATGATATGACTACAGAAGAAGTCTGAATTTCTCCATCCAATGAAACACAGAAATGCCTGGATTGACACTTAATGTTGTTTTGTTTTGCTGTACATAATTAATGAGGAGTGAGGACGCAGTACTTTGAAGCTGAACTTGGGAGTATGAGCAAAGCTACAGTAAGAGTAATAAATTATGCAGAATTATTTGTGCTTGGAATTTTAATATTTCAACATGATGCAAACACTTTTTAAACCTCTTCTAAAAACCCAAAGAAGCCTTGGGACCAAACCATATGGTTTAAGTCAGCTGCCCATAGCAAGCTTAATGCTTCTGCCAGCCAGCAAGGATTTGGGCAATTAGTTTATTAATGTGTTTATGTAAACAAAAAGAAAAAAAGTTGGGGAAAGTCTCATCCATTTCTCTCTGCCAAACTTATTGAGAATTGTCAAACAGAGAAAATGCAAATCTAAAAACTGTAAAACCCAACAAAGCCCCAGCCAGCCCCAGCAGCCTGACAAGCAGAACTGGTGATCCCATCGCACACCCAGGGCTGAGCAGAGTGGTGTCCTACCAGAGGCAGGAGGAATGGGCAAAATGGTCCCTTCCAACCTCAAGAATCTATGGAGCCTCAAGCACAAAACTACCATATGACTTATAGTTTATTACTATATATCCCTGATTCAGGACAAGGAATATCTAATTATCCTAATTGCTTCTGCTTTGGGAATGGGCCCTTTACACTTGGATAAAGGTGCCTATAAACAGCAGCATTTCTGCCTGCTCAGGCTGCGGGTCAGGTTTTATGCGCTCTGAGAAGATTAACTTTATTCTTAGTGAAGAATTTAATTACAGGAAGTGATTAGCCAAATGCTCCCAGTCAATACAGATGCAGTACGAGCTGTGCGGGAGTGGGCACCTTTGCTCCTGCTCAGGAAGTCCAGGAACAGTGACATTACTGCAAAGCCATTTGGGTTTTAAGTGACACCAACCAGACCTGGATCTCCACAGGCCAGTTACAACATGCTGACTTAAGCAACATTCAGCAGGGCTAGGAAGGGGGAAACCAATAAAAAGACAGCAGGAGACTGAAAGTCCGTTTTAAAATGCAGGAATACATCGGTTTATAGGCTTGTTTTCTAATTGCAACACTACAAAAATCAATGGCTTTAGAAAAGTAAAAGAAACACAGCAAACTGCTTGCAAACTCTGCTAGTCAGAAAGCAGCACTTGCTGGTAAATGTACTGTTCTCTGTCTTTTGGAGGACAGGACAAAAGAATATCTTGAATACTTCCCATCTCCTGTAACACTTTCCTCTGCATGTTAATAACTGTAGCTAGTCACTAAGCAAGAAAAAACTGTAATTAAATATAGCTAAAATAGCTTTCCAGCCTCCAAATAGCACTGCCAAGGACTAGCAAAGGCTCAATCCGACAAGGCTGCCTGTTACAGGCTCACCCAGGAGGGCACAAGGACAGGAGCACCCAGCAGGGAGAACCCGCTCCCACGGCGTGTTTTTCTACTGCTAATTACCACACCTCTTCCCAGGCCTGCACATGCACTGAGAAGGTACTGGCTGGACCCACTAGTCATAAGACCACCAACCAGCCCAGCAGCTGCTGCTCTAGCCTGACACACAGGTTTTCCAGGGGTTGGTTTCATTTGAAGGCCTGAGTCTGCCTATGCAGAGGAAAAAAGCCGTTTTCTGGCAAACCCTAGCCCTCTGACTTCATCACCTCATCAATAACTTTGCACATTGTCAGAAACAGATGGCAAGGAAAGAAAGAGGTCTGGTGAGGCAGCAGCTATCAGGAGATCAAGAACAAAGTGCCTCCCAAGTCTGGAATTCAGCTGTACAGCAGTACCTCAAACCAGGGCACGGCTCCTCCCTGGAGCCAGGAAAATCATTCCCAGCCAGGGAGGCGGAAAACCACGGATTCCTCAGCCTGGCTGCACCATACTGTGGGACAGCACACTGCAAAGCAGAGCTGGTGCGCCTGTTTGGAGAGGAGGGCTGGCCCCAGCCATGCTCACTGCTGTGGTCACTCCCTGAGGTCAGGCCACAGTCTGTAAACACGCTCAAGAAGCCGGGCAAGGTGCTTTGCCCATCCCCAGCAAAGGCTGAGACAGGGCAAGACACCTGGCCTGACATGGACAGACACTTCGCTCACATGGGAACGTGAGCATTCCTGCAGAGATGTGTCCCTCCAAAACATGCAAGGAGCTGTAAAATGCATCTAAAAACACAGGTCCCTTTCTCAAGAGAAAGCAGTGCCCTCTTAGTTAAAGAAACAAAGCCTTTAAGAATCATACTCCAAAGCCCCTCTGGTTCCCCAGACTGCGTGGGTCCCTGGCAAAGGGAAACACACCAGACACGAGCACAATTTGGAGCAATATCTGGCAGTTCAGTGCAGAATTTTTCCTCCTGCCTCTGAAGGAGGGCTCTGGCTCACCCTGCACCACTCTCCTGCTGCTCCCACATCAGCAGGTCCATGGCTGGACTCACCCACTTGCCCCATGAGAAGCTGGGGAGCTGGGAAGGGGCAGGGGTAAGTGAAGAAAAAAGGCAAGAGTCATGACTCCAAGCCCAGCAAGCAGAAGGTTCACTAGATGTAGTGACAAGTGTGCGTGTGTGCAGCCAGGCACACTGACATGCACACTAGCAAGTGGAGACACAACGAACTGTCCACAGCCATAGGGGGTTTTCCATTCACAACTGCTCATCCCTGAGAAAAGGGGTCCCCAAAACATTTGTGAACATTCCTCTGCCCTTCTGCCTCCTTCCACAGGTAGAATACCCCATCAGAAAGGGGCAGATGGCTTCTGCCTGCCTGAGAGAGAGCCTTGGTGCAAGGAGGACACCTTGCACTGTGGCTGGTTTTGGCTGTTCAAGGAGATGGTAGAATAGGTGGTAAGTCAAAGGTCTCAAAAGACAATATCCTTCTGCAACACAGACCTGTAGAGCCACAGTCCTCCCATCCCAGTCCTGTAGACCACAAGGGACATTAGGACCACACAGCCAGAGGTGTCAGGGGTGGGAATCTCACACCTGTATTTAACAGACAAAGCACAAATCAGGCAGGGCAAGGGAGCATGTGGGTTGGGATCTACAGGCCACGACATTCTGAGGCAACCTTCACAAGGAAACTGATGGCAGCCTTTGCCCCCGAGAGCCTAACTTAGAGCAAGGCTAATTGTATTAAGGACCACACAGTGTATTGCTTTATTTGTAATGAGTTTTAGGCTTCAGAAGCTGAGAATCCCATCTGCAAGAACAGACTGTTGCAGGATTCATCTATTAATAGCCACTGGTACACACTTCCAGCTGAGGGACACAAGGAGGGAGGAGACTACCAGATGGAGATAATGCATTAGAGTGACATAAAGCCAAAAAAAGGATGATCCACTTCCCCACATCCTCACACACATCTCAGGCTTGCAGCAGGGAGCAAATGAAGTGTCACATGTGATTAACTCATAAACATCCTAATTAGAAAGTTCTTACATTCGATTAAATGTCCAAATATGACAAGGCTTCAGTGTCCTCCCCAGAGCCCCATGCAAACAAGGTAACACTGCAGACTTCAGCTCCAGCTTCAAAGCAAGAGCCACGTCCAGCCCTGCACTAATGGGCAGGAATCAACAAACACATCTGTAAGATTTATGAAGTGCTTTGTGACCTGCTAGAGAAGGTGTGCTGGATGAGAACCAAGAGCTCCTCTTCTCCCTTCAACGCACACCCAGATCGAACTCTCAAGTGCCTGATTCAGGCTGACCTCCAAACCAGCCTGTCAGCAGAAACTGTTGCCACTGATGGGCACTGCAATGATGAGGAACTCTGACCATCTCAAGATCCACATGGATCTGGCCTCACTATCACCAGAAGCAGCCCCAGCTACAAGGTAATCTCTGCACAGCATCATCTTCACAATCTTGGGTGAACTAGACCATTTAATGCCACAGGTACCAATCTCCGGCTTTGTTTTTATGCCCAATGTTCTTCTGCCTGATGACTTCCATTGCTGAAAAAAGCTGGATTCCCTGTCACAGCTGGAGCTGCTCCATCAGTAACACCTCACTGCTGCACTTTGCAGGGCTCCTAATAAAAACGTCACATCCAGCTGCCAAATGACAGTATGAAACAGGACCCATAGCCAGACCTCTGCTGCAGGGGAACTTGTACTGAGCTCTACATGGGCAGAGGGGCTTCCCTCAGATACCTCCAGGATGCCAGCAGAACGACAGCACATCAGCACTGGGTTTTCTCCATCGCCACAACGCACTTGCTAGCAACAGTCCAGAGGCTCCCCACAGCGACTGGGCCTCCCTCCAGCCCCTCTGCCCAGCCCCCTGGGCTGCTTTCCACTCAACACAAAGAGCACAGCAGAAGCACAGCTCAGCTCAAGAGCATTGCTGAGCAAAGCCAGCAAAGCTCCTGGGACTCACCGCATCACCAGGGCAGGCAGGGTCCCATCGCTGCAGGACTCCAGCCATGGCCTACAGACGGAGATCATGCTGGGTCTGGTGGCTGCATGAGCCCCCAGAGCAGAGACCTCACCTAAGGCCAGGGTAGAGAAACACTGTCACCAAAACTCAGCCAAAACTCAAGAGTTTGTCACTGCTGAGAGAGGTGCAGGTCTCTGTTTACTCTGGTGCCTTCAAACAGAGCAATTCTGCAGAAGGAAACCGCTGCAGAGACACTTGTGAACATTCTGATGGGACTCTGGCTCCTGCCAAGAAATCAGGCAAACAACCAGAGTACCCCTGGATCCCTGCATGACTCGTATCCTCCAGCTGAGAGTGTTACCCGAACAGATCTTCCCAAGCAGAGGCAATCACGGGCAGACATCTGGCACACCGTTCCTGCGAGCCAGAAATTTTCAATGGGGAACCAGTTACAAAGCAACACTGCTCATGCTGTTATTATAATTAAGAATCTGTCAGCCTGTGAAACGAAGGCCAAGTTTATTTAGGGATTGTGAGGGAGGGCTCTCCAAAACAGCCTCTCTAATTCTCCCTCTTCCATTCCCCAGATCCCACAGAGACACATGTTTCCATGGACAACTTGCCAGCTGAGGTTGGAGCAACCTCCACCTCTGCTGATATCTAACCTCCAGCAGCAAACCCCATCTCCTGCTCCAAGTGCAGGGGTCCCCCTAATCATGATGGAGGTTTCCAGTAGGACTAGGAACAGCAGGTATGTCCCATCTGCAGGCAGGAGTAGGTGGGTGAGCTTCCACTGGTGCTCCTCCTGCCTCAGGGGGCAATGCCATGCACCCCTCCCTCAGGACAGTACCTCAGGGATCTACAGAGTGGGACCCCATGGAAGCAAAGCTTGTCTTCTTGTGGGCAATTTCATGCTGGCTGAACAGTCTCACACATGCACATCTGGACACTGCAGGTCTCCAGTGCTCCAGTGCCCCTGGAATGCCACACATGAGATGGGCACTCTTCCCAGAAGCAGGTTTGTGCAGGAGCTGCACCACAAACAAATGAGAACAAACACCCAGTGATGTGCACTGTGTGCCTGTGCAAGTTTAGTGGGAAGGAGCCAGGTGTTAAACAAGCTACAGCCCCCCCTAACACTGACCAGCATCTGGCACCATCTGAGTTCACAGTCTGAGCTCTGCAGTGAGGCAGACTCAAGGGGTGGTGCCCCTGCGCTCCCTGACCTTGTCCCCTTCTCGCTCAGTAAAATTGACTCAGCCTGCCAGGGAAGTGATCTGTCACCCCTGCTCACCAGCTCTGAGGCCGGTGCAGGAATGGGCAGTCAGGCAAAGGCACGTGGTGTTTGGTCAATGCCTGCATCCCTCAGGGAAGCTGCTGTTCATCAGGGTCCAGCTGCCTTGCCTTTACTCACAGAGCTAACAAAGGGAATGCAAGGAAATGCCAGATAACTCGGCACCAAGGCTGCACTGCTCATTTCAGGGCCACCTGGGGACACAGCAGCATAGGGGCAGGGACCCCAGCACTGCCACCAGCTCTGCCAAGGCAGCCAGGGGCACCACCCCCACTGTAACACAGCTGCAGCCAACCAGGGGACACCCAGAACACCCAGCATGGGCACAGAACACCGGCCTGGAGCTGGCTGGCCATCACTGTGCACTGCTGTGGCACAGCATTGCTCCATCCCTGACTGCAGTCAGGGTGCAGGGCAGGGCCCCAGGACACTGACTGCAGAGCCACACCAGCTCAGGTCACACGTCAAATCACAACTGAGACACGTCTCTCTTGCTATCAGCTGATGAGGACCCAGATATCAATAATGAAAACACCAAGATGAAACTTTAAAAATCCACCGGTCTTCCAAAGTCTGCAAAACCTTGAAAGTGAGCACATTTAGGGAGCTCTGCTTGTGTGGCTGAGCTGGGCTGGGTTCACTGAAGCCACAGCTGATCCTGAAGCTCTTTCAGGGTCCAGGGCTTCCTCCACTGTTGGACATCTCAGTGAGCTCGTTATCAGCATTTGGAGAGGTTTGGCTTTGATAACCCTTGCACTAATAAAATGAGCTGCAGATCAAACCAGGCAGTCAACAGAATTTTTAAATTAAACTACAAAATTATTTAAAATCCCCTTTGAGGACATTATCACAGGGTTAACACCGACTCTTGGCTTCAGATAATACAGCAGCAATAAATGGTAATGTGCTCTAAGAAACATGATTTATTTTTGCTGAGCAGGCTTGGCATTATAAATCTCAGCACTCTTAACATTTAAAGTTGTTATTCCAATGACAAAATAGACATGAGGGAGATAACAGTCTTTATCTCCATTAATGTTTTATTGTTGTTCAGAGAATATGGATATGGACTGATCCAAGCATAGGAAAATCACAGCAATTTGTTTGCATATTGGGGAAGCTGAGATAATGGTTGTGTTTTATGACCACAACCAGGGAATCAGCTGAAATGCAGGACAGAGCAGATCAAAATGCGGGATTAATCAGCTGCTTTGGTTTCTGGTTTCTATTCCAGTTACATTTCCACTCCCAGGGCCTGCCGTAGCACGACATTGGAAGAGAAGGTCCATGCGCGTGGCCGAGCAGCTGACTCGTGGCAGAAGTGAGGAAACAGGCTTTAAAAAAAAAAGGCTGCACAGCAGCTCTATGCAATGCAGACAAACAGCACTGCCATGGAGGCAGGATCCTTCTGGATATCCAGCTGCCTGGAAGCAAATCCTGCTCTCCCTGAGCCCCACTGCCAGGGCCCCTGCAGCTTCCTGCGGTGTCACAGCACAGAGCTCCTGACCTGTCTGGCCCTTCACCTCCTTCCCAGGGTACACATTGCACCTCAGAGTACCACAACACCCTCTGTAAGCTGAACCTGAAACAGTGAGCTGGAGCTGCAGTGAGGGCTGTGCTGCTGGAGGTATAAGCAGAAAAAGGCTGAAAACCAAAGCAACAGAAACCCCAGTCAAACTACACAGCCACCTGCCCCATCCCTGGGCCAGAGAGGGCGACCCTTTTCCCTTCAGAAATCAGGTGCATAATGCATCAGGGAAAACACCCACCAGTGCTGCCCACAATGAAGACATTGACTCCAACAGCCCAATCACACCTTTACTGGGAGGATGGCATAGAGGTGACCTGGGGACAGCATTCCTGACACCACACAAACAACATGCCAATGTCCACACATCTGGCCTCCAGTGCCCAAGCGCTGGGGCAGGTGGCCAAGGTGGCATCTCACCCTTTCCCAGAGCACTGGAGTCAGGCCCAGGCCAGTTCTGGGTTCACTGTGCCCCTCTTCAGGGCAGGGCAACCACCAGCTCCCCAACTCATGGGGATTTGGGGAATGCTGCAAAGAGCTCAGGTGCCCCTGCCCAGGGCTCCCAGGTGCCCGGCAGTCACAGCAGCTCTGCACACGGGTGCTGACATGAGAAGTGTCTGGGTCTTTTGGTCAGCTCCGGGCGGGCCGGCTGCGCAGCAGCTGCACCAGCCCTGGCTGCCCGAGCCCCGGGAGGTGCCTGCAGTGCCCGGAGCCCGCCCCGGGCGCTCCCCGGCGCTGCCCGTGCCAGCCCTGCCCGCAGCTGCGGCTTTGTGCCTGCTCAGCACATCGGCCGCAGCCGCACAGCCGCGATGGGGAGGAGCAGGGAGGACGCAGCCGCTATTTTTAAGCTGCCTGATCAGCATCCTACCGGGTCAACACGCCTCGGGTCGGCTACGCGTGCCGGCTCAGCGAGCCTCACCTCTGCAGCAGCCGGCACACCTCCCACAGCGGCTACGAGAGGCACCGACTCACACCGCAGCATTTCCAAGGGGTATTCTCAAAGGATTTATTCCCCAGCCAATCACTAACAAGCAAGTCTGGACTCAATGATCTTGGAGGTCTTTTTCAACTTTAATGATTCTATGATTCTAAGCCTGCTGGTAGGGGCACACCTCTGCTCCAGCTTGCAGAGTTAGGGAAGCTGATGATTACCTAGTCTGCCACGGCATTAAGCCCTTCCAACTTCTGACCTTCCAGGCACCAGATCTCACCAGCTCTTTTGGGAGGAGGTGTCAGGGCTTTGGCACAGCCCTGCAGACTCCTGTTCCCACAAGCAGCCACAGGGGCAATCTGCTGGGTCAGATTAGGAGCACATCCAGCCCAGCATCCTGGCTCCTACAGACAACAGGCAACACACAAACAGAGCAACCATGCAGTGTTTCCACTAATAATATTCTACCCTCTGCAATGTTCAGCTCAGGGGGCTCATGAACCAGAGGTGGTCTCTCCTCATTTAGTAAATCTTGACCACTTCACCAAGTCCCTCAATTCCATTCCGAAACCTGATGACGGGGCTGTTCTGGCTGGGACCCCAAGGACCACCCTGCCAGCACCCACAGCATTGCCCAGGGTCCTGGGCCTGAGGGCCTGACCATTGCTGGGTTCTGACCTGCTGCAGCAGGTCCCAAAACACAGGGACCCCACAGCAACAGGGAGCAGGGTAACTCCAGGTTGTAAGGCCAGACCCCCTCCATGTTGCTGGTGGTGCCTTTCCCCAGCACTGGGGAAGGAGGAGCCTGGTTCTTGCACAGAGTTGAGGAGACAGAGAGGGATGCAAGCTATCACCAGTGACCAGCACCCTCCTCAGAGTCCATCTCCAGTGGGTCAGTCACATCATTACCTGCTGCCAGTCCCCTCGGTAATCTCTAGATTACAGAGTCCCAAGGCACATCTATTCTCTCATTAATCTGTAGATTAAAGTATCCCCAAATCGGCTTTGACGTGGAGCACAGCAAACAGTTGAGTTATGCTGTGCCTCTGCAGCAATCCCGTGTTAGGCAGAAGGAGACGTGTCTGTGGGTCATTCCCACCCGGGGGGAGCACAGGCTCAGGAAGAGGAAGGGACATCTAAACACAGAACGTGTGTATAAATAAAAAGCAGAAAGGATGGGGCTGTGTTTCATGACCAAAGTACTCCTCTGATAAAACAACTTCACAGAGGTTCCTGGATTAATTAAATCTCAGTGCAGATAATCTCCAAACTTGCATCGTTTGCGACAACAGCAATTCCCAACAGCTCTTGCCCTAACCCAGCACTGGGAAATGCTTCCCTTGGTGCTTTCCTGGAGACTACATGCAGATTTTTAAAAAAGCAACCACTGTACCATAGAGAGCTTGAGGCAAACTTTCCTGGCGTCAGGGCAGACAGGCACTGGCACCAGGGCCCCTTCCTGCAGCACGCTGGCAGGACAGGGATACAGGCGGGATGTGAAGGACTGAGAGGCTGACAGAGGGTTACAGAGGGAGTAACAAGATTAAATCAGGAAAAGGAAATAAAGGCTTAGTGATAGATTTCTCAACAGCAAAACCTATTCGGTTTGGGAAACACTCCCTCAGGAGATTAAAGACTTGCAGAGCCATTAGCCAGACCTGGGAAAAGGGTGTGGGGAGCAGCCAAGGAGTGGCTGCAAGGTGTCATGACTGTTCTGCCCAGCAGAAGGGCAGGGCACATCCCCAAGGCCACGCAGCCCCAGCAGGGTCAGCCCTGTGCCCACAGGGGAGAAAGTCCCTTGGCAGAGCCATTGGGAAATGGGGACATCCCTCAGGTGGTGCCAGGATGGCCCTCCATAGCAGCCCCTCACCACGGCCATGGGACATGAGTACTCACACGGACCCTTCTCCAACAGCACAAACACCTGGCCATGGCCACCTCCCCATGAAGCCCAGGTGAGACCATTACTCCTCTTCCCAGTGCCATGCTGGAAATCGTGGGTGCCAGGGCTGGACCACGCCTGTGCCACCCACAGCCATTGCTGGGCTTGGGACATGTGCACTGTGTTAATGGCCAAAGCATACACCCAAAATGCACACCCCACTCAGAGACTCCTGCCGGTGCCTCCCCAGAGCAGGTCCCTGGGGGTGCAGGGCACCCACCACGCCCTGGAAGAGTTCCTGTCTACTGCAACATGCCGGTGGGAAGGGCTGTGTCTCAGTGTCTCCACATCTTCATGCCAAAGGGTGACTCTGCCATGGCTGTTTGTGGGGCCAAGGCCTGTGAGCTCTCCACACCAAGCCAAGGACTTCCAGCAACATCAGGAGAGAGCAGAGACAGGGCTGGAGAGGTGAATCAGCAACAGCCAGGTGCCTGTGAGAAGATGAGCTGTGCTCCTGGCTGAGCTCACAGATGGGGGTACAGAACAGGCAGTGCCAGCCTGGCCCTGGCCCACCAAGCCCTGCCACCAGAACCCCTGCCCCAGGAGGGACCCGTGGCCCCAGGCCAGCCTGGTGCTCAGCATCCCTCCCTCATCAGGGGATACCCGCAACAGGGCAGATGTGCACAGACATGGAGGAGCAGTATGAGGCATTGTCCCACTGTGCCACCTGAACCTGCTGAGCACAGGCTGGGTAGAGCTCAGGGCGGGGCTCATGGAAGGCACCATTCATGTCATTCCTCTCTTGTTTGGAGGTATTTATCCAACTGTCAGCTGCTGCAAGAACTCTGAGACATGCCAGGTGAACAGCACTGCTGCACTGAACAGGTGACACCCACAGCCTGAAGCCTAAAGGAGACAGGCATTTTGGGTCCCGCTGCTGGAATGGGCAGCTTGGGGCAGGGGAAGACCCTTAAGGCCACATCTCCAACAAGCACAGCTAGAAGTGGAAGCTGCCCCAATGGTTGTTTGTATTCAAACATCTCAATTTGTCCTACTTTTGGCTGGGCACTCAGCAGAATTGCCAATGAAGACAGATTTATGCAAAACAAGAAAAAATCAACCATATTTTCTAGACATTTCTCATGTGAGATCTGCAGCAGTGCTCTGACATCTGAGCTGGCACTGCCCTGCAACCCGCTCGCCCTGCTCCCTGTGCCCGGCATCTCCTGTGACACGACTGGGGCCGTGGGCTGCTCCTCAGCACCTCCCTGGCAACCCGAGTCGAATTAGCACAAGGGCCGCGTTTCTTCTCAGCAATGCTCTGAGCTGCACAAGAACAAGGCATTCAAATGTGCGCTTGTGAAATACCATCCTCACTCCACATTTGCATGAAAATACCAGACCTATTTAAGTGACAACGACACTTCACTAAAGCAAATTACATAACCTCGCTATTTCCCTCAGCTGACACACCAGAGACACCTTCGTTTCCAAAGCAAGCCTGCACTTGCTGCACAGCATTTGAAAGGATTTCCACCTTTTTTAGCTAGATACCACAGCGTTTTAGGCATATGCTGCTTTCACGTGCAGAAAAAATTAAACTGAATTATCTAAATTTTTATCTTAGCAGAATCTACCATTTCAAAGTGCAGTCAGCCTCCCTCTAGCAGAACCACTGCATGGAGTCAAGAGTTCTATTCAGCACGAAGTGAAGAAAATCTCCCAGCTGATACACAGCCATTAAATCCCCTCCTGTACTTCCCCCTGCCCTGCCACCGCAGCAGGGATCACACAGGCTGATTCGGTGTCTACTGCACAAATGCCTCTGTTTCATTTCTACCGAGAGGATTGCTATGGTTCCCTAGCACAACACACAAGGTTCTTCTGCAAATGCCAGCATACAGCCACAGATTACAGACAGACTGGATCTTACCACTGAAAATCCCCAACCTTCCCAGTATTACCTGCAGAAATCACTGTGGGCTCATCTCAACCCTCCACCCTTCTCCACCAGAAAATCTGAGTTCTCAGCAGGTCACAACATGGTAGCTATAGCCCCATTTTACATCTGCTGGCTGTTGCAGCTGCCTTTTAGAATGCAGCAACAGCAAATTCATCCTTCAGAGAGCACAGCACATGATGATGTGAGCCAGTCAACTGGGAGGTATGGGAGCTCAGTCCCATCCTGGCCACAGCACCCTCCTGGAAGCACTGGCTCGCACCTCCCCTCCCCGCAGAAACATCCCGTCAGCATGGCATGGCCTCCACAGGTCCATCACAGCCCCACAGCAGCTCTGCCCACTCCCCACAGTGCACCCAGCACTGCCCCACAGCAGGTCCTGCTGGGCGCAGTGGGAACCACCCAAGGAGAGCAGCAGAGCCCGGGATGCCCCAGGACAGCCCTCCCCAGCATCCGGGCACTCGCGTTCCAGCTACAAAAAAGCAACAGGAACAACCATTTCTTTGGCTCACCGGGTATCCAAAGCTTTCCATTACTATATCAAGCCAAAGATTTCCTACTAGATAAACCCTCCTTTAGCCATGTGACAAAATTACTAAAGTCAGGCTTCCTCTAAGTCTCATGAGGATGACACAGTCAGGGAAAGCCTCTTTGGCTACTAATTAAGCTATAAATAAGCCTGCTCAGACTCTGGTATGGAGTCTGGTATTTGAAGCCTCATTGAAGGTGTCAGTGCTACCAGAAAGGGTGGGGGGTTCGGTTTTGCTTTACATCAGCTGTACTTTCCTCCTGAAGCGAGAGCAAAGGGAGGTTGTGACAGAGCTGATGTGAAGTTGACAGCTCTTCAGCTACCAGGGGGGATAGCAGAGGCAACAGCAGCTCCATCCCCATCCGTCCTTCACCCCTTGCTGGTGGAGCTGCCTTTGTGGTGGCTGCAGTATCATGTGCAGGCTGAGCTCATGCTCTGATGCCTGAGCCGAACATGGCCACACCATCTTCTCCGCTCTTGAGCTATTATGGGAAACCACTTTCAACCGCACCATGAGCCTCACCAGGGCTGTGACATTATCCATGTCCAGCAGCCTTGGCATCTCCTCTCATCTGCAACGCTCCAGTCAGGATTCACACACCTTCCCGAAGCGGCACGTAGAGAAAATAGCCCCGAGACAGCTGTTCCAGCGTTTGCCTATTCCCGCACCACACAGAGCGGCTCCAGCCACCTGCAGCACCGCGAACGCCCTCGGGGCTGAGCAAGCCCATCTCGAACCGCGGCCGCCGCCCGCATCCCTCTGGCTCCGGCGAGCTCCGCATCCCTCCGGCCCCGCGGGCTCCGCTCCAACGGGGAAGGGCTTGCGGAGGGGTCGGGACTCCCCTTTCTCCCGGAACCGGAGGAGCGAAGGCGCAGGGGCTCCTAGAGGGGCCCGGCGGGGCCGGGGGCTCCGCAACAGGGCGGGAACGGCTCCGGCTGCGTCCCGAGCGCTGCTGCGGGCGGCTCTCGGTGCCCCGGCTCAGCCGCCCCCGCTCCGCCAGGCACCAGCCCGGCCCAGGGGAGCCCACCCAGAGACACCCGGCGCTGCTGAGTCACCGGAGCGGCTTCCCCGCGCTCGCACCGAGCCCCGGGGCCGCCGCCGTGGGGCTGCCCAGCCCGGGCCGGGGCAGCGGCGCCGGTCCCGGGACAGCCGCGGCCCCGGGGCGGGGAGACCCGCGGGGCAGGGCGCGGAGCGAGGCGCGGCGGTGCGGGCGGGGGCCGGGGCCGCTGCGGGGCGGCCTCACCTGCTGCGGGCGGGCCGGGGGCTGCGGGCCGGGCTCACCTTCCGTGGCATAGCTGTGGTCTCGCAGGAAACTGCTGCTGATCTTACGGGTCTCAGCGTCCTCCTCCATTGACGGCGGGCAGGCGGGCGCGGGGCGTCAGCAGCCGCAGCCGCGGATCCATCATCCCCCCCCGCGCCCTGCTCCGCGGCGGCGGCCGCCAAATGCGGCGGGGGGGGCGCAGGGGCGGCGGTGCCCGGTGGCTCCTCCCATACGGCACCGACCGGCACCGCGCGGGCGGGCGGAGCGCGGCGCAGCCCCAGCCCCGCAGCCGGTGCTGCTCGGAGACGCTCCTGCCCCAGGAACACTCCTGCCCGGGGATGCTCCCACCGCGGGGATGCTCCTGCCCGGGGGATGCTCCTGCCCGGGGGATGCTCCTGCCACGCGGGGATGCTGCTGCCCGGGACGCTCCCTCCTGCCCCGGGACGCTCCTGCCGCGGGATGCTGTCAGACCTGGTGACACACCTGCCCTGGGATTGCTCCTTCCTGCCCGGGGCGTCACTGGCCCTGGTGGACACCCCTGTCCCTGGGGAAGCTCCCGCAGCCTCCAGGCAGAAGGGCTGCTGCTCCCTGACCTGTCTGCCCCAAACACGAGAGCCCAGCCGAGGGCTGACGGCAGACCCCTTTTTGGCAGAGCCAGAGCATATGAACGCTGGGTGTCCCGGGACAGGGGTTGCAGTAAGGGTCATGGAGGTGGCCATGCCAGCAGTGCTAAGGAGGTGTGTGCCCACGGGCAGTTGGCCCAAACTGACCCTGTCCTGACTTTGGAAGGGGTAGGAATGTTCAGTGACTTACAGCCACAAAGGTCGATGTGAACGGGGGGATCAGTGGCATCCAGAGAAGAGAATGAACGCAAGGGCTATGGGGGAAGGGAGGACTTTCCTGTTCAGGATACATCTCTGAAAGGACAGGCTGTATTCTGGACTCATCATCTGGTGCACACCAAAGAGAAATAATTGCCCACTGGAAGGGCTCTGTGTCTCGATAGAGTCCAGGAAGAAGCCTTGGTACGGGCTGAGTCACTGGCAAACACAGGGAGGAAAGTCACAGGAGCAAGTTCCCTCAACTGCTCCATCCTGCTGTCAAGACCCACCTTGGCACTGTCTTGGCTCACTCCGCACAAGAACATCACCAGCGCTGGCACTGGCCGGGTGCAGCTGGGAGCTGGCACACGCGGGCCCCGCAGCACCTTCACCCTGTGCCCACCCACCCTCGAGACCCCTGCACCGTGGAGGAACTGCAGAGCTCGGCGTGCCACGGCACAGGAGCTGCTTGACAGCCCAGCGCCACATCAGCAGGGAGTGTAATTGTTACCAAAACAGCAGGATGCAGAGGGAATGGACAAAGATGGTGGATAACATTGTAAATACAGTGGTGCACTGCAGTTTGATTTCCTCTCCCAACTGGAGTATCATAATTAAAATCTCATTGGGAAGGTGCAAGATTTTACAGCCTGTATTATTATTCTTCTGAGATTCACTGCCTGCTTGGGGGCTGCTTATTCCAGGGGAAACACAGGAGAGAGCACCTCTGAGCAAGAGGGCTCAAGGACTCCATCTTTTGCACAGCATGTCCCACACCTGTGCTGCAAAACCACACCAGTACACCCAGTACACCCCCACACCAGCACACCCCCACCCCAGCTCACTGCCGCACAAGCACCGCACGCCTTTTGGAGGAGTGTGAGAATACTCTCAGACAAGGGGTGAGAGGGAAAGCTTTTTCTACCCATTGTGACCTTAGCAGGAAAGGGGAATTCCTAGGCCCACAGCTGCCTGCCTCCCCAGGATGTTTTCTAACACGCTGTCACATAGAGACTGAGATTGTAAAACTGCACCTTGGAGAACTCTGGCACTGACTCATATGCATATATAACTTCAGGATTTGTCAGTCAACCATACCACATCACAGGCCACTCATTAATACAGGGATTACTAATGTGAGAAGCCAGAAGCATTCATCCGACAGGCATAAGCCTGAAGGCTCCATGCCCAAGCCTTCATTGAATTATCCTGGAATGTGAGTTACGCCTATAATCACCAGGCACATGTTTAAGTCAAGAAAACACATTGTATTTGAGGCTGAGGTTGCTCTTGGCTGCAGTGGGTGAGAGCCACAGGTTAGTCTGAATTCACCCCCTGTGAAAAGGCACAGGACCTGGCCATGGCTTTGTGGCACAGTACAGATATGCTGAGGATATCTTGCAGACTGAAGAGAGCCACAGCACTAATATCAGACTTTAGAAATAATTTTTGTGTTGCTGGCAGCTCCTCATGCATGTGACAGCACAGGGGACCAGACCCCAGCACACCACAGCACTTGGAACTGCTGCTGGCTCTGGGCAAGCCAGCTGACACCCGTGTCTGTGGTGTCCTGTCTCCCAAGGACATGGACCTCCTGCAGGAAAAGAGAGATGCAAAAGAAAGATTAAAACAACACCACAACACTGTCCCCAGGAATTGGGTTCCCTCTGTCTACAAGCTACATTCACCTGCAGGTGTCCTGTAGGAGGCAACAGCAGCTTCAGACAACAAAAATAAAGACAGATTTTGAATCAGCAGTAGTTACCATATCACCTCCTCCCATCAGACCCCAGATGCCAAAGCCCAGGCCAAAGGCAATGCCCAGCTGAGTAACGAGTCCCTGCAACGCCATTGAATATCATAAACACAACCAGTGACCTCCTTCCCTTCCTTTTCAGTAGACACCTTCTTCAGAGTATTTTCATTTTAACAAGTGCCAAGTCCCTTCTCCTTTATTAAGTAGCAAAAATCATTTCCCCATTGTGCATGAAGTATACTTATGTATTCATAAGTTCCGCAAAGTTTTTCAATACACTGTATCATTTAAATAGATTCAGAAGCCACCTGTTTGTTATGCAACACACATAGGAGCTGCATCATGAAATCCATTTATTCTCAGCTTTCTAAAATCTAGGAACAAGCCTTTACAATAACTAAAAGCATTAGCTGTCCTAAGCAGGAATCCATTTGCAGATTAAATTCGCCAAAGGTCAGCTTGTAGCTGTCACAGTTTCCCAAACCCCCAGGTGTCCGCCATGTTCTGTACTTTGACATCTCCTGAAGAGCCAGGACACTTTCCACTCCAATGATTTTTGCTTCAATTAGAGAGGCTGAAGAGTTCAATGCTCAGCTTTCTGTGGGATCTAAACAGTACATGAATAAAAATTGAATCGAATTTCCAATGTTATGCTCAGTACAGAACTTCCTTCACAGCACTTATTTTACCCTCCTATCCATGAGCACTAAATCTATTTTCCTAATTACTGGTTTGGGTTAGAACAATACCCTTATCTTTTAACCATTAAATATAGATAACAAAATTTCTTTTAAAGTTGTAAGAATTATTTCTGTTGGTTAACTGATAGTTAGCTCAGTGCCCTCAATGGGGCACCAGCTCACTGGCTGGTGCCAGAGGTCAGTTTGTGTGGAGAAGCACTGGTGACAGCACATGACCATGGCACAGGGGACAGGGCTGGCAGTGAGAGCCCCAGGGCCCTGTGCTCTGCCTGCCACAGGTCTGTGAGCAGCACAGACACCTGAAGCTGCAGGTAGACACTGCTGCCCCCTCTCTGTCCCTTCCCGTGGGTGGAACAGGGGACAGGGAACTGCTCCCTGGAAGCAGGACATTCACTCTGCAGCACCTCAGCCTTGGAGACTGATCAAACTATGGATCAATGCAGGTAGTGGCCACTTTCACCTGCACTGACCAGGTCTGAGATGCTTTAATTGAAAGCCCATCTCTGGTAAGGAAGGGAAAACAGGGCTTTCATGACATCCCTCAGCACCTCATATCAGAGCCAGCACGGGGAAGTTCATGGCACGCAATTAGTACTC
Source organism: Prinia subflava (assembly GCF_021018805.1). Lineage (NCBI taxonomy): Eukaryota > Metazoa > Chordata > Aves > Passeriformes > Cisticolidae > Prinia > Prinia subflava. The sequence goes on from NC_086262.1 coordinate 17,968,076, forward strand.
TGAGAAGGAGAGCACTTAAAGCCCTTGTACAATTTCTCCTATCATGTCCAGTGCTCCAAGTCCTTCAGCTCACAGATTCCAGCAGAGAGAGCACTTTAGCTTCACAAATCTGAAGAGATAACTATGCAGGAAAAATGGGGTAATTATACTCCAATTCTCCACATACAATTGGTGTCAGCCACTGGGCTGGTGGCTGGCTGGCCCATATTTAAGGGACAACTCCAAAGGGAAAAGGCTGTCTCAGGGCAGAGCCCCCCAAGCTGCACACCCTGCAGGAACCCAGAGCTTTTCACCATCCCCAGTGCTGAACACATCCAAGGCACAACTTCCCTGGGATGCCCAGAGACACAGACACCAGGTCAGGATCTTGGTCTCCAGAGGAGCACAGACAACTGAGTCCTTCGCAGCCAGTTTATAAATATTGTGCCAGCTGAGCACCCAGAGGGACTGGTGCTCCTCTCTTCCAGCCTCGCAAGCCTGGGCAAGGCTCAGGAAGGGCACCAGCTTGCACCATCCAACAAAGACCATTCCCGTCCAGCCATGAAGGGACATGCACGGGGGGTGAACCCTGTCTGGATGAACACCCTCATGGTCAAGGCCTCGTGCAGGACCATCCCCTGTACCTGCAGACAGTGTGCTGGGCTGCTGTGTGGTGCCCTGGGAAGGCCTACAACCCCCACCACGTGTTAATATCCCCACTGAGCCCTGTGCACACTTTGCTGTGCTCTGCAGCCCTACCTCTATGCTCCTGCAGTGCAGCAAGGACTGACTGTGATTGCACTGCACTAAGTCAATTCGCTTTTCTCCTCTAAGTCACATAAGCAAGCTGGGGAAGCCATAACCCACATCTGGGATGAAGTCCCAATCATACGAGCCTTAATTAGCATGACTTGAGAAAGGCCAGTAATTTACCAGACTAAACCAAGATCAAGGAAATTGGGAAGCCAGGTTGCAGGCAGAGGACAAGCTGCAGCCCTCTTCTTCCCAAATGATGGAGAACGAGTCGGGACCTCAGAGCAGAAAAGGGAAGAATCAGTTCATTGAATGCAAAGTAGGTGAAGACTTCTGCCTCCCAAAGGTCAAATGATAAATTGATCTACTTGGCCTTGACCTCTGACGTGCCATTACAGGTGCTGGTACAAGCTGTACATGATTAACAGCGCGCCAGTAACGAGCACTGCCACACACCCAGCCCAGCTCGGGGAGCAGCTGCTCCCCAAGGGCTTTCCCTCCTGCCTTCAATTAGACCAACCAGCTTCTGCCGCATTTTAGCAGCCCTTTATTCACATGGAGTCTTTCCCTACAAAGCTTTTTATGCCAGGCTTTAGAAAAGCCCAGACATCTTCCTGTTTCTCAGACTTCTCCTGTAATTCAACAGCTGCACAGCAACAACATAATGCACCTGTGCAACAGCAACATAAACATGGTGCTTCCAGGAAAACTTGCTATGAATTATTTCTTATTCTATTAATAAAGATGATCCTGCCATAACATACTTATTTCCTCTATATTATTACTAAATTATACTATTGCTAAATACACTGCAGAACACATACAATACTCCAAGAATGGAATGAGGCACAGAGTATTTCATGAGGGTCTGAGATATCAATGTCTTTTAAAGGATACAGTGTGAACAGTTTGTCACATGTTCCTCACATCAGAGATATAATTAGCTTAAATACTTACACAGTAAATAGGATTTGCCACTTCTGAAGATTAAGGCCACATGCTTCAGCATTGGAGCGTCTGAACCAGTGTAACACAGTCTACACTAAGGAGTAAGTTTTTACTTGAAAACAGCTACTCTGAGCATTGCTGCAGTTGAGGCCTGTCCCTGTTGGTGTTTTGTCTGCTCCTCTGGGTTTGTTACTCCTCTGGAGTAACAAACTCCACCACAGGTGACAGTGGAAGGCCAAAACTGACAGGCATTAATTGGGTATCTGGAGTGAAACACATTGCAGGGCAGGAGTGCAGGTCTCCTGGGAGCCCTGGACCAAGCCCCTAAACATAAACCCATTCTTTGCTACCAAAGAATCTTCATGAAGTACAGCTATGGGGAGGGGAAAAAGAAAAACAAGAGATACCATGAGGAACCTTAAAAGTTTTCCTGACTTCTCAGAATGGCAATGCTGTAAAACTAATATTTGTATGTCACTAATATTTACATATAATCTACCTCATGTCATTTGGAAAAATAAACCTGGAAAACTGTTAATTAATAAAAGATATCACGTCTTATTAACGTTCTTATAGTAATTATGAAAATCACATATCCATCTGTTAAGCAGTCAGCAAACAAGACAAACGACTGTGTTATGTTAAACAGATTATAAAATGCCTGGGGGAAGGAAATCTAATACCCCGACCTAGCTATGAATCAAGCAGCAGCACATGGGCTCCAGCACAGAGGAACACACACACCTGCCTTTCCCAAGACTCCTGAATTACATATAACAACATCAGCAATGAGGTCAGCATGACATTAGGCATAGAAGTCTACACTGAAATATGATGATGTGATCATTAAGATTTTATTGTCCTTTAACAAAAATTACTAAAACAGACAACTCCTCCCCCAAATATGAGAGTGGAACAATATGCAAAGTAACATTAAACCAAATTGCCCTCGAATCCAATTGAATGAACAAAACTGATTCAATTTCTGTTATGTTTATGAGTGATTTCTGAACATTTAAAGGGAGAAATATCCCTGCATGGAGACTAATTGGTTCATTAGCATGAGCACTGTCAATCCACCCACGTGTCCTGTGGCCACAGCGCAGCCCATGGAATGCTGCACACCCACCCTTCACACGTCTACGTGCAGCTGCTGGGTGCCAGCCAGTGGCAGCCTTACCTTGTTTGCTGACACAGAGCAAGTCCTTGTGCTCATGACAAAGAGGCAGCTGAACAGTGTATTTCTCACCAGGTCACACATATCAGCAACTCCCTCTGCCACCGGGCAGCAATGCACAGGGCACGGGCACAGAAGGATGTCCTGAACAGAAGGCTGAGCACCCCGCTCCCCCACACCAATTGCAGGCATTCCCCTGGCAACCCTTGGTTCCCCAGCTTGTCCCCAGAGCTCTTCCCACACTTAGCTCGCTCAGCCCTTCCACTCCAACCTGCCATAACCTACAAGAAAGAGTCACTTTTCATCCTGCTGACTGCAGAGTCTATTTTAGACCTATCCACCACCATCATACACATATTTTGCCAACGGGCTCTGACAAAGGCTCGGGTGCTTCATTTTCCTGAGATCCAAATTTATGGGAACAGAATGTCAAAGATGTAACAGCAAAGTTCCCTTCATTCCTGCCCTCCAAAAATGGGTGTCAGAAAAATATGGGCATGACAGTCCATCAGAAACATTCTCCATGGCCTTCACAGACTCACATGTGAAAATCCATCAGCGTGAATTTTATGGCTTTTAAGTTTCAACAACACAGGAGTGACACCAAGCACAGCAAACCTGCAATATCTTTCATCTCAAGGACAACTACCCTTGAGAAATTACAAAGCCAGCACAAGAACAAGAAGATTTCAGGGCAGGCCAAGCAGCAGGGGACTGTAATTCTGCAGGCAATGCCTTTGCTGTGCAGCTGTGCATGTGCTTGCAGTGAGGGCACAGAACCCTCGGAGGAACATGGGGAACTGTTTGCCTTCGGAGAAGGCACAGGACACCCATGGGGGCACACAACAGCCGTGGGCAGCCCCTGCTCACCCCACATGGGGCCAATCCCTGCTTCTTGATCTGCACCAGGTGTCCTCTGGCCAGGACTTGCTCATGCAACAGGAATTGTCACTGCCATCCTTGTCACAGCCAAAAGTTGCACTGTTGTGCAACACTGCACAGAAAGGAAAATAGCAGCCAGCAGCAATGGAAATGAACAGGGACAAAAACTGCTGATGAAGTCCACAGGAGCTGGTAAGAACTCACTAATGTAAGTGCTTAATTATACTGCTGAATGTGCATTGCCAAGACAAGAGGTGGCCCATGGCTGCAGCCAGCTGACCGCTCCCAGATCACACGCTGGAAGAGGAAACAGAGAAAACAGAGTGCTGAGCGGTATACTGGAAAATGTATTACTAAATGACATGAACGTGCATTTGAAAGGATCTGCTGATTGTGAATAAATCCACCATATGGCTTTACAAAGCTGAGAGTGTGTAAATAGCCAAATCAGCCTCTGACAGCCTGGTTTTCTTTTATAATCCATGTCAGAAAATTATTTAGAGTGTAGTATCAAACATGGTTTGTTGGGTGACTGGAGTTCACAGCAAGAGCAGCATCTCATGTGCAGCAAGTACACCTGCGCAGCTCCACCACAAAAACATATTTAAGGAATTTCTGAGACCTTTTCGGTGACCTTGTTTTGCAAAGCTCCCTGCAGAGAAAAAAAAGGTCAAATCACAAACTATTGGGGTTTTTTTGCTTTCAGTGTGTCCCCTGTGTGTCCCCTGTGACCCTTCATGTGACCTGTGACATTCCTGGGTAGACTTGATAGAGATGGCACCCAAAACCCAAGGGGCTGCAAGCTGTCGCTGGGTATTTCCCATCTGGTCTACTCAGCCAGCAGAGCAGCTAAACACATCTCTGGGAATGATGAGAGACACTGAGCTGTGCCTGTGGCTGTCAAATACAGCCCATGATGCTGGGGAAAACAAACACCCTTGGCTCTGGCCCTGGGCAGGAGAACGGTTTCAGCAATTCCACCAATACACAAAGCTGCCTGTGGCAGGAACAACAGAGACTATTCCCCTGTTTCTTCTTACTGGTAGGTCATCCTGGTCACACCACACTCACCATCCCGCCTTCCCCACAAGTGCATTAAAATAACTCCATTTAAAGGCAGTCACAGCCCGAGATCTCCTCTGAGGCTCAGCCCCCGGCAGATACTCTTCCCTCTCACTCTGAAGCATTTCCCTGCAACCTCCATCAGGTCCCTTCCGAGTGGGAGGGATGACAGAAGGCACCTTTGTGCTGATTTAAGCACTGACTAAATATAGACAACAGGGGAACGCTGGGAAGCTACAGCTGAACCCATCTGTAGCGAGGAAAATAGAGTTACAGAATGGAAATATCTCCAGAGATATCTTGGCAATGCGCATATAATTCAGCTTATGCTTTTGTTGGAGCCGTTAGACAAGGAAAATCGCAGGAAGTCTGAGCTCCAGGAAGCCTGTAGAGGCCGATGGTCACACATGAATGGGATCAGAGGAAGAAGTGTGGGGAGCAGCATCCCGGCACAGACTGGGGGAGAAGAAAAATAATTTTCAAACTCCTCCAACGCCAGGATGGAGCACTCACAATCAAAAGTATTCTGGATAAAAGAATCCCTCAGCGACATTTTGTTTCATTAAAGACGAGCACTCGTCTCGCGGCTGAGCGCCGGTCGGGGCGGGCCGAGCTGGGCCACTCCGAGCACGGCCGCGGCGACGTCAGGTCCAGAGCGGGCAGACCCCGCCGAGACTGCCGGTGACCCCGCAGGACCGGGGCGCTCACCGGCACCGGGACCGCCAACAGCACCGGGACCGCCAACAGCACCGGGACCGCCAACAGCACCGGGACCGCCCCCGCCCGGCAGCCGGCGGGAGCGCACCCGGGGCGGGGCCGGCGGGGCGGGGCCGGCGGGGCGGGGCCGGCGGGGCGGGGCCGGCGGGGCGGGGCCGGCGGGGCGGGGCCGGCGGGGCGGGGCCGGCGGGGCGGGGCCGGCGGGGCGGGGCCGGCGGGGCGGGGCCGGCGGGGCGGGGCCGGCGGGGCGGGGCCGGCGGGGCGGGGCCGGCGGGGCGGGGCCGGCGGGGCGGGGCGGACGGGGCCGGTTGTTCCAGGTGTGTCTTTGAGCAGAGCTTTGAGTTCCTGCCCTGCACAGCAGACATCTCCCCACAGGTGGAGTTTGTCTCCTGCAAACAAGTAATATCTCATTTGTGTCTTTTTAAATAAAATCTGCAGCTTCGAGGCCTGGAGACAAAGCTTCAGCACAGACCATGCACAACGCCCTCAGTGATTTACTTTACCAAACCACAAGCAACACTCGTGACCCTCTCCCGGCAGAAATGATTGAGAGCCACCATTTCAACTGCATTTAATCAAAACTTTCAGGACTCCAGCTTGAATTAGGACTGTTGTAAACTTAATTTCTCTGGGTTTCCCTCCAGAGTCATAAGGACTTCCATGAAGCTGCAGCTGCTGGTGCCTGACCAACTCGAGTTAGAACCATTGGAATGACTCATCAGGAAAATAAACCCACTTGTGGTCAACACAGCCAGAACAAAATTGACGAGCTGGTGGTACGTGTAACAGTCATCATAAAAACAAATGCAAGTTTCCAAATCAGAAAATTGACTCTTTTAAGTTCGCTCCAAGCGAACGATTTTGTGTGAGGGCCTGTGGACGGAGGTTTGCTCTGTGACAGGAGTGAGGGCAGCCTGTCAGCCCCCAGCCAGCTGCTCCCTTCACCGCTCCATCCCACTTCCAAGCTGGCACCAGGGACCTGGAGACTTAAGGCACATTTTGAACAGTTCCCAAGAAGACCTTCCTTCGTGTCAATTCGCCTGTGCTACTGATCCCACTGAAACCTGACCACACTTTCTGTGGTTACCTGTGGAGGAACCTGCTGTCTGGAGTGTATGAGGAAATAATTATTACTTTCTACATGCATCACTCAAAAATACTTCAAAGGCCAAAAGCTTAGCCCAGAGGTTTCTCTAAGGTGAAGAGCTTAGTTTTAAGGTGCCTCTGGCTGAGCTTTCATCTTAAAGACCCCTATAAAGCTATCTGTCTAGCTTAAGGGCACCTTTGAGCTAAGCTTTAGTATCAGCTCTAACATAAACGACTGAACATTCTGGCCTTCATGTCACCTCCACTGGAACCTCCTAAAATGCTGGTTCAGAGCCTAGACACAAACTGAGAGATGTGGAAAACCAGAAAATTGTAAAAAGCTTCAGAGAAAACAGAGAGTTACCTCAGGGCTACTGAAACACAGGCATTGCTCCACTCTTTGGAGCATTTGTGAGCCAAGGTACTATAATACAAATATTCTGGAAATTAACATAATTTTCAAACATGAAAAGACACAGGAGCTACTTGCTCAAAAGATGACAGAGGAGTTGCTGTGACTTATGAAGCAGCAGGGATCAGAGTTCACCTGTGCTGCTCTCATGACACTCAGTGTGTAATTTGGAAGCTCATGTAACTTCTGAAAATCAAATGTAAATTCTCTTTCTGTTTCCACTGCTGCAGGACAGGCCTGGACTGCTGGTGGGAGGAGAGCTCCCCACGACCAGCCAAGCTCCCTCTGCCAGCCAAGCTTGCACAGGCTCACGGCTGGGGGGTGGCAGTGGGCACTATGCCAGCCCCAAGTCAACAGGCACCACTCATCCCAGCACCCCTCGGGACAACTCTGGAGGCTGTGCCCTCTCTCGGGGGTTGTTGGAGGTCGAGGACAAGGACTTTGTGTCCCCAGGGCAGGGTGGAGGGAGGCTGCCCCATGGGCCAGTGCCCACCCTCGCTGCAGACAGTCCCTGCCCTGTGTCTCGGCAGCTGCGGCCCAGGCAGAGCCTCAGCACCGTGCCAGCCGTTCCTCTGAGGCCTTGAAAGAAACATTCATTGCCAATACATAATATTTACCCCAATGGGTTTCTCAAAGCTCTTCATTAAAATGCATTTTCAGGCAGGAGGCAGCTCTTATCTGAGTTCTCTTTTTGATTTTATTAATGAGTTAGGGTGGCAGAGGGTCATTTAAACTCTCCAGACCTCAGTTTTATCCCAAGTTTATCATATGCATCTAATCATGGTCTAAGAAAGAGTGCTGTTCAAGTTGCATTTTTTTCTATATTTTTTGCGATGGAGAATAATGCATAGCACACCAGTGTGACTTTTTTCTTGAATTCTTTTTTTTCTCATATGTCATATGACCTCCCTTAAAACAGCACACAGATGTGCTTCTCCACTGAGTTGCTTGTTCCCATACAATAATCCAGAAGTGACTTGTTCAGGATATGTTAAGGAACTGTACCTTTGGACAAAGTTAACATGAAAACAAAATAAATCTTCAGGAAAATTCTCAAAGAAAGAACTTCAGAGTCAAATTTCTATTTGGATAATTTGATCTGCTTAGAACTTCAGAGAAACTTTAAAACAAAGAAGTCTTTACTGTCTGCTTGGATTGAACTACAGCAACCCGAGTAGCTGTAATATCTTAGCCTGGACTGGCATCGTCTGCTGCCAAGTGCTCCTTGCTTGCCCCTTCCACTCCACAGCCTCAGCAACCAAACATCCCTCCAGTGTTCGCCCCGATTTTCCTCTGAGGTCGGTTTGGCAATTCAGTCATGTACACAGACTGATGGGTCTGCAGAAAACTGGGTGACAGGGTGACGGTTTTCCTCATTAACTGATTTTATTTAGAGCAAATGAGGAAAACCGCTGTGGTTCCGCACGGGGAGCAGCAGTGCAGGGAATGTAAATCCCACGGAGCTGTTTGGTGCCCGCGGAAGAGCCGGGGACGCGTCTGACATCTCTCACACCGCGTCCCCGGGGATGAATCCGCAGGAACGGGCTCTCCGCTGCGAGAGTCCCACAGAAATCTCGGCAAGCAGAGTCCCGCTACTTTGCATTCCTACCCTGGAAATGCAAAGTTGAAACACTGCTGAGAACATTTCCTTTTTCCCAAATTGCTGCAGAGCTGTTCCGCCGAGACCTGGAAACGCGCTCTGCTGACGGCGGGAGAGGGGTCGGGTGACCGGAGGCGGGCAGAGCCCGGAGCGTTTGTTCCATTTCCTCTGGAATATCCGGATGCATTTATGGCCACATCTACAAACTACACACACCTGGAGCCGTGCAACCCCGTGCCCGCAGCTCCCGCGCCGCTCCCGCGCTCGGCGCTCACCGGGCCCCGCCGCTGTCGGGAGGCCCCGCCGTGTCCGCCGCTGCCCGCCCGCGCCCCGCGCCCCGCGCCCCGCGTACCTTCCGCGTGGCAGCCGGCGGAGCAGAGGGCGCCGTGCGGCCGGAAGAGGTACGGGAGGTACCGCGAGAAGCATTTCATCTTCCGCGCCGGACCGAGCTAAGACACGGAGCGGTCCCGGCGGGGAGAGCGGCCCCCGGGCCCGCGCGGAGCGGCGGGGGCTGCCCGGCGGGGAGGGCCGGGCCCCGCGCTGCCGGCGGAGCGGAGCGCCCCGGCTCGCCCCGGCCCCGCCGCATCGGCTGCGGCGCGGCCGGGAGCGCTGACTAAGCCCGTCCCGCCCGCGAACACACCCCCGGCGCCCCGGCCGGCCCCGCAGGGAGCCGCAGAGCCCCGGGCCGCCCCAGCCCGCCCCAGCGCAGCCCCCCCGGCCGCCAGGAGCCGCCGTCGAGGCCGCGCAGGGCGCATCGCACCGGGAGCGCATCCCGGGAGCAGCAGAGCCGGAGGGACGGACGCGTGTCCCGACACCGGCGCACGCCCGGAGCCGAGCGAGCCGACCCTGAGATTTCACCTCTTACGTTCGCGCTTATCCGTTTTCTGCAGTAGACTCCTAATAATCACTATATCAGAATAAGGCAAGAGCTCTAAAACCAGTTTCCTTTTGGCAGTACTGAAATGTAGTTCAAAGCACTGTGATATGACAATGGCAGTCAGCAACATCATGCACTTCACATTTAACACTGAAATCAGTGTTTGAGCAGCTGAAAGATGTCCCAGGCCTCCCATCTATGCACAAGGGAGCTTATTCATCCCCACAGCTGCTTTAGCTAAAGGATCCCTTACACCCCGGGTCTCATCGGGACGAGTACCACGGACTGTGACACCATTCTCCAAGTTGAAGAAACGACCAAGGAAAGAACAAAATGAGATAGTTAATGTAGATCTGTTTGTGTGGCTTCTGTGTGGATAAGAGCACACAATTATCACAAAAAGAACGCAGAATTATTGTTGGCAACATTTGAAGTATCACTTGAAAGCCAGAATGACAGTCTATTCTGCTGACGGAGGTAGGCTCTGCTCCGTTCCATGATGCAGAACATTGTGATAATAGTAATATCTCTTCTCACCTGACCATACACATCTGCATGCTTCCTAATCACCGAAGAGATCACACTGTGCAAGTTCAGGATGCTTCAATGTTACCAAGAGTACTTAAGGTCAAAAATGTGCTGCAAAGACTAGCATAAATAGTAACAAGTTATGGATAACCTTCTGATAAGGTGAGGCATCTGTAATAACACATTTATGACTTGATTCCTGCGTATGTACACACACTAATACCAATACACGTGTGCATTCACATACCAAAGCAAACCAGCACAAGAACCAAAGCCCAGACCACACGTAACACTTGTGGGAGCTTCCTCCTCAGTCACAGTCATGCTGTTTGTGCCTATTCAGGTTGAATGCACTAATGGTATCACCTTTTCATTAGTAGTTTTACTGAATACAGCTTATAAGTATTATTCATCAGCTTTAACTATTCTGTGAGCCCAGATTACCCCAAGAAAAAATTGCAGAAGTCCTTTCCTGCCATCATGCCTCTGGATTCATCCACTAGTTCTCCAGTGGTAAAAATAAAATAAAATAAAATAAAATAAAATAAAATAAAATAAAATAAAATAAAATAAAATAAAATAAAATAAAATAAAATAAAATAAAATAAAATAAAATAAAATAAAATAAAATAAAATAAAATAAAATAAAATAAAATAAAATAAAATAACATATCCTCAGCTGATAAATGGTTACATTAAGAAAGTAAGAGAGAGCAAGAGAGGCAATATAACATTTCATTAATCCTAAAGCAGCAAGTAAGTACTCCTGACTGTTACAATGATCTGCAGATTCTACAGTAAAAGCTCAAAACACTTGTAAATAATTTTGAAAAAAAAAATCCCCAAAAAAACCTCAGTAAAAATATTTTGGCTTTAATCACCATGGTGGTATTTTTCTCTGGAGATTTTATAAATTGTTAGATATTCTTCTGAGTGTTGTGCCCCGCTGTAGTCTCTAGGGAAACCCTCTCCTGCAAAAGCAGCGTCACAGAACTGCCGCTGAAGCGGGACAGGTGACAGTCCAGACAGAGCTGCATTCCCACCAGAAGTCAGAGCTCTGCTCTCAGAGGCCTGGGCTGACTCGGTCCTCTTAGTCTCACAAGACTGTGCATTTAAAGAAGTCATCACACTTTGTGCACCACAACAAAATAGAAGAAGTGTGTCTAATAGCCCATCTCAGTTCCAGAATTGATTCCAGTAAAGGTTATAGTGGGAGAAGCTGTCTCATAATTCCCTGAAAAACTCTGTAAATAACAGCTGAAAACCAAAAGAAAATCTATTTCAAAGGCTATTGATATGATTAAGCTATAATGCCTTTAAATGAGTTCTTGGATCAATAGCTAATTGAAGAGGCCCATCTCTTTCAGATGCACAAGTACATAACGAGGACAGAAACCAAGGATCATAGCTTAACTCTGCACCAGCAGCTCCCAACAGCACACAAATGACCTGCCTGCACACCAGCTGGGCAAGATGTATGTGACAAGTTATTTTTGGTCACAGCAACAAAAGGAAAAATAAACTTACATTCTGTCACCTCGGTATCTGTGGTTCCTTTTACTTGACTGAAGCACCACAGCACATCCTGCATGAGGCTTCCAAATCCTGCCAGGAAAACACATTCAGAAAGAAGATACAACCACATTGGTACATCGCTCGTCCTTTTTTAAATGAATGCACGGCACACAATGCACACACGAGGTGAAGATAAATGCCTGCCCACCTGGTGTCATGGCTCCGTGCAGCGCCAGCGCCGTGAATCGCCGTGAATCGCCCGCCTGTTCCCTCCGTGCCCGGCGGGGCTGCGGGGGCGCGGAGCCATCGGGGCCAGGCCCCTCCACATCGCTGGCAGCAGCACAGAGTCAGGAGGCCCTGGAGTCATGGTCTTTGTCACTGCCTCTCTCCATCAGAATACTAATGCTCCCAGTCCTCTCCAGCATGGCTAAAGAGGGAGTGAAACAGGAAAAGAGAAGTACTCCTACTACCACAGGAATTTCTTTTCACATTTGTGATCAGTGTAGTTGTGAACTGCTTGGCAATGAACCCAAGCAACATGAAGCTGCTTTACAATACATTATAACACTTTCCTGCAAATCTGCCTGCAGTCACAAGTGCCTTATATCTGCTTTAAAAGATTACTACAGACATTTCTGCAGAAAGGCATATTATTAAGCTGTAGTGCTTTCAACTGTTTGCTGCTGCAGCAATACTCTGTGTTAAGACTCTCTGAGAGAAATTAGGATTTCATCTACCAATGCTCCTTGTTTTCTTGACAGCTCAGCAGAATTTCCCTTTCTGTAATACAGTTTTCACTGTTCCACAAAAAATCCACTGCCTCAAAGGACAACTTGCCTCCTTTCATCCTAGCACACATTTTATCTCAAAGAATTTCCAGGCATGAAGAAAGCAGGAAAATGGAGCCACGGGGAACAGTCAATTTCATCTCACCTGTTTTACACACACGTGAAATGTGCAGAATGAAAATGTAGGTGTTTCACAGTGGGCAGGTGTGATGCTGGGCTCAGTCCAGGGTCATGCCATGGAGATCCAGACTTGTTACTTCTCTACAAAAGAAAAGGAAAGCATGAGGTTGGGAGATAATGTCCAGTAGGGGATATGACCAAGCTATATGGACTATGCTGTAGCCTAACTGGATGTCTTTGTGAGATTTCTGTCTGATTTTATTTATGTTTTTGTATATTAATACAAGTATATATCAAAAGTAATGTAGTCATCTGGAATGCATAATAGGTACTAAGTCAAGAGTGAGCTTTATTGGATTATTCAAGCCAAATACAAGGGAAAGGTGGGGCTTTAAGGGTATGAAATGGGGAGGGTGAGGATTAAATGTCCCATCTAGGCAATGGGGAGATGGCCACGTTCCAGAGGCTCTGTGGTGCTACCTGCAGCTTGGGCAGAATGTACTGAATCCAGCCCCGGGACTGAACAAGTCCAATGCTGGGGAAAGGCATCTCTCTGAGGTGCATAGGACAGGCCTGGAATGCTGATGGGAGTGGATGATGTGCACAGGGATCCCGTCCCAGTGGGAGAGATCATGACACATTCTAGTGAAAAGGAGTGGGAGGAAAGCTTTTACATCCCAGCCACCTATTGACACCTTGTGTGACCATGAACCAATGTTAACCAATGAGTTCCATTTCACTGCAGTGAAAACAGACACACAGAGAAGTTGTTAGTCACTGTTGACAACCCAGCTTGCTGGAGGAGAGCTGTCACACTCACTGTTGATTTGTATGCACAAAGCTATGCGTAAAGCATTTGTTTCAGTAGAAATTTACTTAAAAGTTTACTTAACTTTGTTTCCATATTATGGTTTTCCACCTGTTTTTTGCAATGTAAAGATTATGGAAAGCATTTTTAAAAATCAAAACAATAAATATTAGGTGTTTTTCATCATGGCAAAAGAAAGAAAACACTTAAGTGAAGTGGATTTCCTTTTGTATCTATCCATGTCAGAAAAGAGATTCTCTTTATTCCAGGTGTAAGGAGAGCCGGAGGAATAGAATGTGTGAAGCATAAGTCAGTGTGAAAGGAAGGCTGCAGTGAAGGGAAACTCCTTGGTAGAGGAGAGAATGAGGAGAGCCTCCTCTGGCCATATCTCATAGAGACCAGGACAAGCACTCTGCACTGCCAGTGGATTCACTTACCAGGATGAAGCTGCAGTTAATGATAACATTAATATATAAAAGCTTTTATCCAGTAGTCTCTCTGTAGAGCATGTCTTCCTTCTGAAGTCCTTTTAGATTCTGAAGTCCTCTCCTGCCTTAAATTCTAGTGACCCCTAGCTGAGGAATCCTAGTTCTTCTCATCCTGCAGCCAGGAAAAGACTCAGTGTGTTCTCTGAACTGGAGCTCAGACTCCACAGTAACCTTGCTGGGATTGGTGTGTTTAAAAATGCAGGTTCTGGGACACTGGTTTGCATTAGGAAAAGGATGTCCAAGGTATTTTCAGAAGCAGCCACCTCACAGAATGTATCAGAGTGTGTGCAGGTGCCATCATCTGAGCTGCACCAGGGGCCAGGGGAAGTGGGAATGGGATAAGGCACCAGGGGCAGATTTGTTTTTCCAGAAAACCCTTGATCCCTGATCATGGGAGAGCCCCTGCTACGTGAGGGGAGACCTGGGTGGTCCACACCTTTGCACAGCCTGCAGTGAGTTTTAACCTCAATTATGTATATCAATACCTACACTTTGAGACTGGCAGCCACCTGCAAAACATACAAGACCATTCTAATTCAGTAGGAGCTCTGGGCAGTGTGTGAAGGTGAGCCCACTCTAATCACAGGAGATGCCAGCAATGGGTATTGAAATCTAATGCATTACAAGAATACCATAATGTTAAAATTTGCTGGAAGATTACAGCTGAGTTATGGCTGCTCAGTATAATTTCACTTCTCTAAAAATTTATGGTTCCAGAAAATACATAGAATAAGTATAGAAAGACTTCTCTGTTTGTGTAAGCCATTGATAAAAATTAGTTTGTTAGTTAAACCAAAAGTATAATTAGCGGAATAATTAAAATTGTAAAAGTGAATAAAACTTTAAAAATTTTTCTTTTTAATTCAATGGCAGCCATTAGAGGCTTTGCTCCCTCTGACCTTTTCAGACACCAGGGGTTTGTCTGTCGTGCCGAGGCTGGGGGAGAGGTGGGGTTTATGTGGGTTGGTGGCAGGAGCCTCTTGGAGGAGAGGGATAAGCCGTGCCTCCTCTCCATTAGAAGGCACCAGAGATCCACCACTGCACTCCCATTTCTCGAGCCAGGAAAGCTGGCAGGGGCTGTTGTGCATGACGGGTGACTTAGAGAGCCCACTTCACTTCTCTGAGTTTCTTTTTCTAGTATGAGTGAAAAAATTCTCTGGCTTGGGACATGTCTCCTCTTTCTGAGCTGACATAGTAGAAAAGCTCAATTTCCTGAGAAAACTGGGAGAAATGTTTTACTGATTTTTTTTTTCTCTCTCTTTTTTTTTTTTTTTTTTTTTTTTCTCCTTAGTGTGCCCTCTTTTTATTGCAGACCAAAACCCCAGCTCTGGGACACGAGGCTCTTTGTTTCCCATGGAAAATTAATCCCTCTGCTGCACCAAGCAGAACAGTGTTTTCCAATTGCCCAGTGGGGAACAGAGTTGGCTGTTTCACAGGAGCTGTTGCAGAAGAGCTGCCTTCTGTCCTCTCATTTGCTGTTTCTTTGGCCACTCAGTAATTAGGCTTTAATATTTTGTCTCTCCCAACATACAAGATCCTGAAACTCTCTAGATGACCCACTCTGCACAGAACAGCTCTGGACTACTACTTTTGTAATATTTCCACTACTGATGCCGCTAATTTCACTGGGTTTGTCCTGGATTGTAGCTTTTGTTGGAAATAAAAGCTGAAGAATAATGTTTAAAAATAATTCTAATTACTTAAGGTAAAAATTTTCAAGCTTCGTGTAAATCACTCCTGTGAAAAGTCAAATAGAAAGGATTCTCAATCCAGCAAATTTGAGTCTATTCAGGAAAAGCTGCTTTGGACATGCAGAAGACCACAGGTGGATCCTCTGAAAGGCAGAGTTTGGTCGTGGGCTGGGAAGGAAATCTTGGGTGTCTCCTGATGCTGGAACTGTGGACAAACTACTAAAGTTTCCCTGCAGCATGAATACCTTATCCTACCCACCAAAGATGGTTTGCTTTAAACCAGTTTGTTATTTGATTTCTGTGTGGTAACTGCTGGATCCCCATCCTTGCTGTGGGGCTGTGCAGGTCCCAGCCGGGAGGGGAGCTGGTGTCCCAGGACAGGAGTCCACCTGCCCCCGGAGCCCTTGCATGTGTGCTCACCTCAGAGCTGGGTGTTGAGGACAGATGTCCCCCAGCCCGACCCAGGTCTGCAGGAACGCAGCCTCTTTCTCCCTCTGCAGTCCATGGGCGCATCCTTCAGACAATCTCAACTGGTTTAGAGAGTTTAGGGGAGCCCCAGCTGTGTTTCAGCTTATTGGTTCTTCTCTAAGTAATACATGAATATGGCTAAAATTGTGTAACTGCTCTGACCTCTGTCTGCCCTGGGGCAAGGACTGCTCCTCCTTAGAGCCCTGGGAGTCTGAGCCTGCTGCTGGCACCCAGGAATGAGAAGAGAAAAGCCAGTGTCCGAAGAGTATAGGCCATGGGGTGGGAAATGTGGTGTCTCTCTTCTGACGGGATCCTCTCAGAGGGAAGCCGAACGGGCGGGGAGGCAGCGTGACCCCGGCACTCGGCCTTACCAAGATCAGAGCGACCGAGGCTCCGACGGGACCCCCTCCGTGAGACGCCCCCGAGGCGGGTGCGAGTGTGTGTGAGGGGGATGTTGGCACCCGGGCACGGCAGGCAGAGCCCGCATCCCCCTTCCGAAAACAACAGAGGGCAGGGCACGAGGCTTGTAGGAGAGAAAGTATAACCCCGCAGCGAGGGGCGGCAGAGGGGTTCGGGCGGTGGGGTTACCAGAGGGACTGTCGCTCCTCGCCGCAGGGCGGGGACAGGGACACCTTCCTGGCGCTGGCCCCACGCGAGTGTCGCGCGCGGTGCGGCAGGCTCCTCCCGCCGCCATCGGGGCCCGGCCGAGACCCCGCGGGCGGGGCCGCTCCGGTTGCTGGGCTCCGCCGCCCTGGTGCTGCTGTCCTCCCGCAGGCTGCTGCCGCCCGGGCCGGCGGCTGCTCGGTCCCTGCGCTCCGCTCCCCCAGGTAGGCGCGTCCCCGGTGCGCTCCCCGCAGCCGGGTCTGATCCGCTGTCCCCGTGGAGGGGATGGGCGGGGGGCGAGGGGGGGAGGTCGCTCACTGCTGTTCGCCGGCGGCAGCTCCGCCGCTGCCCGCAGCGGGCCCGGGCTGGGGATCGCGCTGCCGGGAACCTGGCTGCGGCGAGGAGACCCGCAGAAAACACCCACAGCTCCGGAGGAGACGCCCAGTGAGTGCACTGATGGTGAAACTCAGGGCGCCTCCCCTCGTCCTTCCCGAACGCTGTCGCGGCTGTGGGGCAGTTCAGGGTCGTGGCCACTTCCTCCGGGACCAAGCTCAGGGTGATGTTACTGTCACCGCCCAGCCCCAGCTCCTCGGCGGAGCAGTGCTCGAGTAGTGCAGAGGTGGTGAGACAAATTGGGAACCCTTGGAGGCAGCCGTCCCTTTCTAGGGTTTCGGCTGTCCCCATCAGGGAAGACTTTACCGTGCGACTGCTGCCCGTCCTTCGGCTGAGCCTGCAGCGCTCCCTCAGCCCCCCTCGGCGCACATCCTGCTCCCGGTGTAGATGCTGCATTCCTCCGGTTTGCTTTGGGTTTGCCTTCCTCTGCGGGGCCTGAGGCGTGCTCGGCCGTGTGCGGTGCTCTGCGGGCTCCCGGCACTGCCCGGCACTGCCCGGCACTGCCCGGCACTGCCCGGCACTGCCCGCTCCCCGCAGCGCTCCCGCCGTGCCCGCCCAGCCCCGGAGCGCTGCGCGGCGGAGCTGCTGCCACGCTGCTGCCGGAACGAGGGTCCGGCTCAGCATCACGGCGGCGTGGAAACACCAGTACCTTTGGCCAGAGGAAAAGTAATGATTTTAATAATTTTGTGACTTTGCAGAGTGAAACAATAAAAGATTTATCATTTCCATACTCCAGCTACACTTTGTAAAGGTGCAAATCCTTGTAATTATTACTCAGGCTAGCTTAACTTCAAGGAGTATCTCCACTCCTTCCACTCCTTCCTCAGAGCTTGTAGGTATTGATGTATTTTCAAAAACAAACTTGGCTCCAAACTGCTGTGCAAAGAAGTTTTCCTGGGAACCTGTGACGTGGAAACCTGATTTATGGCTGTTGCATCTGAAGGTCTAGTTTTACTCCGAAGAGTAAGTTTTGGGACTAAAAAGATTTACTGCTGTGGCTTTGTTTGAGACTGAAGGCTTGATATGTTCCTTTCAGAAGCAATTTTTGGAATCTTAAACATCTGCTGCTTCATTTGTTTTATTGCTGGATCTTGTTTCAGTTATGAGATGGGAAATTAAGATTTTGTTTTGGTTAGCTGGAGAGAAGGAGCTGGATGTACTGGTGAGGTAACTCATAGTATCCCATGACAGACCCAGGTTACAGTAATTCTCTTTTCTCCAACATCTTTCTTATGATTCCTCCCTTTTCTGCTTCAGTACCATTATTTTGTTAACTTGAAGTAAAGGAGTGAAGTTAGTTAGTAGGCGTTTCCAAAGTTTAGGTCTGAGAAAATGTTCAGTGAACATACGGATGCCCTGGAGATTGCTCTGGGCTGGACCCAGTTCAGATCTTGCACTGTTACTCCCTCATTTTGTTATTTTAGGGCTTTGTACTTCCAACAAGGGATAAAGTTGTATGTCACAGGGATGTCAGTATCAAAAACAAGCACATAAAGGTGCATTGGATGTGAATGCTTAAAAAATATAGTGGCTGCTGTACCTTACAGAGAGTGTCAGTAAACTCTACGGAGTTCTACGCTTCAGTGTTCCCATATATGTCAGGAGGGACGGGAAAATTCCTGTGCTCTCTGCTAATGAACAGACCTGTCCCTTTGCAGTGGTAAAGCCAGTCACTGCAGACAGCACCAAGCCAGAAATCAGGTTTGCTGTTTTGTTCATAGTTCATATCAAAAAAAAAAAAATTCTGAAGAATCTGAGTGGAAACTATACCTTGATTTTACATGGAATCTTTTAATTAAAAATACCAGAATGGTATGATTTTTTTTTCTCAAATGAAAGTCTTGTGTAACTGCTTAAACCAAAAGGTTGACACTTTGAATTTCTTCTGCCATAGCTTTTACCCTTCCACATGACCTCAGTAGTCAAAAGTGCCTTTTGGTTTTATTTAGCCTAGTTGGTATGTCCATTTACTTTGGATATTGGCCTCACTACAGTTAGTCACCCCTGAAGCTACAAAATACATGCTGGATGATACAGCAAACGTGAGCCAGATCCTTGGATCTTTGTGTCTGCTGGTCTGTTCCTACCCTTCCTGTAGCAGGCAGCAGTCCTGATCTGAGTTACAAGATTATGGTGTTACTGGTTTCTCCAGTGAGCTCCATTACAATGTGCTTTTCCCTGACAGTCAGTCTTGTCCTCAGAGCAGTGAACCTTCAGTGAGACATTTGCATCTGGAAATGTTTCTTCACCCTGAGTGATGATGAACTTTTGCTTCCTGCCTGCTGCAGGATGCACCAGCAGGACATTGCCAAGGTCTGGCAGGACTGACCCACAGCAGCACTTACCAGAGGCTTCGAGAGTGGGAGCAGAACCCAGAGGAGTGGAGGGTGCTGAGCCTGGGCTCACCACACCATGGGGGCAAACAGCTCCAGCAAGTCACCACCCTTTGATGGGAATGAGGATGGTAAGAACTTTTCCTGGTTGTTGTCTGGGACTGCAGAACTCTCCAGTGCAGAATGACTGAGAGGTGCAGATTGTTTGCAGCCAGCACCCGTGCTGAGGCTGCACATGCCTGGGAGCCCGGGTCAGCAGAGCTGTGTGGAGGCAGCAGCAGCAGTGTGCCTGTGGTCCCTACAGAGCTGCAGTCTGGGGTTGGGGTCCTTTTGTCTCCCCTCCCAGCAGCTCTGAAAGCAACATTGTCAGCAGAGGTTTGCTGTTGAGGTGTCCCTGGGACACTGCCAGGCACCTCGAAGGCAGGGACAAAATGCTGCTGCTCTGGAGGCTGCAGAGGTCTGTTCTGGAGGGCCCCGCTTAGGGAGCACTGGTGGGAAGTACGGTGGGAAGGTGGCTGGGGCAATGGGTGTTCCCGTGGGTGCTCCCAGTGGCTGCCCAGCTGGGCAGGGCTGTCTGCAGGCACTGGGAGGCCAAGCCTGCAGGTTGGGTTGGCTGGAAAAGGGGTTGGAAAAGTACTGCTGGGAGAAGTGTTGGAGGCCAGGGTCCCTGTGCTGCCAAGACTACAGGGACAGTCATTAAAAGATTGCTCCATAAATATATTTGTTGTTGCATGAGTCAGCTTGCTGACTGCCATATGGGCTGTCGCCTAGGTACAACAACAATATGCATATGTAGATAAATACAAATATATAGTAATAAACATAAAATATATGAGGAGCTGGATACCCCATCAGCCGCTGTTCCAATGTGCCGTGTGGTGCCACTGCCAGTCTGCAGCTAGTCAGCTAAACCAGCTTCAGTTTCCAAATTATTCATGCAACTGCTTGCAGTTTTTCTTTGTTTTTCATATTTTTTTCCATTTCTGTAGTGCAAAAGAAATGTATGCTGTGAAGTTTTCCTGAAGATTTTATTCCTGGTGCATCTAAATGCTCAGTATTGGCATCTCTCATAAGCAACCACTTATGCTTGCTCAGGATAATGAGCAGTTCTGCTCCTGCCACCTTCCTCAGGGTGCTGTGCCCTGGCTGTGGGATTTTCCTGGGAATGGCTGGTGTCTGCTGGGTCTCTCTCTGGGTTCAGTGTTTATACAGCGCCAGCTTCTGTGACTGAGAAACACAACGCTAGGAAACGTCCTGACCTGACCATGTCAGGGTAGTTCACTGTCAGTTTGTTAGGTTTCAGTGGGCTCAGGGCCACCCTTGCATGCAGACTAGTGCACTTCTCTTTCCATGGCCCTGCACAAATTTAAAAAGTGGTAGCACATTTTTCCTCTAATTAGTTGTGTTTTAATACACTGAGGGGAGAGAAACCCAGCTGAAACACAGAGGTCCCCTAGGGAATTTTCCATTATCTTGCAAATCGGTGACCAGAGGCTATATCACCTTAGATGTCACAATCTTGTCCTCATTTTGATTTCAATTAAAATTGTAATTAATTAAGAGCTTCTGGGTACAGTAGGAAACAACACACTGCTCCATGGCATGGGCACGTCCCTCCCCCAGGCTGCAGGTGGTGGGCACTCATCCCATCTCTGCAGCTGTGTCACAGAGAGACTTTTCCTTTGGAACCCGTGAGGGTCAGTGGAACAGCATGAGTTGTGTAGGTGCTCCAGTGCCAGTCCTAACAATTCTTGTATATTTTTCTAAATTGCTGTTGCTATAATTTCACTATTTTCTGTAGCACCACGATTTCTGTTTGAACTTCTTGAAGAGTTCTGTTTACCTTCAGCTGAAGTGGGATGACAGGATTATTTTTCAATCAGCATTTCCTCTGAGCAGACAGTTGTGCATAATAAGCAAGTGAAATGAAAAGAAAATATAATAGCCAGACAGAAGATTCAAGGCTACAAGGTGATCTGATTCCCAGTGTAGTCATGGTGAGACCATACAAGAAGCCAGGTTTTGTTTGTGCTGCTCCTGGGCAGAAGGGTGTGGGAAGTGTCCTAGGGGCTGGCAGCCAGATGTTCCCCCCAGCTGGCAGAGTTTGCCTGATCTGCCATTGACAGAGGCTGACCTAAGGGACTTCCCTTTGCGGCTGAACCGAAGAGAAAACAACCTGTAAAACACACCATGTTTAAACAACACCCAAGTCTTCAAAAGGAACAGAATATTTCTGGTGTGTCCCTCATTTTTCTCAGCTAATAGGGGAAAAAAGTAGGAAAAAAAGGAAATAACATAATATTGTCAAATGTTTGCTCAGCCTTTTAATATTGAAATGTTGCTCTTTCTTGCAGTTACCTTCGACCATTTTGAGATTTTGCGAGCTATTGGGAAGGGCAGCTTTGGAAAAGTGAGTATTTTGAGAACTAATCACTGTGTGGGCATCTGGAGGAGTAGCTGGGTGGAAATAGGTGAGCTGGAGGCTCACATGAGAGTAGAGAACCAAAGCCCATGCACTGTCAGTGAGTCTTGACCTGAGCTCCAATTCCTGGTAATCAGAAAGGAATCAGAGCCCAATTCCTTATCCATTCTGTAGCCACAAATCATATTACATGAGATTAAAATGAAAAACTGATCAATCAAATTATCTGAATTTCATTAGATTTCTGAATAAGCATTTTCTAATATTTCTCAGCAAATCAACACTGAACATTATGATACATTTTTAATAAAGAACTACAATCAACATGAAATCCTGGCAGGTTTTTTAGCACATTATTTAATGTGTTAAATGTTTCTCTGTGAGGCAGTGTTTGTTATCAAGTATCATGTTCATCCCAAACTCCTGAACTATTGTGCAAACAAAGCCTGTTTTGTGCTGCACTCTCACAGGCTCTGAGGGTTTCCTTGAAGTCATGTTTCTTTCCAGATTTGATGACATATAAGAAAGGTTAAAATTCAAAGCCCAGTGCCCCTTAAACAAAGTCCAAGATTAACTGTGAACTGAGTGATAATCCTCAGGAAAATGAGAATCAGGTGTTGGTCCAAGTGTTTGACCTGTAGTTCTGTGGTGGAGGGAGCTCTTCCCAACAGTAACTAATGTGAGAGGGATGGACATGATGGTCAGTGAATGACGTTAAATAAAATGTTGACTTCTCTGTGATTCCCTGTCTCCCATGTTGTTATGATAAATTTCTTCCTCTCATCTTCCTCCAAAAATTTCTCTTTGGGTGAGATTCCCAAGAGATTCCCAGTGTCCAGTTGCAGCATTGGTGGATGGAGTTGTGCCCTGGCAGTGTGGGCACTGCCAAAGCTGCTGGAAAACACTCATGTCACTGGGTTTTACCTGCCCAAACTTGCTAACAAACCAGCTCTGATTTATTCCCTGATTGCTCTCTTAGGTCTGCGTGGTGCAAAAGACTGACACCAAGAAGATGTACGCCATGAAATACATGAACAAACAGAAGTGTGTGGAGCGTAATGAAGTGAGAAATGTTTTCAAGGAGCTGCAGATTATGCAGGGCCTAGAACACCCTTTCTTGGTTAATTTATGGTAAGAGGTGGCTCCTTGGCTCACTGGGAGAGTCGGCGCAGTCAATTACAGACACATTTGAGAGCCCTCTTCATCTGCTTCAAGCCTGTCTTGGGAGCAGCTGATGTGTTCCACTGACTGGGGCTCTTGTTTCAGGGGAATCCTGTTTAGTTAAACAAGCAGTTATCTCCCTTGTCCCCCCAGAAAGCTCAAGAGAGTGTGTTCATGTGTTCCTTTGCAGTGTTCCCCCAGGCAGGTATAGGCTATCACGTAACCCCACCTGTATTTAAAGGAGTTTTTTGCAACCACTAGCAACTTCTGGCAGCATGAGATTGATGGCCAGGCAGGGCTCTTTGCTGGCTGTCCCCTGACATTTCTTTCTTCTTAATTTTATTAAGACACCGGTAACGTTCCAAGGGGTGTGAGCTCACATATTGCATGACAAAGTGGCCAGTATCCTGTAGTGTCAGTATTCATCTAGGGTGGGGGGTAATTACATTCATTGGAAAATGGATTTATTCTTAGAATAAAATAAAATTTATCAATGCTAAACACATACACACAAAAAAAGCCTAAAAGACATGGAAGATCTAAAATCTTTGAATAATTCTTCATTTTTGAAATTGCCTGTAAACTGAATGCAGTTCAGTAAACTCTTGGTATTTTGCTGCTGCTGCCATTTGGAGTTGTTCTTGCTGGGGTATGAATGGTAAAGGTGCAGCTACACCTCCCATATCATATCCCCAAACTTGTCTTTCATACTTGAACACAAAGTTCCAGGCAAAGTTCACTCAGCAGCTGAGAACTGACCAGTGTATGTGTATGTAGAGATCTGTACAGAGCAAACTATCCAAGTGTCCCTGTTTCTGTTCTTGCCATGCCATCCCTGGCTTCAGGATGTCTTTAGCATTCCTGTGGCTTTCCTTCACTCTGAGTGAGACACAGACTACAAGCTTCGTGTGGAGCAGTGGTCTGGCTTGCAGTGCTGGTCACCACATGAAGCAATCAGTGTGCTGAAAAGGAAAAACCCATGTGGAAAAGGCTCATAGCTGGTTGTCACCCCTCTCAGAGAGACACAGTCCCTCAAATGAGGTCACTGACAGAGGCCCAGTGGAGAGCAGCTGAACCCGTGCTGTGCTGAGCACGTGGGGTCGCAGACACACTGCTGTGCAAGCAGGGACAAAGGGACCTCCAGTGCTGGGCTCTGGGCAGGGGTGCTGCCCCAGGGCTCCTCTGTGTTGCTCCTGCAGTCACTGCCCATTGGTGCTCAGAGAAGGCAGAACGCCCATCCTGAGTTGTTCATACAACCTGCTCTGACTCTGTTATGGATCTGAGACTAAATTGTTGTCACAAGTGTGACAATAGTGGGAAATGGAGCATGGAAAGGTCATGAAATTGTAATTTCCCAAGTAAAAAAAATCCAAGAAATTATGAGTATTCCTAGAGGTACCACACGTTCCTTTATTATCTGTCATTTTTCAATGCTACTGTCCTTGAACCACGTGTGTGCTGTTTTAGGTACTCATTCCAGGATGAAGAGGATATGTTCATGGTGGTGGACCTGCTGCTTGGAGGGGACCTGCGCTACCACCTCCGGCAAAATGTGCGGTTCCAAGAGGGAACTGTGAAACTCTTCATCTGTGAGCTGGTGCTGGCCCTTGACTACTTGCAGAGCAGGCACATCATCCACAGGTCAGCCAGGCCACAGGCTATGCTGTGGACAGGCTTGTTCCTCCTGATCGGTTTTAATTAGCTGTAGCTCATTAATATCCATCCTGGTCCAGGAAGGGTAGGTGTCAGCACTCAGAACTCCTGTGTTCATGCTTGAAGGTGCCTCCCTTTGCTGTGGATGGATAGACACACAGCTCCTCTGCTGGTGTCATGGGTAGGGCAAAGCCCAGGGGCCCAAAGCCCAGCAGCCAGGTCAGTAATTGCAGGGAGAAGGTCACTTCATTTAGAAATATCACTCCAGATGAGTATTCTTGTGCAGTATAAGAATTAAGCATGGAAAGTGTAAAATTGAAATGGCCCTGGTTGTTGGTGGGGAGGGCACGCACAGGTGAGAAGCTGGGGAGGGTGGATGCCTGTTTCTGTCCACAGTGCCCAGCTGCCATGTCCAAGGTGTGAGGGCAGAATGACCCCTTGCCTGTCCCTGCAGCCACAGGAGCCCAGAGCCTGGAGCAGTTCTGCTCTGCTGCTGTTGGGGCCTGGCCCTGGGGACAGCCCCACCTCCTCAGGGTCTCCTCTTTCATGCTGCTTGTTTTGTGCTTTACATGCACATGGATCTTTGCCCCAACAGGAATAGGAGTGGGAGAAACTGCAGGTGAGGTTGCAGTGTGCTTTTCACACAGCTGCATGCGTTTAAGGTAAATCAAGTACAACAAAACATGTATGGCAGGCTGTAAAATGTGTAAGTTATTTAATTAACACTGTAATTCAAGTTGTTTAATTAACACTGTAACCCAGTGGGACAGTATTTGATTGATAAAGTGATTCAGCTGAGTCAATTACACTGCAACAGCTGTAATTGGGAACATCAGAAGACAGGGAAGCAATGGTTTTATTTGACTGAACAAAGCTGTGCAGAGACAGCAAACTCAGGCTGTAATTATTTCCCACCTAGATGTAAAAGAATGGGAAATATTAATATCTTTTAGGTTAGGATACTATATAACTAGCTTATAAAAAAGAACTATACAAGTGAACAATAACCAGTTATCTCTGGTCTCTGTATCCTGAGAAAGATCTTACTGTGCTGGTGTAATTCCAGAGGCTGTATGCCAGACTGAGGGAGATCAGAAACAGCCATACCAGAAATTAAAAAATAATAATTAAAAAAAAGGAAATAGTTCCACTGTGCTTTGGGGGAAAATCAGCCTCTTACCTGACAGTGCTCTGTGCTCTGCTAGTGGTGTCTGTCCCTATACTCACCCACCATTTGATGGGATGGCACCAGGAAGGTAACCAATGTTTATAACCTATTGGAAGTTGTTTGGGTGACAAGATGCCAGAGACATGTAAGCTATTACATGACAGATAGCTTGGAGAACTCAAACTGTATCTCAAGGATTGAATTTTTCAAGATAAAGTCCTAAATGTGCTCATTTCTTCACTTGGAACTGCTGGGCATGGTGGGGAGCACCAGCTGGCACAGGGTCACTGCACCTGTTGCTTGTCTCCTGGCTGGACCTTCTCTCTGGGGCATCAGATGGCCAGGTGCTCAATGGGGGCTGGTGTAATGAGCTCATTAAAGCCAGGTAATGGCTTGTAAAGTCACTCAGGTGGACACAGTGGCGGTATCAGTGTATCAGGTGTTCAGGTGTATGTTTTCTCCCTTCAGTCAGTGTGTTTCCCTACAGCATTGCTATAGGTATTAGTAGGGTCTTTTTACTCAGGAATAAAACCTGTGGCTAACCCATTTGGACCTAGAACAAAGATGTTGAAATAATTTAATTTGTAGTGAGTAAGTGGGGAACCCTTCTCAGTATGGTATCTAAAGAGATTGAAAAGTAACAGGAGGAAAATGACAAAAAGACTCCAAGTTAATTGTGGGTGGACTTACCTGAGTGCTGCTCACCCAAACCCCTGCAGCCTGCACAGGGCACCCACTGCTGTGGTGCTGTTTGATTAGCCACTCTCTTGTGCCCCAATCAAACAGGAACATCAGAGCTGAGAAGCCCGAGGCTCTGAGGGTGCAGTGTCTCTGCCAGCATCCCTGAGCCTGGGCTTTCCTGGGGTGCCAGCAGCCGTGTTTCCTGTCACTTCTCCAGGCTAATGGCTGTCTCTCCTCTGTTTTTTCCCTCAGAGATATCAAGCCCGACAACATTTTACTGGATGAGCACGGTAAGTGCCAGGAGCTTTGTGGCCAGGCATATGTGTAAAAGCAGTCAGAGACAGAGAGCTGCAGTGCCTGCCAGTGCCATCGTTTGGTGCTGCACTCTCTCTCAGCCTAACTGGGAGCAGGATCATCCCATCCTTTTGTGCTCCCCTTGCTGTCTCTTGCTTTTTGAGAAGCAGCGTCTTGTACCTTCAGGGCACTGGGCACCCTGTGATGCTGTGGTGTTTCTGGGGCTGCCTTGGTGTTTTAACCAACACCTCCTTTGCCTGACTGACTTGATGGTGTCCCTACAAGGAACTGGCAGGGACCATATGTTTGGTGCTGCTTGGGGTCAGTAGCCCACCACACCCAATTTTAACATTTTCTTGGTTCTTGTTTAAAACTTACTCAAAATGCATCATTTGCAGAGCAATGTTTGTGTCACTGCAGGGTTTGTGCACAAACAGAATTAATTATGGTGCAATAGATAAGCCTCGTTCATGTATTTTGTTTTTCCTTGAGCATTTGGCATGGGGAGGGAGCTCTGAAGAGCATTAGAGGCTGGGTATGTTATAAATGTTGCTATCAGGTTTTCTATAGTCTTTCTAAGGCAAAACTCTTGACTATATTCTTGCATGGCTCTTTAGTTACATTTTTTTCTCAGCAAAGATCTTGCAGTGAAGAGTTGTCTGATATTTATTAATTTATAACTCATTAGAGAAACATTTTGTTAGCTCATATTTTTTGTAAAATCCAAGTAACTATCTTGTTGTGAGAAATCTTCACTAGCAGCTAGAGCAAGGTGCTTGAAGACAAAAAGTCAATGCAGGGAGGAGGCATGCATGCCTTTGTTATCACTTCAGAGGCTGTAGCAGAGATGCTGCAGCTCCCGAGGGAAGCACTGCCTGGCTCTGTGACCGAGTGTGTGACCAGGGTTGCCTGGCAGCACCGAGCCCAGGCTCGAGCCATTTGCATGTGACCTCTAATTTCAGAGCACTGGTTGATTATTTATTTAGGAGCTGGCAGCAAAGTGGCTTTGTGTCCAAAGCTGGAGCCCCTGTCCTGCCCTGCTCAGTCCTTCTCTGGCTGTTGCCCCACACATGGACTATGGAGAGCCCTTTCCTCCCTGATGCGGGACCTGGCACTGCCGGGGCTCCAGGCTGCCCGTCTCATGTGGGACAGCTTTTGGTCAGTCCTCGCGTGGGATGCTTTGGTGACACATCTGCATTCTCCCAGAACTCTTTGCCAGTCAGACTGGCCTGACAAGGCTTCCTGAGAGGGGCTGGATCACCATGGCCATGGGAATGTAGGTCAGCACTCCCTGAAGAGGGAAAGAAGAGAGGGAAAGGCTCTGTTCATTTCTGCAGCTGTATCAGCCCAGGAAGACACAACCTACTAACTTCTGTAATGGCACTACCATTCAGGATGAGTTTTGAGTCTATTCTCTTCTCACTGTGATTTTTTAACTCTCTTGCAGAGGTTTCAGAGTGTTTTTTTCGGGGACGTACCCTTGACTCCAGTGTCCTTTTGTCTGTGATTTGTCATATTCCTTTTATTCATCCATGGCAGCAAAGATATGTCTTCCAAGGCATATAGAAAGCTTTGCACACACACAGAGTTCTTTGTTTTTTCTTCTCCCCAAGGCAGCTGTTATTGTAGCTGCACATTTAACCTAACAGATCGTGGTTGGTTTTCAATATCTCTTTCTCTCTGGCACAGAGCTGTGACTCCCCATTCTCTCTTCTCTTCCATCACCAGGCTTTCACACCTGGGATCACAAAACAGATGCAAATTGCAATCTGTTCATGATGTTTGAATTTCTGTGCAAGCTTCTTTTGTTGGCTACCAAAGGTGTTTTGGTTCCACTCTAGAGGCATCCTCTAAAGAGGAAAATGGAGGGAGTGCTTAGTACCTGGAACACCAAATGGCAAACAACTAGGAGGCCAAACATCAATTTGTTGGGTTTTTTTAACATAGTGGATTTTTTTTCTGTGAGAAAAGTTCAGTTCTCTTCCCCTAAAATATAAGAAGACTCAAAACAATCATCCCTAAGCTACTTCTTGGAGAACTCTTATATTTTCTGGTTCCTCAGAGGGAAAATAAGGGAATATTTGAAACAAGAGACATCTGCAAGCAGCCTGAAAGCAAGTATTTTGTATCAGTTCTCCCTCCAGATTTTTTATCTGGAAACTCCTTTTTATGGAGTATTTTACTTTATGTTTCTGATTCAGAGCTCTTTCTTGTGTGAAATTACAGCCAAGCCTGTTACCTGTTAGCCTCTATCTTTCAGGACACGTGCACATCACGGATTTCAATATTGCCACGATGCTGACGAAGGACAGCCCTGTCACCACCATTGCTGGCACAAAGCCCTACATGGGTGAGAACCAATGGCAGCTGCATGTTCTTGAATCACCATTTTGTGGGCTTGGGTGGACTGCTGTGGTGGGACACACAGGTGAAGACATTTTTGATTAGAGTTGGGACTCTTTTCTTCCTGATCCACATCAAAACATACACAGTTTGAAGTGAGGAGCACCCTGGAGAGGGGATGCAGGGTGGGGACAGGAGTCCCTCCCCAGAAATGCCTCAGTGCAGCTGGGGAATGTGCACGTCCCACTTTGCGGGGGAAATGAAGAGATGCTTAGGCCACCTTATACCTAGATTGTGTGAATGTGCTTGTTCTGGAGCACATTTACTATGAATGGCAGGCAACTCCTCTGTCAGTAAAAGAAATTTGTTCTTTTTGGGCTTTGGGGGCAGAGAAGCGCAGAGAGTTTCATGTGGAGAGGACTGTGGGGCTGCTGGGTGGCCCTGGCACAGGGGCATGGCTGCACGGGGAGGGCTTGGGTCAGGTGTTCTGTGATGCTCATTTCCACTTGGGATTGCAGCAAGGCAATTCTGTCCCCCTGTATTTCACAGCACCTGAAATGTTTAGCTCCACAAAACCCACCAACTACTCCTTTGCCGTGGACTGGTGGTCGCTGGGAGTCACTGCCTACGAGCTACTCAGAACTCGGGTATGTGTGTGCTCACGGCCTGGCCCGCTCTGTCCTTGGACACACTGTGGGGAGGGTTAATGCTTCATAGCAGAGATGACACGGCCAAGCTGAATTCGAGGCTTTAGGGGTTATTAAAGCAGAGGAAGAAGAGATCACATATTCACCGGGGTTCTTGTGATCATGGCTGAGCTCAGAGAAGCTGCTGCACTGCAGAGCAGCATGTTGTGGCAGTTCCCTGCTGCGGCCTCTGGGTCGGTATAGGTGGGGCAAGGCAAACAAGCAACAGCTTCTGAAGTTTGGGCTGCAATATCCTTTACTTGGAGCCTCTATCCTGCAAGGAAAAATAAAACTTGAAAAAAACCCCCAAATTATTGCTGTTGTAACAATACTGAGCAGTTGAAGCAAATGATGGGGAAAGCCCAGTCCCTGCCTGTGCCATCAGTGCTGTACTTCTGACTTGGGCAAGGTTGGGAGCCTTGTAGATAGACAAATATGTCAGTGTTTTGAAAGTGTTGTATAAAAAAGCGGGACAAAGTTTTAAAAATTACATTATTCTAAATAAAAGAATGTAATTTAAAGAGGAACACTAAAGATCTTGTGAGGCTCGAAATCTTCTTTCAGTATAAGGATGCAAAACTTGGTTTTTAAAACCTCTATCATCAGTCTTTGCAGAACACCTTTTGATGAACAGATTTTTTCATTTGCATTTGTTTCAGTTGTGAGGGATCAGTTTAGCAGACATTGAGGAGATGTGGTTGTCTGACCTGCTGGGTAACTGAAGCAATGTACCCTCTGTAAACCTCTTGATATAATTGAGTTTTCCACCTATAATGCTAAATGAACGGCAGGACTTGCACCTCGTTGTGTTTTGGCTTGATGGCAGCGTTCCTCCAGGCAGGAGCAGAGGTGCTGCTCTGTGCTCGTCCGCGATGGGGCAGCCGGGCTGAGGTGCGGGAGGTGAGAGGAGGCCTTGAGGTCCATCTAGCGTTGGCACACGTCTAGCACACTGCACCTCGTCTGATCTCTCTATGTATAGCTACTACTCCTTAAAAGTACTTTTAATACCCTCCTGCCTTCTTCGTCCCATAATAAGGTAAAAAATTTGTGAATCAAAACTTTCAAGATGGAAACTCTGCCATTTTAAGTTCTCTCTCTTAGAGCAGCAGAATTGTTGTAGATGAAAAATACACAGGAGGGTGACTTCACCTGCGCTGTACACTGCATGTTGATGCAGGAGGAGCTCCTGGTGCTCCTCTGCAGTGGCTCACCTGTCCCAGCGACATGACCACAGAGCAGAAGGGACTGTCACCAGAGCAGCAGGGACTGTCACCCTGCGTCCTGATGCTCACCTGAGACTGATGGCCCTTCCTGGGAATTCCTTTTCTGAGCTGATTTTATTGTTGGGGGACATTTGTCTCCTTTTCACTGGCATTGTCCCCAACATGAGTGAAGAACATTTTACAGGGAGTATCAGGAGTGCTCTAACCACAGCACTGTGTGTCATAGCCTAGTAAGATAAAAACACTGAAAAGACCAAGCAAATTCCAACTGGCTGATAACTTTGACTTCTGGGGTTTGCTCCTGCCTGTCCTGCTGTTAAATGTCCAGTTATTAGCATAGTTCTTGCTGACATTTTGTTTTTTCAACTGAGCCACGATCACACAGGGAGAGATGTTCCATGGGAGGCTGGACAGTGAGACTCCATGAAGCTTCTGTGCTCTAACCAGACTTCCCAAGGACTCTGAAAAGCAGATAATTCAAGTGCTTGTCTTGTGGTGTTTCCCACAGAGGCCATATCACATTCGGTCCAACACTTCCACAAATGAGATCGCTCACGTGTTCAAGACGGCGGCGGTGACGTACCCGGCCGCGTGGTCCCCGGACATGGTGGCACTGATCAGGAAGGTGAGGGGGCCGGGAGGGCCCAGTGCTCTGCCGCTCGCAGCCTCTGCACTGCACAGTGGGAGCCCCGTGCAGATGTGTCCAGGCCAGTGTCAGCGACTTGAGAGCACACAGTGTGAGGAATGCCAGCTGCAGGGAGGCGACGGCAGCGAGCAGTGCTGCATCCTGGGCTTGCAGTGGTGACAGCTGCTGCTGCACCTCCTCTAAGGACACAGGCAGCCCTGGCTTCCAGAGCTTCCTCTATAACGTTGTGCTCTGGAATTAACTGACTTAGAAGCAGATATTGATATATGTGTCAATAAATTTAGCCCCAAAATTACATTTTTTTAATCCTCAAGAAACATTTTTCCCAGTAATGGAAACATTTGCAAGAAGTGCTGACACTGCTGTAATTCTTTATGCACCACTGCAGGTTTTTTTCAAGAAAGCTGTTACAAAAATTGCTTCAAAATCATTACTGGAATGATTTTGAAGCTAAAATCCTATTTGAAGTGAAGCCATTGTGTCAATAAACAAGACTATGGCTTAACAGTGGCAGCAAAGCTGAGCACTTACCCCCTGCATAGCAACCCTGGCAACAAATTTTAGAGAAGTATGCAAATAGTTTTTTAATTTCAAATAAGTCTGGGCAATGAAGTAGTACTTAATGTAGCTTTCAACTGTTTTTTGTTCCAAATTATATATATATATGTATTCTGTCATTTCTAATGAAATAGATGATCAAACATTTTAATGAAAACAGGCTGTCAATTCTTTGCTGAGACAGAATCATGGGGTATTTTCCAGGAAGAAATTTGCAGAATATCTCCATTTGCTGAAAATTCAATGAAGCCAGTATTTCATTAGGCCTAACAGTAATACAGGGATATTTGCTGCAGATGTCCTGTGTGTTGCTATGCTGGCACTTATTTCCTGGACCACAGCAGGCCACAAGTCATGGAGGCTCCCTTGTGAATAAATGATACGTCACAATTATTCAAATTTCCCAGTGCTCCTTTGCAGCTGGTTTAGCAGCAATCTTTACTGTATACGAAGCCAACCGTGGCTCCTTCCTGGCCCAGCCATCCCTGTGGATTTCTGTCCTTCCTGCAGACGCTGGTCCTGGCGGAGCCGCGGCGCTGGAGGCCGAGCTCTGCACGGGAGCTGGGCACTGGGACAGGGCTTGTCACTGCCTGTGTGCCAGCCGAGGAGGGCTGTGCAGGTCACCTTGCCTATGCCCTCCCCAAAGGGTTTGGATCATCTGGTTTTCCTGCTGAGTTTTAGGAGTGCAGGGTGTCAGGAGTTCAGGCAATGTATAGTCATTGAACAGAGACAACTTCAACCCTTTCCTTCCACAAGTAATCCCTACAGCAATGCTAAATTATGAAAATAAACAATGTGAAGGTGTACTTTCACACTGGAATAAGAATATTACTTTAGTAGAGTGAGAAAAGAGGATGTTTTGCTGATCCAGTATTAAAAGCAGAACACAAATGTCTGAGTGGAACTCCCCATTCCAAACAAACGCATATTTTTAACATTGGACAAATTGTTTAATGCCTCTGTACTGCCTCATTGCCTGCTCCTATGATGGGGATAAAAGTAATCATAAAAATGGGAATAAACAGAGGCACAGCTTGTGAGCTTGTCGCATACCCTGGTGAAGGGACTCTGAGCCAGAGCAGGAGAGGCACTGGTCCAAATGTCAGAATTGATGCGGTGTCTCTGGCACTGTGTGTCCTCAGCCGTGCTCCGCAGAGGGTGTGCCCTGTGGGAAGGGTCTTATCACTTCCCTTTAACTCTTGCAGTTGCTCGAGCTGAACCCCGAGAAACGTTTTTCTCAGCTAAGGGACATCCAGTCCTTCCCGTATCTGTCTGATGTGAACTGGGATGCTGTTCTCCAGAAAAGAATAATGCCAGAATTCATTCCCATGGTAAGGCCTTTGAGTTTAAAGGTTCTTCACACCCAGAACTGGGACATAGAATGTTCTGACAGATTTCCACTGAAGCATCAGGTGTCCCAAGGGGAAAAGAGAGACCAGAGCGGAGCTGTCTGTTCTCTGAATGTGTAGCAAAGAGTAATGGAGGAAGACTATAGTGAGGGTGCCCCAAAACTGATCTGCCCTGTTTGTAATGTTCCCAAAATTTCTGGGTGCAGAATTGATGTTACAGTCCACTGGGCTGTGCATCAGTGTGGGATGGACAGTGCCTGTGAACCCTCTTATGCTAACCCATGCTCTGAGCAATGCTGCTCCACACTTCCAAAAACCCAGTGCTCCAGGATGGGCTCGGCAGCAGCCCTGGACATCACCTACCATCTGATGGGAATTGCTTTCTCCTGTAATTCCTCCCCTAGCCCATTGTTAACAGTAAATAGCACATGCACTAGATTAGTTTCTGGGTCTTTTTAAATTGAATTAAAACAGCACACAAATAACATAATCCTTATGGAGAATAGTCCAATGACTCCAACTGGTTTTCAGCATAAGTTGGGCTAAATTACAAATATTTGTTAATTCTACATCCGCCCATCTTCTGGGGTTTCTCTGTGGTGGGTACAATTCTGTATTGCTTGAAGACCAGTTCCACTGGGCTGCTGTGCCACTCTCAAAGAGGCACAACCCAGCCAGGACACTGTCCTCACCCTCATTGCCACTCCAAAGGAGCCAAAGGGCAGAGTAGAAGCAGGAGCACAAAAGGAGCCACTATGACACCTTGAATACGGCCTCTAGCTGAAGGGATTGATAAAGTATATCAGGAGCATAGACACGGCTCTTGGCTGCATGTGCAACTGTAATTAGTGCATTTTTTTTTACAAAATTCAGCTCCCAGATGCAGTCCAGATTATAAGACAGGCTCTGATCACTTAAGGGCACCTCTCTCTCCCTTCCAGAAAGGCAGACTGAACTGTGACCCAACCTTTGAACTGGAAGAAATGATCCTGGAATCCAAACCTCTTCACAAAAAAAAAAAGCGCTTGGCTAAGAAGGAGAAAGACATGAGCAAAAGCAATTCATCCCAGGTGAGAGCAAGCAGGTACAGGCATATGGTCAAGGAGATCTCTCATTTTTCAATGATTGCTATCTAGCAAGACCACAGCAAACTGAACATAATTTTTTTTCCCCTTGTGACCAACTTTATTCCGAAAAATCTCTCCCATCTTCCCTGTGGTGAAAGGCGCAATGTGTATGCACTGTTTTACTGCAAGTGGAGAGCCTCCCCACTGCAGGGCTAAAGGTGCTCTGTGCCTAAATGTATTGTCATGTCTCATTGAAACTGTCCTTGCAGTGTTTTACTGTGTCAACTGTGAATTTATTCCCTAGTTCTTTTGTTTTTTCATTCCAATGTGAAAGGCCAGCCACCTCCAGAAGCACCTGGAAATGCTGCAGAGGGATTTCATTGTTTTCAACAGAGAAAAGTAAGTTTTGGTCCAGAGGCAGCAGAAGAGGCACTGGCCCTTGCCAAAGCCTTTGACAGTTTTTGGGGGCCCAGGGCTGGGGTAGCAGAGGGGAGGGGGCTATGGGGGTCATGTTTTGGAGGAGCTTGGGGTGCTCAAGTCTGGAGGAACTGCGGAGTGAGGGGCACTCATGCCAGGCAGTGGGGAGCTCCAAGGCAGCTGTGCCTCTGTGGGGTGTTGGCACAGCCTGGGCTTTCCCTCACAGCTCAGTCATCCTTTTCTACCCCCAAGGGTAAGGCCCCACCATGGCAGCATCCAAGAGACCATGACAAAATGTGGAGGCCCACACAAGGAGAACAATCAGAACAACAACCTCTGAGAACAGCTCAGCCCCTGCAGGAGACCTCCTCGTGGGACTGGGGCTCGCCCACCCATGCACCTTCACAGTGTCAGGCCATGGACTTGTCCTCTGCTGCTGGGACCCTGCTGGTAGCCCAGGGCACAGAGGAGAACTCGGGCACCCACTCCCTCAGCTTTCCACCCCACAGCTGGAGGGTCGTGAGCATGGGGGGAGAACCTGGGGGGGGCTGCCTTGCAATTGGCCACAGTTGGTTAGACTCAGATCCTATCATATTGCCTTTCCTGGGGGCAGGAATGACACCACAAGACAACAGACAAGACAACAGTGTTCATTGTTTTGGCTTGGCTGGCAGGTGCCACAGCCCTTGGTGTCACCATGCAGGCAATTGCTCATGTGCCAAGAGGCTGAGCTGCGTTGTGCTGAGAGGTGTCCACAGCTGTGCCACACCTCAGGGCTCTGCAGAGGCTGGCATTGCCACAGGGATGGGCTCGTGGCTGGCTGCCCCACGGGGAAAGAGGTGGCTCCCTGATGCAGGGTCTTCACCAGGGCATTGTGACAAAAGTGGCCTTCGCTTACAGACAGCTCCTGCAAACATCCTGTGAGGGTCGGCACAGGAGGCTGGAGATCAGCTCCTTCCTTAGTTGGGAGCAGGCAGCAAAACTCCTGCCCATTTAGCACTCTCTCCATGTACCCAGCAGGGCTGGCATGGTGGGTGGTCAGTGTGCAGACAGACGTGGACACCAAGCGGTAACAACCAGTCGCTGGTGAATCTAGATGCTTTACCAGTCTAGCCTGAAAAATACATTCACCATCATGTTAAGCTGTTGCAGCGCACTGACTTTGATGGGATTTGGCTTCAAAAACCAGATGGGAATTTGAATGTGTATTTTGAATCTCTCTACCACTGAAATCACATTTGATTTAAGCAGACTGTCTTCAGGAACAACCACACTGCTGGTGTGGTCTTGGCAAGACTGAGATTGGCCAAAGCATTGCTACTGCCAGGATATGCCCCAGGTAATGCCGAGAATGATGCTATTATTTAAATGCTTTGACAGGCCTGAGGTTTCACCTCCTTATTTGACATTTTTCCCATTCTTAGCAATGTAGCGAATGCATAGTGAACTCTTTGCCCTGCATTAACCCAAAGGTAAACGTCCTCTCTGCTCCCTGTGTCTCTGCAGTGGCTTGCAGTGGCATCCCAGCATCGAGCAGTGCAGTTCATGCCTAAAACAAGCTTTAGTTTGGTGTCTCCCGTGTTCTGGCCCCTCGTGCAGTGGTGCGGGGGGGTGTCCCAGGATCAGCTGCTCCCCAGCTGGCTGCCAGCCAGCCCCGCGGGGCGCCGGGCTGAGGGTGGCGGGCTGAGGGCTGCCAGCCCCGCAGGGTGCCGGGCTGAGGGCTGCCGGGTTGAGGGCTGCCAGCCCCGCAGGGTGCCGGGCTGAGGGCTGCCGGCCCCGCAGAGTGCCGGGCTGAGGGCTGCCGGGCTGAGGGTGCCGGGCTGAGGGCTGCCAGCCCCGCGGGGCGCCGGGCTGAGGGTGCCGGGCTGAGGGCTGCCGGGCTGAGGGTGCCGGGCTGAGGGCTGCCGGCCCCGCGGGGCGCCGGGCTGAGGGTGCCGGGCTGAGGGCTGCCAGCCCCGCGGGGCGCCGGGCTGAGGGCTGCCAGCCCCGCAGGGTGCCGGGCTGAGGGTGCCGGGCTGAGGGTGCCGGGCTGAGGGCTGCCAGCCCCGCAGAGTGCCGGGCTGAGGGCTGCCGGCCCCGCAGGGTGCCGGGCTGAGGGCTGCCAGCCCCGCGGGGCGCCGGGCTGAGGGTGCCGGGCTGAGGGCTGCCGGCCCCTGGGCTGCCGCGCTGGCTGCGCCTGCTGCAGCCTCACCACCCCGCCCCGCAGCGCCGTGCCTGTGGAAACAGCCACCGGGAAAGGTGACCCTGTTTGGGCCAAGGAGCTGTAAAGCTGGAGCAGAATTATTTCATCAGTAAGTGGGCATCGGAGTCCTCAATAAGTGTCATGGGAAAGTCACCTTTTACTGCTTCCTCACAACACACCTTTCCCTGCTCCATCAGAAGGTGCCCCAATTAATGTCGCAGTGTGCTTGCTCTCCCCTTCCCCAGCCATGCTGACTTTCAAGCAGTAGGACTTCAGAGTGGGGTAGGGACTCCATGTGCCTCTGCCTTTGACTCATCATTCCCAGGAAGGATATCCAAAGAGCCTCCAGCGTTCTCCATTGATCCTCTGCTCTCTGCCCAGTCCTACAGTAGGTCTGGCACTGGGCACTGCCCCTACCAAGCAGCAGCGGTCTGAGGAACAGAAGAGCCAGCCAACAACATGAATTGTTTGAAGGAACAACTTTTTTTTTTAATAAAGTGTACAAAGTAGTAAAACTCCTTACACAAGGTGCTGTGACAGCTGTTACAGAGATGATTCGAGCTCTCCCATAGGCCTCGAGATGAAATGCCAGAGCATTGGGTGGAGATGAATGTGACAGACTCACTGTCCCTACGAGCTCGGTGCACCTGCCCTCCCCATCTGACATCCTGCCTCCGGCCAGACCCTGCCCCCTCACCTGCCTGGCCGGGTTGCCCTTTGAGCCATTCCCACTGTCCCACACCACGGCATCCCACACACTTTCAACACCAATAACATTGAACTGAGCAACCTGTCCGAGCAGCATGCATACAGAGAGGAAGAGCAAAACACAACCCAACCAAACCCACAACAGTAACAACAACAGAACTTTAAGGCTATGCAAAAACAAAATAAAGCAACATCTTTAAAGCTAGGTAGCAAGTAGCATTTGTGGAACATAAGGCTTGAGGCTTATTGATTCTTCAGAACAGGTTTATTTCTTTTGATTCTTCAACACCAATGTACCATTTTTCTTCTTTTGTTTGAACAGGGGTTTTGTTTCCTCCTCAGCCAGCACATTTAGCTCAGGGAGGTGATGTTGGAGCGGCCTCCCGGGGGTGCGACAATGCGCTTGCTTGCTGAGCGCATGCCTTCATCAACCTGGGTACCTGGGATAGGACAAGAAATTATGAAGGGAATAGGGAAAGCAAAGTTAAGAGCATCTTCTTCACAGGACTGAGCAGGTAGGCAGCCTGGAGTCTTGCCAAGGCCCTCCAGAGGCTATCTACTGCAACCTGATCCCTCTCCAACTCCAGTAGCAACCCCGAGAGCTGCAGTGGCTGGAAAGTCTCAGCAGATGCTTGGTGAACAGACCTATGCGGCAAGAACAGCCCTGGATGCTGTGCTGGCCTCCATGGCCACGGGAACCTCCACAGTCTGCCTGGCTTTTACTGCAAGGTGCAGATCTAGCCATGTCCTTCAAGGGACATGCAGGATCTTGCCCTGCCATGATCCACTCTTGTGCTTACCTTGCTGCATGCCACCTCTAACTGTCCCCTGCCCCAGGCCAGCGACAGAGACACACAGCCAGTGGCTCTGCCCCCTCCCAGCCCAGCCACCACATGTGCTCACCTGACAGGCTGAATCCAGACTGATGGAGATTCCTGACGGGTGGTGTCTGACGTGTGGGGGACCCCCTGGTTGACCCCGCAGGGGTGCCTCCCTTGGGGGTGGTGGTCAGGTCAAACACGGGTCCATCATACAAGCCCCGGGGCACAGCATGCATCTCTGCCATCTGTCACCAGAGAGAAGAGGACAGTGACACTTTTTTGAGCCCAGGGAACATTGTGCTCCAGCCATCCCCCAGCTCCTCAGTCCCCCTGCAGAAGGATCTCACACTGCCATGTACCGTAAGTCCCGCAGCATTGAGGCCTGGCACAGCCCCACTGCCCTGTAAAGTGTGCAGAGTCAGTGCAACAGGCTAGCACACAGATGGGGTTTATGCTGCACAAATGGGGGAGGAGAAGCTGATTTTGGCCAATTTCTTAATTTTAAATAGCATTTCTGTCCAGACTCCTGCTGCAGCAGGACAGGATGAGGAGAGACACTACCACCACTAACCTTGAGGAGCATCTGCCTCCACCATGGCACACCACTAACACAAAGGGCTCCCTATCTAAGCCTCCGCTATTTTGTACACTTAAAATACACCAGCAGTTTGCTGCACTGCTTATAGGGTCCAGCAAGAACAGCAAAGCAAAACAACCAGTTATTAACGTGGGCTAACAGTCCCAACTCTGTCTCCTGGAATACCCATCTCCTCACCTTCCTCCTGGCTTTGATGCGCTTGTAGACATAGTCAGGGAAAGGGCTGCTGGGCAGGAATCGTCCAGTCCCCTGGGTCACATGAAGGTTGCCATCCTCCAGCATGATCTTCCCCTGGCATATGACAACCAGCGGGGCCCCACGGAGCTCCATTCCCTCAAAGATGTTGTATTCAGCCACCTGCAGCAACCCCAGGATGATGGTCAGGAGGATAAGAGCACTGCGTGCCCACTCAGGGTGGGTCAGTCCCCACACCTCACTGCTAGAGTCCCCAGTGCAGGCAGAAGACACCTCTAACAGCCTGGCCACTCAGAGACCTCCTGTAGCTCACTAGCCCATGACAGTAAAAGCCCACCAGAGCTCCCAACACAAACCAGGACCTGCTGGTTTGAGGCTCAGTGTAAGGAAGAACTCCAAGAGCAGACAAAGGCTGGACCTAGGCTTGAGTAAGGCATGAACAAAGCACTGTGTCAAGGCCAGGAAAAATATTTGTGCCTGGAAGAGAAACCAAGGTAAGGAGAAATGTGTGTCTTTACACCTGCATAGACCAGGGTCAGGCGAAGAATACCAAAGCATGGTGAAAAAAGCCCCATGTGCCCAGGGCTCATGGACATTCAACCCACAGTCACAACAGGCCCTGCCTGGAGCCTGGGCTCAGTCCCTCCTCCTCAGAGCCAAGCAGGGCAGTATACAGCTCCCCACAGGTCTACAAAACTACTCACATGCCACCCTCCAGCATTCACACAGATGAGCAGAGGACTTACAGATTGGTGGGTTTTTGCTGTGATGATCTTTACTGCATCAGGATCCCATATAACCAGATCGCCGTCCGAGCCCACCGCTATTCTCCCTTTTCGTGGATACAGGTTGAAGATTTTGGCAGCATTAGTGCTCGTCACAGCCACAAACTGGTTTTCATCCATCTTTCCAGTGGCCTGCTCACACACAAAGAGAACTAAGTACTTCTATGGGGAAAGGATGAGTAAAAGCCCTGGGAAGCACCATCCTCATTCCCACACAAGGTGCTGGCTGGCTGGGCCCAAGCTTCTGAGGCTGATCTTACTAATTGGTGCCAGACAGACCACGAACTGGGGGCACAGTTACAGCTTCTGGATGTTCACCCCAAGCCAGCAACAGCCACCTCTCCTGCTCCAGCTTGATTTGACTCTCAAAGCCAGAGAAGGAACAAGCTGAGTGCCCAGCTCTGTGGGACAGTAGCATGGGTATGTGAGACAGCAATCACTCTGCCCACTCATCCCTTCCCTGGTGGGACTCTCACCACTGCCTTGTCCCAGATGACAGACATTCGTTCCTCTATGCCATTGGTTCCTTCTGGGATTGCTGTGAAGTTGTCTTTTCCAATGGCTTTCTGTGCGGTGCTGAAGGTACAGTGAGCACTTCCCGACACCTGCAGATCACCGCTGAAGAGGGGTGGAACAAACCCACTGTCAGTCGTTTTGCAGACAGCAACAGAGACATGAAGGATATGGATATTCCTCTGGCCATGGGCAGCCCCTGGCTCAGTTTGTTTTTTACTCTGCACCCTCATTTCCACAGTCCCTCAGCCTGAAGACTTCCACCTGACCCAGCTCAGTGAATTGTTCTGTTGACAAGTCTGTTTTAGCTTGTCCTCATTTCTTTGCCTTCTTCAGGGCATTTAAAATGGTTCATGACTACTGGTATTTTTCTCATTAGTGATATTAAGCTTGGTGTCCCCCCCACCAAGTTTATCCACTCTCGAGGATAAACGAACATGGCTTGGAGTCAGAGCCATTTCACTGCTCAGTCCATTACATACCTATAGTGAAGTGGTTCAGGTTGGACTAATCTCTTTCTTCTCTGTCCAGAGTCCACTTCCCCTAGCAGTACCTCAGCAGAGCTGTCACTCACCTGGCCAGGAGGGAGTTAATGTAGTCAGGAGTGGTTGGGTCTGGGCTCAGTGGCGGAGACATCACAAATGCTGCAGCCTTCGCCCAGTTCTTGCTCCAGTAGTGTGTTCCATCAGTCCCCAGACTGGCCGTGATGGGCTCACCAAACACCACAATGCCTGGAGAAGAGCACAGAAAGAACAGGGTTTCAGTGGAGCCTGGTGGCATCCTCTGCTCCACAGCACTACCAACAGCCTGTCATGTCCCAAGAATACCCAGACCCATGCCATCACCATAGGGTCCTCCTGCTCAAGAGCACAAATCCTTGTGCACTAGAATCCCCCTTCACACGTCCTGGGGCAGGGGCACAGAGCCCACTGAACAGAGCTGTGCATGTGCCCACACTTGTGAGGCATCCCTGTGCCCCAGCACCACTGACAAATGGAGCTCCCAGCCACCTGGAAAGGCAGCCAAGCACCTCCACAGGGCCAGCACTTCAAATGGAGGCCAGAGCTAGTCACAGCAGCTCAACCCACATGCATTGAACATGTATGCTCATTGAGCCCTTCACAGCTGCAGACAAACTGTGGCGTTTAGAGCATTGCTCCTACCTGTGCCTCGCATATTGATGTTACCTGATTGACAACAGGAGGTGGCTCCATGTGTCCTACTACACTGTCACTGCCCTTCACAAGTCAGGAAAACTCCTAAGCTAACTGCTGCCTAGCAGAAGGGGAAGCACTGGACAGCACCTGAAGCACAGTGCAGATCTTGGCAAAACAACCACAAGGACTTGAGGACGACATAATCCTCAGCATCCTGGTGGCAGCAGCAGGGCTGAGTGCACCACCAGCTGCCACTCACCTTTTTTTCTGGCTTGTGAGATGAGGTCAGCAGCACTTTTGCTCATCACTTTAGTCACGTAGAGAGGACAGTTGGTCTGGCTGGCAATAGTGATGGCCCGGAAGACAGCTTCTGCTTCCAGCTGGAAGAGAGGATGGCACACAGCTGCAGAGGAGCACTGGCTGGGCAGGGAGGAGCCCCTGTTACTCTCAGCACACCACCGCTTGCTGCGGACACCCTGTGCCCTCGCTTTTACCCTTGACTCCCCCAGTTTAATCAGGGAGATCTGAGGGGGGAAGCTTCATCTCCCCAGGGCCTGGCCCAAAGGCAGGCTACAGCAACACAATGCCTGGCACAGGAGCACTGCCTGAACCCTGCTCACTGGCCAGCAGAGCTGCATCCGCTGGTTTTTCCACTGCCCGGTTCCAGCTCTCCTGACAGCCCAAGGAGCCCAGGGACTGCTGCCCAGCCTGCCAGCACAGCTTGCAGGCTGATGCCAGGCAGTGGGAAGGTCCACTCTCCCGCAGCACTCCCCTGCTCCAGACTGTCCCATGGCTGCAGCAGGTTTAGCCACATGTCCCCTGCCACCCCTGTGGCAGGGTGCAGGGGGCTGCAGACTGGCAGGCTGCTTGTCATTGAGGCCTGGCTGTCCTGCAGTGCAGCTGCTGCTTGCCTCAGCCCGCTGACAGCTGTCCCATCTCACTGTTCTGTTGCTAGTGGAGGGTAGATTTCCACCAGGGGGGTATATCTTTGGACTATTACATCAGCCTGAGCTCAACTCCAGAGTTCTCTAAGTGTTTGCTCTACAATTTGGCTTAAGAAAGTTCAAAACAGAAGCCTTAAAAAGACACAATGATCCAGCCCCCAGGGCAATGCCTGGGACCATGCCAGCCAAAATGTCCCAGGGCAGAGAAGCAGAACACTGCATCCAGACACACGTGCACCCCTATTCCTCTCAGACTTCTGCAGATCTATTTGCTGTACAGCAGAAAGAGGTTTTTCTCTTCTTAAAGACTCTTTAAATAGAAATTTAAGCAAGAAGCCACTTTTTTATCACCATATTTATGGGCTGCAGTAGTTGATGGGGTTAAACACGTGGACAGGAGCAAACAGCCATCAGTGAATATCCCTCACAGCAGGTTACAATCTGGAACAGCATCATCCTGCCCTACCAAGTCACCACCACCAGCTGATAGAAAAACATGTCTTTAACCCCCACTGAGGTCCCTCCAGGAGAAGACCCATCAAGCCACAGACCACTCTCCTAATGCTTTGCCATCTGCCTTCAGGCTTTATGGGACAGCAGGGTCATTTGTGCTCCACCTAACATTTTACCAGGCGGAATATGTTCTGGAAGAAGGACACTGTTTTCAAAGGCAATGATACAGATTTGGCTGAACACATAATATCTACAGCCCTGCACTGTTCTCACTTGCCTTATATTTTAATGGCATTTCAAGATCAAACACTTAACAATATTTTAGTGGCTTTGGATGAGATCTGCACTGCTTATGGTAAGAGGACAGTGCTCAGATCTGGCCACAATCACAGCATCCCATTTGCACCTTAGCTTGCTAACTAGTGGCAGCAGGTTAGAGTCATAAAAATAAGAGGCACTCTGAGCCACTCTATTTGACACAGAGACTCCTCCCTGTACAGGAAAATGCTTTACACTCTTGTATTTCAAAGAGAGTAAGTACTGTTATTACACTAGGCCATTTATGTTGTTACTATCCCAAATACAGCCAACTTCCCATACTTTTAGCCAACTGATTTTATTTCGGCAGGCCCTGAAATACAAACCTGTCCCTGTGCTTCCCTGCTCAACTTTGCTATTGTACCAAATTCCTATTGTTTTCTTCTTTCACATGCTGTGGGAAGTCAAAGCACCTCTCAGCAGGGAGTTATGTGAAGGAAACCTATCTAAAATTAGACTCAACTCATTTTAATGGACTAAACAGCAAAATCCCTGCAAGCTAAAATTAGAAGTAATCTCGTTAGTGTTCTGACAAGGATTTGTAATCAGGGAATTCCCCTTCTCTTTCCCTCCCACTCCTTCTACCAATGGCTTTGTCCGTCTGACTCTGAAACACACTTTAGAGCCTAAGCAGATATAAAGCAGGAAGAGGCTGGAATCTGTCAGCACTTAGATGTGAACAACAAATTCTCACAGAAACTAAAACTCATCATTAGATTCTTCTTAGGCTTGTCACACCGTTGGAGCCACCAATATAAGACAAATGCCCCCAATGCAAACTCAAAGACTGCTACAGCCATATAGACACTTTGGTTGATAGATTCCTCTCTATGAGACTCAGAACAAGGGCTTCTGTCTCTGCTGGGCAACTCAAGCAAGACAGAAATGTCTGTCACAAATACGCACCTCGCTCTTTCCTGGGCTGATGAGGAAAAAGACAGCAGTGCCTGTAAACACCCCTGGATGTACACACACTCTCCTCTGCCCTGATGCTTGCCTGGCCCCACTAAACACACTGAGCCTTAATGGGAAAACTCTTCAGTGAAGCAAGGTTGAACTGCCCTCTGCATCTTACCTCCTCAGGTCTGCTCAGCACGTGACCTTCAGGGCCTGTTATTCCCATCTCCAACATCCTGGCTTGTTCCTAGTTCATTAAAAGAACAGAGGGATATTACAGGACTGAAACTATCAACTGAAAAAGCAGATCCCTTCTGTGTCAAGCCCTTCCCTCAGGACCATCAACACCCTGTGTCCTGTGGGACCATCAGGCATGGTGAGAGGCTGATGTACTTCAAGGGATTTGAAAGAGAAGGAGGGAACACAGGAAAATGGGAGGGCAGGCACTG
Organism: Prinia subflava; assembly: GCF_021018805.1. Classification (NCBI taxonomy): domain Eukaryota; kingdom Metazoa; phylum Chordata; class Aves; order Passeriformes; family Cisticolidae; genus Prinia; species Prinia subflava. The sequence goes on from NC_086262.1 coordinate 18,012,992, forward strand.
ACTTAAACCTCTTCAATGAAACAAGCACAATGTGGAGACAAAAAAGGGCTACAAAACTCCCCATCCTCTCAATTCCCAGGTCTGTGTGGGAATTCCCTATCAATTCCCAGGAATTACCAATTAGTAATTTTAGGGTATTTTATGATTAGGCAGGTTCTAAAACAGAGATAAGATCTGGCCAATAAAATTCCTCTGACCACTCAGTTTTCATGTGAAGGAGCCATTTAACTGTGCACTGCGGCTCTAAAAAGTCCAAACAAAAACTGATTCTTGTAGTCTGAAAGGATGCTCAAAGAATGACCTCTTGGTTCATGCCCCTTCAACTCCCAAGAAGAAGAGAGAGGGAAAAATGAATAATTGCAGAGCTTAATTGAGCAATGTCTTCTGTGTCTTAATGAGAACCAAAACATTTGGACCTCCTGTCATCCAGCACCAATTACAACACAGCAGGCCAATACACACTACCCACTCAATCACTGAACTACGTCCCAGAATACCTGCCTTGCAAATCCAGCTTCATTAGCCACCTGTTTGCTTACAGGGAGAAAATCTCCCTTGCCAAGGCAGTTCTCAATGGACTTTACTTCTCCTGGCTTGTTATGTGCAAGGCAAAGGTCTCTGGCTCTCCTGAAGACAGCTGCAGCTGAAGCAAACACTGAAGACAGCTGCAGCTGAAGCAAAGATATCATACTTGACGGACAGTCACTACCATTAAGGTAATTCCTAATGCACTATTTCATATTCACTTATGCACAATGTATTCACAACAAAAATCTTGCTAACTTTGATATTGCTGCTGAACAGCAAAGATATCACCTTGCACAAGATGTCCAGCTTCAGAGCCATTTTGCTAATGCCCCACACCAAATCTGCCTGACACAGATTTTCAGTTCTTGCATGCCAGAAGTAGTTAGTTACCTGTGCAATTATATCTCCATTTTCTGCATGAACTTGAGCTATGGCACCCAGCTCTGCCAGGCAGCTGAATATCTCATACAGCTAAAAGAGAGACAAGAAGAAATGATTATTGAGCAGGCTGCCCATGGCCCTGGCACCCCTCATAGCCCTTCCACCCACAGCCCTGGCAGCAGGAGGACTCAGTGTAGCCATGCCAGGCAGAGCTCTGGCTGTGCAGGGACCAACTCTCTGAAGGATGCAGTCACCAGCAGATGTTCTTGGTGATCTCCATGTTAGACGTGTGCCTCTGCCTGCAGCGCAGGAGCCCAGCCAGCCCATACACAGCCTGGGACAGCCCTGCATAGGCAGCCAAGGTAGAGGAGAGGAGCAGCAAGGCCTGGCCAGGGGAAGCAGCCACCAGCCTTATGAGCTGCCCCACGTCCACCACGGCTGTCACCCCACACTACTCCTTGAATCAACACAACCATGGTGGTACAGGGGTCTCACCTCAGTGTTGGACATCTGGTACAAATCCTTGTAGGCCATGTACACCATGAAGGAGTTAATACCTGGGGCAGGGCAGAGAGGAGAGAGAGGTGAGCTGGGTAGGTTAGGCTGCCTGCTCTGGCCACCCTCCCCACCAGCTGCCCTGAGGGGCACAGCTCCTGCTGGCAGTGTGCAAGACCTCGCAGGCACCTGACAGCAAAGCCACCTCTTGCCCTCCCTGGCCAGGGGACAGGGCTGGCCAAGGCCAGGCAGGGAGTGGCAGGCAACAAACCTTTCTCCTGGACCATGGTGTGCAGCTCCTGCCTGATGTGGTCACTCCAGCGCGGGATGTCCACGTGCAATGCATAGTCACAGCAGGCCTTGCCATCAGCCCACTCCCGCCACCGCTCCAGCGCCTCAGCCAGGCTGGACTCGGGCTCTGGCACCACATGATCCACTGCAGGGGCACAGCAGAGGAAGGACTGGGCTGGGGCTTCCCAACCAGGACATTGCAGCACGGCCTGGCAACTCCACCACCCCAGGCTGGTCTCCTCAACAGCTTCAGGGCAGCTCCCAAGAGGATCCTGTCACCTTCACAACATGCCTTGGCTCCTCAAGTGCATTTATTGGCAGGGAAGTGCACAGAGCCTTTGCTTAATGGCCTCTGGCATGGAACCAAGGGTTTTTACATGCTTCTGCTGGAGAAACTAGCTGGAAGCTGAAAAGTCTTGTCTTTCCCCATCTTCACTCCTACCCCATTAGCACACAGCCTCCTCCCACACTGCAACACTAATGCACCTTTTATTGCCCAGCATGGAATCTCCACACCTTGCCACAGACCATTTCACAGAACATTTTTTTTTTGGACATAGGAAGGAAAAATGGTGAGGGGAGAACAAGTAACCCAGTCCTTTACTTGAAGGATCAACACTTGCTCCTGTATCCCAAGAAACCCTGCAGTGCACACAGCTGTAACCACTGCATAGGACAACACCTAGACCTCAAACCAGTGCACAGCCATAGCATCCTCCAGGGAAGGACCTCAGAATTCCCTTTCCTTTTTCAGTAGTTCTATTTATTTTCAAGCAGTATGGGATGCCAACACACCAGTCTACTCCCCTCCCTCTGTCTCCTCAGACCCATCTGAGCACCACGCTGCCCTATTGTTATTTAACAGAGGAGTTATGCCATTGTTCTTTTTGAGGGTCTCAGGGGAAACAGTGGCTGCAGACAAGCACTGCAGAACACAGGATCTCCAAGGGCAAGGGGTTCTACACACATTTCCTGTCCTATCACTTCATCATTACAAAGGATCCAAAGATGCACTGCAATCCTTACTCCCTAGACTGCATTGACAGAGATCACAGAAAATATGGACACACTATCATGGACTTTGAAAACACAGAAGACTGAGAAAAGCACAGAAAAAAGAAAGAACTGGGTGATCTTGCAGGAGTGCTGGGTGCTGCACTTACTAATCATGGTAGTTCCACCAGCCAGAGCGGCTTTTGTTCCTTGGAAGAAATCATCCACAGCAGTCATTCCCTTGTATGGCATCTGCAGGCGAGTGTGGACATCAATTCCTCCAGGGATCACCATCTTCCCATTGGCTTCTATGGTTTTGACCCCTCCAGGAACAATCAGGTTGTCTCCAATCTGCCTGATGAGATCACACCAAGATACTCACACAAAGGAAAACCAACCACAACACAACCTCTGAACAGCTCAGCCAGGGACTGCCAGGGCAGCTCCCTGCCAGCAGGAACACCCCACTTTGTCCTGCTCCCAGACCCAGGCTTGCCAGAGCAAAATCACTCCACTCTGCAGCAATGTGCAGGATTGTCTGGCTTGCTTACACCTTTGCAGTGCTTAGTCCAGGGGTAGCTGCCATCTGTTCTGCTGCTCTGTGGGTGACTTGGATGGCACCTGCTGCCTGGGGCAGGCACTGGGTTGGGGTAGCTGGGGAGTACGGTCTGATGGTGATCTCTACAGTGTGTGGTGAGAACCTGCCTTGTACACCTCATACCATACAGGCTCATGAAACAGGCTCCAGAATGCATTTCCAGCGTAGCAGTCCTAACTGCTCACCCATGTTCACAAAACCCGACACCAGCCCTGCTTTCAAGTGAGCTACATCCCTAATCTCTCCAGTCTCCCGTCCTTCTGCCCATCTTAAGTAGGGCTCAAGTCTGAGCTTACTTACAGAGAAAGATGATTTCCACTGTAATGCCACAGCTGCTAGGACAACTCAGGTCTTATCAGGGACTTGCAATAATGCTCACAGTACAAAGTCCCAAGAATGAAGGGACTCCTGGGAGCTGGGAAATAACTCAGCAAGTGCCCAGCCTGACTGGCTGCAGCCTGCTGGGTTCATGGCACAACCTGCAAGCTCTGGGCTCACTGTCTTGCCAAGAAGTGCACAGTTCCGCCTCTCACCTTGTCTCTTCTGTGACCCTGAAGGACAGCTTTGCTATCAGCAGGGCCACACTGTAGTGAAGGCAGATAAAACCACAAGTACTAAAAATGTCTTCTGAAAACAGGAAATCTATAGAGTTCCAGCATAAATCCACCAGTAATCCAATACACAACTATAATGCTCTGGAGTCCATCCTGTTGGAGCACAACTCAACATATTTAGCCCTCCTGCAGGCCAAGTCACCTGAACCTCAACTTTCCCTTTCTCAGCCCGTGTCCCCTCAACCCCTTTATGTGCCCATATGTTCAACTCAGCCTTCAAATCTCTTTCTTCAGAAATCCTACTTTCATCGAGTCTTTCTCAGTGTTCCTTGATAAATCAAGATTTAAAGATAAGTTGGTTTTAGTGGAAAACTTCTGAATTCCTTGGCATACTGGGGAGGTAAAAATGAGAAGCAAATTCAATTTTTGTATTTCATTCAAGCTGAGTCACTTTGCAGGTTTTTTTCCCCCTAGTGTAACAAAAATTCTGTGGACAGAACTGCTCACTTTACAGTCTTCACAGCAATAAACCAGCAGCTCTTCCCACTGCTTTTATGGAGATGAATCCATCACTAAAGGTTTTTAATTGCTCACTGTATTCTTCACTTGAAGAATTCACTTGTAAGAGCATTCAGCTTCCAAGGCAGTGAAATTCTGTGGCCTCCAGGCTGTAGATGAGGCTCAGTGATTTGCCCAAGGATACTCAGAAAGCATGCACCACAGCAACATCTGAAGCTGCCTCTGATCCCTGCCTGTGTACAAGCACTTGTCAATCACAAATGGTCTTGTCCACCAGATATGAATACAGTCACGCCTCCTGAAGTATTTATCTGCTGCTGGATTTTTAACATATACCACCCTGGGAAGGCTGGATATTTAACTCTTACCATAGAGCAAGCAATGCCTTTTCAAGTCTCTGGGCTAGAAACTATCATGGTTCTTTCACTTCACCCAGTGTGGAGCTGGCCCCAGCACAATACCTTTGACAAGTCTGAATGACAGCCTTTAAAGAATGGAGCTATTCCTGCAGCTCTGAGACATACACAGAGAAGCTGGGGAAACCCAGAGGTTTCCCTGCAATTCCTGGAAATCTCAAGGATGCAGATGACTTGTGGCACACCACTGTCCTTGTTAGTGCTAACAAACAGGATCCTGTGTGGGGTCATTCATGCTAATACGGTTAACACAGGGCAAAGCAGAAGTCAAAGATAAACCTTGTTCCTGGTGCAATTAGACACAACTTTGCTGTACAATGGACACAGTAGCGCAATCCCACCAGCCTGACTGCAATTCACTCATTGGAGTTCCTCTGAAAACACATCAGACAATCACATTTGTGCTTACACCCACTGCAGAGAGATGAGCCTCTGAATAAAGAGGGTTATTAAGTTTTACTGCCTGGCAAGTTGGGCACAGACCACATCCACAAAAAACACCAATAACTGAAGCTGGTTCAAGGGGAGATGGAGATAATATAAATCCCATATAGAAATAGAAATTTACTTACTTTATGAGGCCATCCTCCATGTAAATGTCAGCACAGAATGACTGGTCATCATTGACTATTCGCCCTCCTTTAATAAGGAGACGATCACTCTGAAAAGAGAAAAGCACAGCAGCTGTCAGTAGCACATAACACACATGCTTCATTCACTTTTGCCTGAGGTGGTGGTTAGACACTGGAACAGGTTGCCCAGGGAGGTTATGGATGCCCCAACCCTGGCGGTATTCAAAGCAGGCTGGTTAAGTCCTTGAGCAACCTGGTCTAGTGGGAGGTATCCCACTAGAGGGGGTTGGGACTACATTATCTTAAAGGTCCATTCCAACTTCTTAATATATTATGATTTTATGATTCTCAGCAGCTGCTCTCCTGCTGCTCACCTCAATGACTGATGCTGCAGAAAGGTCACTGTACCTGTCCTAACACTCCAAATAACCGTGCAGGAGCAAGGATTGAAAATGTCATACTCCTAAAGCTGTTTCTACGTGGGAGAGGGGGGCTGCCAGAAACACCACTGAGGCAGACTGAACACAAGAGAGAGTCACTGGGGACACAGTAAATATGCTTCCATAAAATATAGAGAGGTCAAAATCTTCCTACACCAGGACATTATGCACATAACTCTGCAGGCAACACGAGCCAGCTGGCAATCTGTCACTCTCCTGCTGTGCTTGGAGTAATGCTTCTGAGGCATTTCACAGGTCTATACAAAAACCAGGAGGCACTGGACTGCACTCCAGTCTCCTGATTTACCACCTCTTCTGTTCTCCTTTCTACTGACTAAAGTGGCCAGCAGCCTTCTCCAAAGGAGCACAGTGAGACAACAGATGAACACCCCAACCAGAACTGTGCTTATGTTCTTCCTGCTTTCACATTTTCGGACCAGACAGCTCAGCATACACTGATGGGAGAGGACAGGCACTGTCCTCTGGGGAACAGATCCTGTCCAGAGGAACTGGGATGGCTGAAGTCCTGCTCTTCTACCCACCTCCACCAGCACAAGTCCGCACAAGCAGCTGCAGGCAGTACGGGGGCAAACCACCTGATCTCACACATGCCTGCCATGGATGCAGGTGACATAGGCTGACTGCTGTGCCAGAGAACATGTTGTCTACCTGACTGCTTAAAACATCTCCAACAATTCTTCAGCTCTTGATCACACCTTACATTCCTCTCTGTTACCCCTGGTGCCCACAGCCCACGTTTTGGCCTGCAAATACAATCCTCTTTCACAGCCTGAGCATGGACAAGGGCCAACCAGAGCCTTCAGCAGAGCTCACCAGCCTCACCGTGTGATGCTCTTGTGTGGTTAATTGCTCTGCAGGGAAATGGGTTTGCTCTTCACCCACCACCCTTGGGGCAATTTCTGAAGTTATCGCCACCGTGGTGGGAATTTGCAGCTCCTTTCTGTCAACAGAAGGATGCAAAGATTACTCCTGCATCCCGGCAGCAGCCAAAGCCCAGAGCCCCGCGTGCATTTTTACAGCAATCTCATCCACAGGCAGCCGAGACAAAGGAACTGGGTGGGGAAGGGAGGGGAATGCCGGCGCTCAGCCCTGCCGCAGCTCGGCGCGGGGAACAGCCGCGGGCTCCCCGCACTGCCCGGCGGGGCCGCCCCACGGCCCTGCACACGGCCGGCACCCCAGCCCCGAAAAGGGGCATGGACCTTCCCCGCCCAGAACAGCCCAGAGGGAGCCTCGCCTCCCACCAGGAAAAGAGCTCCCGGTTCTCCTGCCACTCACTGTCCTCTCCAACAAGCAGACCCGGGGTCAACCCCATTTCTCCCCGACCCAAGCTAACACATCGGGCAGAGGTCTGTGCAAACTGTTCTGTCTAAGGGGGACCTGGAAGCACGGGCACGTCACAGCCCCCCACGCACAGCTCCTTCAAGCATCCTGCTTGAGTGCCTCCATGAGCACACGGAAATCCTGATCTTGACCAGCAACGTGGGTCACAGGCACCTCTCAGGAGCAGCCGGGGTACAAGGACAGCTGCTGAGCTGGCCTGGCAGTCCCAGGTGCTTGGGCCGGAACACAGCTGCGCTACCTCTCCCCATGGGGCACATGCTGGGCGATGCTCAGCTTTGGGGCTGAGGACCCTGAGCACAGACACAATAACAAAAAAAAGTCTCCCTGCCCAGATCCACTAACAGCCCTCCATTTTTTTGTCTTGCCCTCCCCAACTTGCCTTCTCAAATTCCTGGAGCTGTTCCTCACTAGAGTGTGGGAGCATCAGCAAATATTGATACTGGCCCGCCCTTCCCTGCGCATCAGACGAGAAAGCCAAGGGAGTCAGGCACAGGCGGCACACAGGCAGGAGACTGTCACATTGACAATTACTGAATAAATTGTTAAAATGAGCTCAGGAAATAAGCCTGCTCCACACCCACAAGAAGTCATTCTGTGGCAGGTGTGGAGGGCTGCTCAGTGCTAACTCTGTCAGTACACAAAACTGAGAGAACCACAGTGGCTGAAGCACAAAACAGGCATCCATTCAGGAGATCAGGCACTGCTATAACCCACCGTGCCCACCCAACAGTGAAAGGACTGCACCAGCACCCACCCACTGACTGCAAGGAAAAAATGCAACCAAGCTGAATAAGGAAAATCCAAATTTTGACATGCCTACAGGCTCTGGCATCGTTCAGTACGCCCAGGTGTCAAGAGGCAGAGGAAGAAGAAAAGACAATGAAGCAATTACAAGGAAACGAGTTTGACTTAATAGCCAGGCTTCTGCAGTGCATACTACCAGAGTAGCCCCAGACCACAATAAATGCACTGTTCCCATATCGGGGCTCACTGTGCCTCTGTACACCCACCATGGCTCTTGCCAGCCAGTGTCAGCCTGTGTCATCAGCCACTGAGAGGGAAAAGCCCTCCTGCACCAGGAGCCAGGGGGGCATGGCCAGGGAGAGAGCAGCCAGCACCTGAGCCCTGGCCACTGCCCAGCACAGCCTCTGGGCCAAGGGTGCCGAAGCGGCCACGGTGCAAGATGCTGCACTGACTGCTGGCACTGACCTGTCAGGCCCATTGGCCTCACCTCTGCTGCTGACAGTGCCTCCAAAGCATTCAGGCAGCCAGCAACAGCTCATCTGCCACCAGTGTAATGCTTTCTGCGAGGATCCATCCCTGCAGGCACAAGGGATGCCTACGAGGCCAAGCCTGGAGCTTTCTCTCCAGCACAGCTCTGTCAAAACCTGGTGGATTCACCACCAGGAGAAGTGGCTTCTGCTATTCTCTGTATACTCTTGTGCTCCAGACCTCCTCTGCCTTGAATACAATGCTTTAGATGCTTTAAAGGTAATGGTACAACACATTCTCAAACTTCCCTCTACTAAAAAAACACAGTTTAGGTGACAATCTGCCATCCCCATCAGCTGCTATGTGTACTGACATGCAAGAAGATTCTGGGACAGAAATCTAGAAAGGAGGAATAAACAATGCCAACACTGCCTGAGGGGCACAATTGGTGGAAAAGGACAGAACCAACTTTGTTCTAGGGGAAACACTGGAGCTGAGTTTTTATTTCTGCCACTCCATTAAAACAGAGGAAGCCACCCACCATCTGACTTCACTTCATTGCTTCCCCTGAGTCCCCATGTCATTTAAGCAGAATTCCATGGCCATTTCTTCCACTCCAGCCAGAATATTATAATGCTGCAGAATAGGGCCAGTGGGTCATGGAGGGTCATCCTCCAGCTGTAGAAGTCAGAGGAGAGAACTACCTGTAGCATCAGTGAAACAGACACCATATGCCTGCAGCATTTTCAGCTCCAGCAAAAAGGAAAGGATTTAACAGGGATAAATCAAGCAGCTTGGAAGATTTTGTTACCACTGAGGGGAAAGAGCTGCCACTGGATCCCAGAGGAGCAGGTACAAGCCCTGCATAAAGTGTATCATAAAGAAAAAGCCCCAGAGAATGAGAGAAATCCCACCTGCAGCAGCAAGTGGGGTGTCTCCATGGTGGTCTAAGGATACAGAAAAGGCAAAATGTGTAAAGCTATAATATTGCTTGTGAAAGCATCTGAATCTAGGCTGACAAAGGAATTTCTCTTTACAGTGGTCAAGATCTTAGTGGTTCTTTGAGAGCATTTTGTTCACATTTGTACACGCAAAAGAATAATCGAAGTGCTTTGCTCCTCATTTTTCTTCAGACGGCCAGAGCTGTCCCCAGCAGAAAAATCAGGAGCTACAATGAAGCCAGTGAAAAGCCAACAAGATGAAAGACCAGACTGCCTTGCCAGGAGCAAGCCCTCTGCGGCCTCCGCAGAGAGAGCCGTGGAGCAGAGCTGCCAGGGCAGAGATCAGAGCAGGAAAGTCCCAGAGGGAGCGGGACAGCAGGGCATCGGTGGGACCGGGGCTCACGCAGCTTCAGGGTGAACCCAGCAGCCGCCGCCTCTCCCGGACGGGCCGCGCCGGGCGGGTCCCTGAGCGCTGCAGCGACACCGCCGCACCTGACACGGCGGGAGCGAGGAGCTGCTCGGCGGGGACACCGAGCGTGGGGAGCGCCCTGCGGAGGCCGGGGCAGCCGCCCGCCCCCTCCGGCCCCGCCCGGGGGAACCCCCCACCGGCATCGGGTACCGCCGGGCATCAGCCAGCGCAGACGCTCCAGCCCGCGCTGCTCTGCCCAGCTCAGTTCACCGGCGGGGCCGGGGCACCTGCGCGGGCGGCAGCTCTTTGTCTGCGCGCCGCCGCCCCGCTCCGATCCGCAACGCCGGACGCCGGCACCGCGCTTCCCCCCGCGCCACGAGGCGCCCTGCCCCGCCCGTCGGACCCACCGTGATGCGCGGGATGTTCTTCTTGCCCTGGTACGACATGACGGCGCCCGGTCCGGCCCGACCCGCCGCCGACGCCCGTTCTGCCTCCGCGCCGCTGCTCACAAAGGCGAGCCCGAGCCCGCGCCCGCCGCACCGGGACAGCCGCCCCGCCCCGCACCGCGCCGCCCGCCGCCGCCAGGGGGCGCCGGGCCCGGCCCCGCGCAGGGCGCGCCCGCCCCGCCCGGCAGGTGCCGGCACCGACCCCGGGCACCGGCACCGATCCCGGGCACCGGCAGCGAGTACCAATACCGGCCCCAGGCACCAACGCTGTCCACTCTGCGTCTCCATCCAGCCAGCAGGGACGGCCCATGGGGGCTGCCACAGTGAGGACTCCGTGCTGGCCAAGCCTGCCCGTTCAACACTGGCAAGTACAATGAACGAGGTGTATAACAGAACAGGCTGTCTTGGGCTGCTGGCATGCACCTGCATCACCTCAACTTTCTTTCACATGCACAAGAATTGGAAACATTAAAAAATAATAAAATACTCCACACATCTGGCTCCAGGAGTCCAACATGCCACGCAAATGCTACAAGTGCTGGCAAGGACTCTTCCAAGGACTTCTTCCCTTTTCTCTGCTGTGACTTTGGTAGGAAGGTTTAAATAGTGGAACTGTTCACAAGTATTCGGCATGTGCTGAAACAGACAATGCTGAGCCTGGCCCACAGCTGGCCAGGACCATGCCAGTAAGAGCTGTATTACAATGGGATGAACTCGTCTACCCTTTCCTGCTTGCCACAATCCATCATGCTGCCAGCAGGTCCTAAGAACCATGGCCACCCTGAACCTTGCTTTCTCTTCTAGGCCAGCTGCAACTCCACTCTTCTGCAGAGCTTTGAAGACCATCAGCAAGAAGCTCCTACAGATCCTGCTGCTAGGCAGCTCCACTAGGAAAATCTTACAGCCACACCTGGCAAGGACATTGCTGTAAATCCAATTCTGTGTCCTGGCAAAAAAACAAGCCATCTGACCTGGGTGACCAACACCCGAACCCTCCCTCCAGTTTGCTTTCTGAACTAGAACCTAACAATGGCATCAGGGGCCTGACAAGCACCCTGCTCACCACTGTGTGCACAGGCAGAGCCATCTCACAGCACAACCCCTGACACTGCAGCCCACTTTGACTGCTACAAAGCCCTGAGAGAAGTGGATGGCAGCAGCCTGGACTGTCAGTACCATGTCCTCTGCAGTAACCCATCGGAAGATTTCATTACCCACTGAGTCTGTTACTCTGTGTGTTTCTGCTGAAGTTCTTGGATAGTTTTACTGAATATGTATTTATTCTAAACTCAAAAACCTTCACCAGTTTGAAGTCAGAGTCAGCAGATGCTCAACAACTTACTTATTACTACAAAGACTGTGAGAATACTGACAAAATTGCAAGGGCTGCTTGGCCCTCCTGTTTCCTTGTCCCAGCACCTGTAACACTGCTGGTGAGCTGCTGCATCCCTGCGGTCAGCAAGAGATGGCTGGAAACCTTCCCCTCCATGGCAGATCCATACGCATGGAATGTCTGCAAGCACCAGGCCGGGAATGGGGGAGCAGTGCCGTGCCAGAGCCTCTGCAACTCTGCAACTGTGGGGAGAAGATCAGGTACCATACCATGCTGTTCTTGTCACAACACTGCAATGTGTCAAGAACAGGTCCTGGTCTCTACTGAAATTAGACTTGCTGGGGCTGAGAGATGAGAAAGAGCCTCTACTCCTATCACCAAACCTCTCAAAACTTCACTCAAGCATTTTCTGGAGTATCCCCATGCCTGATAGTGCCACATTAACTTTGTCTAGACTCAGTAACAGAAAAAGCAGCAGTTAATTAGTTAACAATAGATAAATGACTATGCAGATGCTGCTGACTTCAACACTTGGACAGTTTCAAGAGTCAAGCTTGCATCAGCCCCCTGGATGCTGGCCAGCCACAGTGACTTCAGACCCCTCGTTTGAAGAGATGTGCTTTCCTCATGGTTGCTATGTGACACTCACACAAATACAATCAAACACCCTGCCCTGGGCCCAAAACATTCCAAACAGGAAAAAAACTTTTTCCATACGATCTCTTCCAGGTGCAGTATGCGAGGCACTACTTACATGCTTCAAAATATCCCCTAGGAGAAGCATGGTCAATCTGAAAGTTACTTAAAATGGCAATCCTGAGTTCAAAAGCTCCTCATAGCTTCAGGTGTTTGTGGACAGCCACAAGTGAGAGGAGCAGGGTGAGGAGCACCAGTGGTATGAAGACAGAATAGAAGGCCCATGCTGTTGCAAGAACTTTGACACCAAAACAAACACAGCTCTGACTGTGGCCACCAATGCTCAGCAGCCTGGCTCAACCCCCTTCTCTGGGGACCAGGAGGCTCCTGACCCAGCTCTAATGTAAACGAGAAAAGCAGATCTCACCAGCCCAATGTGTCCATGACCAATGGCTCTTATACAGGCACAACCAACATTCAGTGAATATCACTAGTCACACAATAATCTGGGCTAGAATGTCATAATGTTCAGCAGATTTGCCAGGCCATCCTGTCCCCATACATACAATCTCCTCCTCCCATACATATTCTTCGCATGACACCATCCTCTCAGCTCCCCTAACAGATGAGTTTTCAGGGGTTAAGTTACGTCAGAGGCAGTGAATCCAAGGGACAGAAACATCATCCCTGCACCAGAGTGGGAAGTCCTGTGCCCCCAGGACAGTTCCTGCATACCCAGAGCCCCTGCCATGTTCCTGGAAATATCTGCTTCAAGGAGGCTGAAAACAGGCCGTGTCAGTGCAGGGCTGGCAATCTGTTTTATACCTGGCTGCAAAACTCAGTTTCTTTTCTGCTTAAAAATTCCATAAAGGCCAATATGTCCTGAGAAGAGCATGATGTTTTCAAGACCCCACCAGCCCAAATAACACACAGCATCATATCAAAGCCCTGGCAGTGCTAGATTGGCCTGCTACCTCAGTGCCCCAGAGGCAGTGGCCAGCTACCTGTGAGGCCACTCCTGCCAGGCACCCCGGCTCCCACTGCACTGCCCACACACCAGGGTCAGCCACTTCCAAAGCCTTGTCCACCCAGACCTGAGAACAAGGACAGAAGGAAACCAAGGACTACTGCCACAAGGTAATGTGAAACATCAAACTACTTCCATGCTAGGGTAAGTTTTGTGGTAAAACATAAGCTCTTTGCAGCAAGCAGGAACTCTTCAGCTGAATCCCTAATTTCTCTGGAAATCTAGCCCTGCAGCTTAACTCCCATGGAATCTAAAATCTGTCTTCTTAAACAGGGGGGTGGGATAACAAACTCAGCAGTTTTGCTTAAGTGCTGGCAATAACCTCTGTCCTAGCACAAGCAGCCAAAGAACTGACTCTTATTGCTGTGCTTCAGGCATCAGATTTCTTAAAAAATACAAACACATATATGTGGGATTTTTTTCAATAAAGACCTGAATATTTAGCATTCAACGTCACAAACTGTAATGCAAGTTTAACTGCTGCATTTGTTATGTTGGAACTAGTTCAGCGGGTTGGATTTGTTGCTATTGTTTGTAAAAGTAACAAATATAATCTAACTCCCAAATATTCTCTTATAAAAAGAACAAGTAAAACCAAAACACAGATGCTGAATGGGGTGATATTGAGGTGATGAATTAATGCTATCGAAGTGCTTTAGGATCCCTTCCACAAATTCAGGATTTTAAACTGCTAAAGGCAGTGCACAGCTGCAACTTCAGGTTGTGCAAAGCTGCCTTGTGAGGCACAGACTGCTGTTGGCTTGGTGTTCCTGCTATAAATTACTGGCATTGGAAACCAAAAAGCTGGATGCTGAAGTCAGAGCACATTCTACAAGTGTCAGAAAAATGAAGAGAGAATCAAGTAAGTCCAAGCTTTGTTCTCCATTTGAGGCAGCCCTGTTTGTATTTCCAGGGTGTATCACAAGTTGATATCTAAGTGGTATCACACATTCAGACACGTGTGACGCTGGCTGACTGTCAGGAAAAAGCCAAGGACTGGCTCCTGCTGGCCTTCTGGAGGGGATGAACACTTTGCCTGCCTTCACTGCCCACCAGTTTGCCTTGCATTCCTTTTCCCCTTCCTCCCCACCCAATGGAACTGCCCCAGCTTGAGGTGAAGCCACAGTCCCGTGTTTGTGGGACCACAGCCAGTTGCATTGGAAATAACAGCTTAGCTGCAGAACCATGCAGCAGGAAGGACCAAGTGTCTGGAGGTTAGCACCATGTGCTCCCGCCTGCGTGACTGCACAGAAGAGTGAAAATGCAGGGTCTCTGCATGGCTGAGCAGTGAGGAAGATCGTGGAGGAGGCCTGCACAGGTTTCTGGTCAGCCTTCCCACAGGCACCAGGCACAAAGTGTAAGGTTCCTTCCCTGCTCCTCAAAGCCCTGCTGCCTCTGCAGATGCCCAGTATTGCAGCTCTCCAGTACCTGTTCATGCATCACCAGCCTTCTGTGAACATCCTGGCCACAGGAATTCAGAGGGTGTTGTCTGTGATCTACAGAGAAACTCTTCTTACTTCACGATAGTTAAGTGAACATAGTCATCAACTCTGGCTAAACAAATGGCATGACAGCTCTCAAAGAAACTACAGGACACTTCAGAAGGGTAGAGTCCACACTGGCTATTACTGATGAAAACCTGCACTGAGTTGAACCACTCCTGTTAAAAACGGTCTCCGCAAATAGCCCAGATCAGCACTGAATCTGGCCCCTCAGTGTTGCTCCTCCAAATTTTAAGTGTTGTGCAACAACTCGTGCTGCAGCAGAACTCACTAGTAGGGAAATGGATCTCCTGCTTTGAGCAAAGAGCACCTGAAGGGCACATCTCTTGTTCCACAGGAAGCCCACTAGCCCACAGGGGCAGCTCCCCATAGCCACAGCCTCCACAGTAGTCCCCCTGGCCCCTACTCTAATGACTGTCATTCTCTGTCCCTAACTCCAGTGGCAAAGCTCAAACTCCCACTGACAGACCAAAGGCACAGCTCCCAACTGCTCTATCCCCATTATGACTTCAATGCACCCCAATATACAGCCCAGGTTTTGTCCTTAACACAGCAAGGTTGGATCATGTGCCTGGGTCTGTATTATGCTGTCCAGTTGCATGACACCACGTGTTATCACCAGGCATTTATTCAGTGCAGTTGTCTCCCTGTAGAAATGTTGGTGCTTTGATTGTAATGAATGTCATTATAGAGAGGAAAAAGAAAAGAAAAAAAGCGTGTTGGTCTGTTGTACTTCCAATAAAGTGTTCACTGCAAAAATTACTAGATCTCTGTCTGTTGCCCTGGGCACAGGCAAGTCTCTTTCAGCTTCTCTAAAAAACAAGTTGCTTGGGCAAGAGTAGATGACTTGAGCTCTCTCACTGTTTCTTAATCTGTGAAATTATTCAAAGTTCAATTTGCCTTGACAAAAGTGCCTTTGTGTGCCCTGAGTCTGCAGAATCCAACACAGGCGAACTCCCCATGGCTGTGCGGGCAATGGGGCTCAGTGTGCACAGTTCATTTCCCATTGCACTGTCACATTCTGGGTCACGTCAAAGCTTGAAAGCCACAGTACCAAGTCATACAATTCCTTCTAGCCATGCACACACAAAAACACATGTATGAAGTGCCCATCCTCTTGGGCAAGATGTGCAGATAAAAGGGGTTTGGCCACTGATGCTTATCAGCTGAAGGCCTCAGAGAACGAAATCTAGAGACAGAAATCATCAGGAAGAGAGGAGCTGTGGAAGGAAATCCTCAGCTACAAAACACCGGAGATGAGGGTCTACATAAGACCTTAAAAGGGAACCAGGCTTTTTTTTAATTTTTGGCAGAGCTAATAGAGAAAAGTTCACAGCAAAGCATGCAGCCAGGCTGCCAGGAGCTTCAGCTCCTTTTCCAACAAGCAGCAGCATAAAATTGTTAATGCAGTGGTCAGTTCTGTAGCTGCTACTTAAACCATGTGGACAAGGGTAGTACTGACAGGAATAATGCTAATTTTGTTCCTGACTATGTAAAACAGCCATAAACGAGCAAAGCTCAAGAACATGAACTGAGAAGCATGCCAGTAAGAAACTAAAAGACAGAGGCTGAAAAAATTAATGTAATGAAGAAAGCTCAAATTAAACATTGCCTAGCTAGACATTCCTACAGAAGACAGTGGACACTTAGGACAGCCTGATATTTTCCCCAAAACCGAGACAGCTCAAGTCACCACAGTTCACTGCTGTGCTTCCCCTAGGCTCAAGCTGGTGAGGTCAGGCCCCCAGATCACAAATGTCTGCTGTTCATCAGGGTTTGCACTCCAGAACCAAGTGGAGGTTTCTGCAGAACCCCAAAACAACCACTTCACCTCCCTATGCTAAGATTTTTTATTCCATCTTGGAAACTGGGGGGTGGGGGTTAGGGTTAGGGTTAGGGTTAGGCTTGCCCCTGTTTACGGTTGAAAAAGAGTGACCTTAAGATGACTATTAAAAAGTTCAGCCCCTAACAAACTTATTGACCAACAGTGGCAAACAGCCATACTTGCCTGATGCAAAAATGACCCACAGGATCACTGAAATCCCAACCAAGACATTCACTCAAGAGTATTAACTTAATCATCTTCTTGCCCAACTGCTAGTGCAAATAGGACCAGAACCAGCACAGCAAGCCATCTCACCCTCCAGCAGGACTACGCTGTGGAGCTGGATGGATTAGTTTATCACTTTCACTTTGGAGTAAGTTGAGAAACTTTGTGCCTAGTGATACCTCCAACACTGTCACTTCCAGATCAATGTGCCGCCCCCCACTGCTGGTGTGGTACTTCTAATTTGTGTCCATGAGAGATAAGGATCTGCCTGGTTTGGAGTAACACCTGAAAATCTCCACTGGTTTGGGTTTTTTTCCCATGTTCGGTGGCGCGGAAGTAGGTATCCTTTCACACAAGTATAAAAGAGCTCCTGCACCGAACAGAGTCAGCGGCTCTGACTCTCCCGGTGCCGCGGTGAGACCGCCGACAGCCCGCTCGGCGGGCGGAGCTCCGCGCACCGGGAACGGCGGACGCTGCCTTGCCGCGGGGGCGGCGGGGGACGCCGCGGGCAGCCAGGGCGGAGGAGCCACCAGCGGCTCCTCCAGGGCCAGTCCCGGGGCGAGCGGCGGCCGGACCCACCCGCGGCCCCGCACCGCCCCCTGAGACCCCGCCCCGGGGCCCGCGCCCGCTGTCCCGGTCCCGGCCCAGCCCCGCCGCGCCGCCGGCCCCTACCCTGTCGCCCGCGGGGCCTGGGTCCTGGAGCCGCTCTTCGCCGGAGGCGGCGCGGAGGTCGCCAGCGGTCGGACCGGGGCCGGGGGCCGCGCCGGGCGGAGGGTCGGGGTCGGGGCCGGGGCGGGCGGGCGGCGGGGCGCGGCGCTGCCCGACGCGCAGTGCCCCAAAGTCGAGGGTCTTGCTCTCGAAGGCGCCCTCGACGCTGCAGAAGAGCCCCCCGCGCTTCTGACGAGGCACCGCCGTCGAGCCGGGCCGCGCCAGGTACACCGGCAGCTCCTCATCGTCGCGCCGCCCGTCCGCCGCCATCCCCGCCGCGCCGCCAGGACGGGACGGACGGGGCGGGATGGGGCGGGACTGGGCCGCGGGGCGGGGCGGGCCCGACGTGAGGCTGAGGGGCGGTGGGACCCGGGCGGGCGGCGCGCCCGGAGCCGGGGTGGGCTGCTCCGGTGTCCGCCGGGTCTGGCGTTGCTGTGCGGGTCGCTGCGGGTGCCTGCCACCGGCCGCCTTCCCGGGACGCTCTTGTCGTGAGGACGGAGCGGACGCTGGCGGTGGCGGCGCTCGGCGGGTGGGCTGTACGCGGACGCACCGGCAGCAGGCCCGACAGCCGCCTGCCAGTTTTGCCCGCCGGTGCGTGGTGCAGCCACAAACCAGCGTTTGCCCACTAGCCCGGGTCTGTACCTCGTTCTGCTTGGGCCGCGGTCCCTGCAGAGGCTCTGGGGTTAGGTGGACGCTACAGCCAGACACAGGCAATGCCCCCTGCACAAAGGCTTGACTGCTCCCAAACGAGCACGTGTGTTCCTGACTGACCGCCTAAACCAGCTCCGTGTCGGGGCTAAGTTGATGTGTTTCTTTGAGAGCTCCATTGCAACTTCATTTCAAAAGTACTGGAGGCCCAGTACTCCAGTATGTAAGGAGTATAAAAGGACAGACTGACAGCCAAGACTGAATCTTAAAAATGCTAATAGTAGCCTGTGAAATCTATTTGGAGCACCAAAACTGGAGCTTTGACTAAAATCGTTTTGCCAAGTGCTCATTTCGTTATCTAGAAAAAGTGTACATGGTACCTGGGCTCTACATTCTGTCAAGTGATTTCTCTCACCACATTTTTGTGTTATGAGATGTTGTCAGTCATGCTTTTTTCAACCTTTTCTGCAAAAACAAAACAGTGCCATTATCTCTGCCAGTCCTCCGAGGACTGGTGGTTCTTAAAAAAAATCCACATGGAGCCTGACCCATCATGGAGAAAAATGACCCTGTGATTAAGCCTGGAGAGGCAGTCTGGGGGCAGTGGCTGACCAAGGCTTGAGGCTGTGCGGGAGGAAATGGTTTGGGATCATTTCCCTCCTTTTGCACGCTGGGAAGCAGGCTGCTTTTGTAACGGGACTTGTACCAGTGTCATTAACTGAATCCATTTTTTTCTCCATCTAAGTAGAATAATCTACAGTAACTTGATTTTTTTACTAATTATTCAGGTCTAGTTATTCAGGTTAGGAAAAGAGAGGGTGCATTACATATAAACAGACTGTGTCTACCAACTTGGAAATTACTTTAAAAGCCATGTGTTACACGGCACAGTGAAATAATGGTCAGTGTCTGCCCTTACTTTCTCTAAAGCAGCAGTAGAGAGGGTTGCATTTGGTTGTTCTTAGGCTCTTGCATGAACTTTACTACGCAGCTGCCCCAGCATTGTGGCTTCATGCTGCTCAGCACCATGAGTGTCACACCTGCACCAGAGCCCCGCTGCTACCTGACTAGGATGTGCCAGGAGAAAAGTCCAGCGCTGTCACATTTCAGATTCAGGGGCAGCAGCAGCAGCAGTGGCTGGCAGCTAGGGAAGGAAGTATCCCTTCAAATTGCCAGAACACATTTGTCCTGGAGTTGTTTTCTACTCCTGTTCTCCTGGCAAATGCTCTTCCTCTGTAACTGGATGCTTAGCAGAAAGACCACCAGTACTGGCCAAGCAAATGCACACGAAGTGGCTGCCCACCAGGTCTTTACCTTCCTAAGGGACTGCCTTAGCATAAAGGAATTTTCCCTCGTTCTCCTGCAAGTGGGATCCACTGAGCAGAAGATGTAACCCCCTCTCAGACAGCTTCTGCCCCCAGTGAGTGGGATGTGCTGATCTCGGAGCTGGTGGCTGTCATGTGTCACACAGCGAGCTGAGCCCCTGCCTCCTCGAGGCCAAGCAACAACATGTGAGGGGTGAGCCTGTCGCAGGAGGAACAGCATGCCCCTGCACAGCAGCCTGCCCTGTGCCTGTGTGCACCAACCACAGTGGAGTTAGAGTGAACCCCTTGTTTTGGCTGGGACATTTCTGTATGGCTGTGCAACTTTATGGGGAATTAAAATTCTCTGGAACAGGGCCTGGCCTTTGTCTGATTCTGCAAACATGCAAAAGTTTCAGCATTGTACTTTAATAGCAATATTTATTTAAATCCTGATTCCAATGTTTATCTTTCCTAGTGCCTTGCTGTAGATGGTTGCACTGAAATTATCTGCACCAGTAAAGGACTACAGGGCTCTTCTGGGAAGTGAAGGCATTAAAATCTGACTTTTAATGACAAACATTCACCGTATGAAAGAAGTTCTTGATTTTTGCTTTTCAAATTGCTATTCACTTTTAAGGTCTTTTTTGTTAGGTGTTGTAAGGCTACTAGTTCGAGAATACCATGAAAATTGAGGTTTGTGTTCACTGCACGGTTGCTTTTGAGTCCAGCAGAAGGCATTGTTTATATCTCTGTATATGTACGTCTTGGATCTGATGTGAAGCTTTTAATTATACAATAACAAAATGTCTGCCCCCTGTACTTAAGTAAATTTTATTTTAAATCACGTGTTTATATGCTCATGGACAAAAATGTTTGTCAGGCAAACAGTCATGAGTGGTGCAGCTTCAAACCCTGCTGGCAAACCAGCTCTCCTCTCGCTTCTCTGTACAAAGTAGATTGAAGACAGAGATCAGGGAGGAGATCCAGTGGGAAGGCTGTTTCCCCTGCCTGAGCCCAGGGAGGATGGAGATGATTGGCATGTGAGCTCATGTGCTTTGTGCTGCCACAGAACCCACCAGAGCCAACTGTCAGTCCTGCAAGGGTTTCCTTGGCTCAAGGGCTGGGTTCACATCCTGACTCCAGAACAGAAGTGCTGGTCCTCATGGGTCAGGAATCTGAGCTGCACCCGCCAGATGGGCACCACTGCTTTTATCATGAAGGAATAGGAATAGGCTGCTCCTCTGAACTAGGGAACAGCATTTATTTTATGGGAAGTTCTGTAGTGGCAAGCTTCTAATTCATGTCTTTCTAGTTGAGTAAGAACTGTTTAAGGCACACTGAGAAATGAAAATCAGTCACGTTACAAAGTGAGCCACACTAGTTATGAATACGAGAATGGTGCAGCCTTTTGGGAAGTGGTCTTTAAGCAAATCCTTTTCTGCAAAAGGATTAGTTAATAAGATGGGACATAATCACCCTGTCTGGGGTGTGCGTTTTCACGTTCTGTGCTCTCAAAAGTGCAGTGCTGGTTTTCTTTGTCCTCAGCGGCTGCTGCCAGAGCACCGCTGGGGCTCCCGTCAGAGCCTGTGCGGGGAATCGCAGGCTCTAAGCGCCGGCAGCTCGAGCCTCGGAGTATCTAGCGAGAGGCACAGCGTGTTGTGTAACTTTCTCAAGCATTTTCTCCATGAGGCTGTCAAACTCACTGGTGTCTTTTAAATGTTTGAAGAGGAATTTAAATTGCCAGCTGAATCATTCAAATAGCAAAGGTATTGACGGAGAAGTCAAAGTAGGTCATCTTGCCTGCCACTGCCAAGGCACTGTTGTCCTCCGATGGGTATTTTGTGATGACTTTGCTAATTTATTTTCCATTTGTCAGGGCAGTGGGCAGTTTCTCAACTGGAAAAACTCTTCATCTTCTGCTGGCAAACTTCTGTGCTGGTTCCCAGCTCCCAGATGCTTTATGCAACAACATTCTATCTGTAATAAAAATAGAAAATGGTTTAAAAGAAGTGAAAGATTGTGACATGTCATTCATATAATGCTGCCTGTGTCACTGGAAGTTGCTCATTACATCAGGAAGCATCTCAGGCTCCATAGCTGTGACTACGATGCTCGTTAGACTCAGAGCATATTGTGTTATTTGAAGGAAATAGACTTGATATTAAGTGGGATTTGACCCCTTCCTTCACCAGTGCTGACAAGTTTGAGCAGTGTCCTGAGTGAGGACATTTCCTTCCTTAATGTCAGATCCATACAGAATTGTTTTACACTGATTTTCCTGTGGGTCTGGAGTCAGCAGATCTTTGATTGCATGTGAAAAGGATGTAATGTAACAACTGTGTAATATTATGAGCAGGATAAATGCACATTTGTAGCTTGTTTTCTTCTAAGGTCTGTGGGTTCAGCTGGAGAAGCAGCAGGACAGTGGTAGTAGCAGGTTAACACTGATTTCTTCTGATTGCTACAGCATTTGATAAAATTGCATCCCTTTATGATATGCATGATAAGTTGCAATGATGAAGTAAGTCCTAGTTGTCTTGTTTCATGCAAAGTTAGAGCTGCCTTCTCATACTCTGCAGTCATGATTTACAAGCGTGTCCTGTTTTTGGATGCTGACAGATAAACAGGATTGTTCTACTGTCATTCTTGCAGCAATAGCAGGACAGCCCCCAGCACTGCCTTTCACGTCCCTCAGGGAAAGTCAGGCTAAGTACAAATGCAGAAGAAACAGTGAAAGAGCCAGGAGAATCTGATTGTCTCACATTTAGAAGCAGAGGTCAGAGATGGGTGGGCTCTTTTGTTTACCCAGAAATGACATGCTTATGAAGGACAGGTGACTGATGAGCCTGCTGTCTCAATCAGCTGGGGAGGGCCAGTGGCTGATGCCTCCATCACCACACTCCAGTTTCTAAACTTTCAGACATAGGCATGTTAGAAGATGAGACAGACCTTTGTGATCCTCCAGGCTGCTCTGCATATCAGTCCCTGCGGAACTGCTGTGCACAGGGTGTTGTCCTTGGTGAAATTCTTTACCAAAGCCAAACCACTGCAGAGTCAGAAAGGCAAAGCATTTGACTCTGTCAAAAGTTTGTTCAGTATCTCATGCCAAAACCACAGGGAGAGTAGGTTAATACTGTGGTAATTTCTGCTGCAGAATGCTATTGTATTGTTGGAGGGAGTAATTTCAATCAACACACACAGCCTGACTTCAGCATACTGTCAGTCTGTCATACTAACAGGGACCACAAATCTGATAAGCAGCTGGAAGTTATAATCTTCTGTGCTTGGTTATTCCAAGAATATTTCTGAAATGCAGTAATGCTTTTTGCTCCCAGATTTGTTTAGTGCTGAGCAAAACCCTATGGAAAATTCCAGTATTTCAACACGTGGGGTATTTTTTTCCTCCTGAAATGAGTTGCTAGTGAAAATGTTAAGAAATAGTAATTGTGGAAAAAGAGTTCTGAAAATTTTTCGGTGGGTAATCTGGACTCTCATTGTCCCTCACCAGATCCTCCAAGGAATGATTGCTATCTTCTCAGTGTCGAAGGGCTCCTGAGGCACTGCAGGCCTTGCAGTCAGATGCAGACTGAGTCACACAATTATGAAGTTGTTGGGGACAAAAGGCACCAGAGATAAGTAATGTTTTCAAGGGAGGGTCAGAAGAACAGATCTGGCATCAGTATGAAACCCCAAATATTCCAACCTGGCTAGAGTCTACTGGACCTACCTGAACTAAAAAGGAGGAACGGGTGGTGACCCTGGAGGTTCGGCACATCAGGTGAGCTCCAGCCACCTTCTATTAAGATAAACCAACCCAGAGGTGCAATTCCAGATTTCTACGAACAGCCAAGTAAACTTGTAGACATCTTGTGTTGTTTGCATATCAATGAGTACCTTCAGGATCATAGTTTCAGGAATGGTGAGATTTTAGCCACTGTGTCAGCTCTCTGACTTGGTGTGGTGTGGACTGTTAGGGCCTGGATGAGATGGATTTATGTAAGAAAACATGTATTCTGTAGAAGTTTGAAGCCCAGAATATTCTGCCAGAAGTGTGCCACCAGATTCACTTCAAGAGCAGTCAGCCCACTTCCTTTCAGTTCGTGCTCTGCCTCTCAAAGTCAGTCTCTATCCACCTAGTCCTGTTTGTTCCCTGCTTCTTATATGGCATCATGCAGCATCTTCCCTATGCTGTGAAGCCTGGCTTGACTGGTCTCACTCTGTGTTTGGCCTCTGTTGTGATGGCAAATGCTAACTTGCTTCCAAGCATATCTGCTGTTGTGACACCCTCTCATTCCAGCTTATCTTAGGGATCACCAGCTGCTCTCTTCTGTGCCTGCTTTTATTCCCAGAAAGGACTTGGAGGACTAAGATAAGATTTTCTTGTTTCCATGGTGTTGCACTTGACCTAATCAACCATTGCAGACCTAAAGTGTCCTTGCCTTCAGCCTCTCTCTCCTTCAACCTGTGGCTTCAGGGGAGCACGTTGATGCAAAAACAGGTGGTGTATCTAGAGATAATTAGTGATTATGGGCCAGTGATTACAAGTCTATAATGAGTAATTAAATGTCAGCAGAGTAGAATTACCATGGATTTAAAGGTACTATGTTTGCTTGTTTGTTTTTATAGTTCCTTGTGACTGTAAGGAAGCAAACAGTCAAATATACTTTGGCCAGGCTGTTGAAGGAAACAGAGCTGCCGTTTGTGCATTTTTTTGTCATGGCCCTGCACACCCTGGTATAAGGTATGAAAGAAGCTCTCTAAGTACCACAGGAACCAGGCAGTGACTGAAGATCCTGGTCTGCCTGCCTGTCAGTCCATTTGCTGCTGCTTTGGGGGAAAACCATATTCTGTAAACTGGACTGACTGATGCCATGCAGGAGCTAGAACCTGTGCTTGCCATGGCTGGGACCACTTCTTAATTTTTCACTTAATTTTCATAACTCCAGCTGATCTAGTTGTGTTCAGTCTGTATTCACTGTCTCACCGAATTCTCCTTTGAAAGCACAATGAAGTTGTGGTACCATTAAGGACTGGTGGGCTATCCCTTCCACACAGATGTTAAAATAGATAAAAATAGATAATGTCTGTCTACGTTGCTCATTAAGTATGTCCTAGGGAAAAGCAAGGACAGCTTACAGTCCTCCCTTTTCAGGGAATAAGAGAAAAATGCTTCTGTACTACCAAAATCCATCACCCAAACCCAACGCCTGCCCTCCATTCCTTTGTAAGACCACTCTTTTGCAAGCAGTCTTGGAATTGCTTGTTCCCTCAACTCATTTTCAGCTGCTCATGTGAAATCCAAGGCTCTGTCTGAAGGTCAGAACCCAATTTCAGCTGCATCAAATACACCTGGAAGAAACCACATGGAAAAGGGGGACTTAATCCCAAATAAAGCCTGCTACATCAAGGTCAGTGTCAGCCTGTGACAGACCCAAAGTCTGAGAAGAGCAGGCTGTGCCAGTTTCAAACCATCCTTCATTGCTATTTCCCAGGGATATCCTCATCTTACCTTATGGGATTACTGTGTTGCCCAGACATTAAATTAAAATCAAGGGTTTGTCTGTATGCTCATACCCACCCTTGCTCCTTGCTTTTCCTATCTTCCCAACTTCTGGCTTGGTTCTTTCATCTCAGCTGCTTTTTGCTTCTAAACCAGTGGACTGTGAGTGCCACACATTGGGCAGACAGTGGTGGAAAGCACTGAGATGACTCATCAGACTGCAGGCTCTCTAATAGGGAATTGTGCACCACAAAATTCCATTGTGCTGAGTGTCACTGCTTTATGAATTTTACTAAGTAGGAAAAAATAAAGACCAAAGATAGAGACAGTGAACAGATAGAGCCAGATGCTTTCTTGATGGAGAGGCTGAAACCCAAGATCAAATTGCAGCATTTTGTTGTTGATCCTTTCCAGAGCATGGGTGAGTTATCAGCATCAAGTGCTGTGAACTTTCAAAACACAGTAAGGTGTTTTGGATAGGAAATTGTGAAAGCAGTTTGTTAGTCATATCCCTATGAAAGCATATGAATGTTGCGTCTGTTATGATAAGCTCTGAATGCCTAAGACTGAACTCAGTCTGCACCCCAGATATGCTAATGCCTTACCTGCAATTAAGCTTTTATGCATCCATAAAACATATATAATTTTAAGAATTTGAGACCCATAACTGCCAAATGATCCACTCACATTCTGTGAAGCTAAAATCCCTTTCCCTGGACTTGTTCCTTTGCTATGGAATAAGAGATTTCTCTTGGTAGAACATGGCCAAGAACATGGCAGGTTACTTTTGCATTGTGATTCTTTCTGATTCACTGTTAGTGATTTACTTTTCTATTATTTTTGATGTATACGTTGATACAGAAGTGAGAACCTGTGTGTGTCCCCCACACATTTGTGCAGTGTTAGGTACCATATCCATGGTTTGTTCTTACAGGTTAAGACTAAGTGGCTGTCCCTCAGAATATTCAAATCCTTCATTCAGTGATTAGGTTAGCTGATAAAAATCCAAGTAAAAGATACCACAGTAACCTCTGGAAGTTTCTGTGCTGAGAATGTAAAAAGAGAGGCTTGTCTTTCCTGCCAAGCTGGAATGATTGAATTCTTTTTGCAGCTCCTATCAGTTAAGTAGTTTTAACTACTGGCTGGCTTACCTGGGGCTTAAAGAAGGATCTTGGGGGAACTGGCCACTTCAAAAGTTCTCTGTCTCATATAGAAAGAAGCCCAAACTTCTGTAGGATTTTACTATAATACTTGGTTGATTTTGCTGTTCTTACATCTTCTTAAATCTCGGAAGTGACAGGGGAGGTTTAGCACCAATGCTTCTATCTGTATTCAAAACCAAGAATCTGGTTTGAGAGTGTGTGTTGGTTCTGGATGAAGAGGTTTACACAGAGGACTTTCCCATCATCACCTCTGGAACTCCTAATGCTGCAGGGGGTCTGACCTCCAGCACACACTGCTGCCCACTGCTCTCCTCTGGCTTGTCTTATAGACATGTAATATGTATGCATTAATCCTGTTAAGGAGTGTGTACCTTTTCTGTAATTTTTCTGTACTTTACTTTGTTTGAAACTTGCTTAGTAATAGTTTCTAATGCATTCACGTTTTTCCTTTATTACTAGCACTTTCCACAACGATAAGGAAAGGAGCAGAGAGGTTCAGATTTTCCTGCCAAAGCTCTAACAAGGGCAGCTATGGAACAACCCAAAGTGGAGTGCTGGGGACAGTGCAGGCATCAGTGGGTGGTCTGCAACTGAGGAAGCCTTGCTTGGAAGCCCTAAAGCATGCTGACTGAGAGAATTGCTGGGGTTCTAAGATACTGTGGTTCTGTGTTGGTTTCAGCTGGGGTAGAGTTAATTTTCTTCACAGTGGCTAGTACGGGGCTATGTTTTGGATTTTGCTGAACACAGAGTTGATAATATAGAAACATTTTTGTTATTGCTGAACAGGGCTTACACAGAGCCAAAGCCTTTTCTGCTTTTTATATGGCCACAATGGCAAGGAAGTTGGGGGGTGCATGGGAGGCTGGGAGGAGACTCAGGCAGGACAGGTAACCTGAACTGACCAAAAGGATATTCCGTACTAGACGATGTCATGCTCAGCATCTAACATGGGGGGGAAGAAGGAGGAGGAAGGCGGGACATTTGGAACGATTGTGTGGGATGGGGCAGCACTGTCCTGGAGGTGGCTAAACACCTGCCTGCCATTGGGAAACAGTGAATTAATTCCTTGGGTTTTTTTGCTTGTGTCTTCATCTCAACCCGTGAGTTCTCTGTCTTTTACCCTTCTAATTCTCTTCCCAGTCCTGCTGGTGGAGGAGTGAGCAAGCAGCTGTGTGGTACTTTGTTGCTGGCTGGGTTAAACCATGACAGGTTCTCATCCTGAAAAACTGTTTCACACATTCTACACTGATAACTAATGATATTTTTGTAGTTTGGAATATTTCTCTGGATTTGAATTAAGGAGACTATCACAGCTTGCAAACTCAGGACCTAAAATATAACTGTATCCAGTATAATTTGTCAGAATGATCCTGCAGAATTTCCTTGGCTTCCATTCATAATAATCTATTTTAGATGACTAATGAAAACAGACGGATTTTCCTGTGTACTGAGCACTTCCAGATCTGCCATTTTCCCGCCTTCTTTTTCAGTGTAGTCTCTCCATTAATCCTAAAAAACACCCACTTGTATTCTCTGCATGCCTGGACGAGAGTTCAGATCACTAACTTGGAAACTGCTGCTGAAATATGTTATCTTCTGCCAGGTCTCAGACCTTCTTTATCTGTCTCCAGGAAGTGAAGCTCCTTATGTTTCCCCTGGACCATGCAAAGCGGAATAATAATCTTGTTTTGTAAAGTATGTTTTGTGTCATGTTAACATGACACAACTTCTGGGATGGTTGAAAACATACAAAGAATGTACAAACAAAAGACTTCCAGTTCCATTCAAATCTCTGCACATAACTATGGCTATTGTAAAGAAATCAGAATTAATGAGTCACTGATCCTTACTGCAGAAGGATCTTGCTAGAGATGATCCTTACTGCATTTTTATCACAGTTTTTTATTAAAGGAAATGGTCTACTCAAGACCAGAGCATTTAAAGCACTGGTCAGCACTCACTGGTCAGTGAGAATCAGCAGCTGATATCCCAGCACACAAAAGAGTTTGTCTCACTCACTTGGGGACTCAAAACTTTACTGAGTGGGTTTGTTTTTCTGATTGTGTCATACATGGCTCAAATATCGGTGTTTTTCCTGTGTCTGAAGCAGTTGGGAAATTTGGGCAATTTATAGCATTAGGTTAATTTCTGCACTTTACAAGGTAGGTTGGCATAGTATAAAGCCTGAAGTAAACCAAAGAGTTGTCATTAATTTAGGTATGACAGGAAGCAGGGTTGGTGACAGGGTCTCAGTTAGGGCTCTGGATTCAAAGCCTTACTGGCTCTTGCCAAGGTGCTCCAGGTTCATCGATGCCAAAGCTGTTTTCTCTCCCAGCCATTATCATGTAGCTAGGTCTGCAAGCAACAAATGACACAGGGACAGGCTCAGGCTGATAGTGTGGATTAGGATTCCTAGGGTTAGGGATCTGGAATAAAAGAGTTGGTGACCTTAGTTTATAGATGACCCTTGTATGGGTCAGATATAGATGGCCCATGACAATGGGGTCACCTGCTTGTTTGCTGATTGCTTTTAGTTCTTGTGTTCCATGGCTCAAAAATATCAGTTGAGTGTAGTGCTAGTTTTGTGGGCTCTGTACATCTCGCTGTATGGTTTGTTATATAACTGACTGAGACAAAATTAGGCACAAAGGAGTAGGAGTAGTGTTTTCATCTGCTCCAAGGCCAGAATTCTGTAAGATGGGACCTTATTGGGATTATTATTATGGTCAGTGTTGAGGTTTGTATTTGGAGGTGCTGAAGATTTGTTACTGGTTCTTGGAGACTCCCTCTTTATATTGAGAAATGTGACTCATTGACAGCCAATCCATCCTCAAGGGAGTGCCTGGTGTGGAGGAGCCTGTTTCGTGCAGCTGGGGTCCTGCCTTTGAGTGCATGTCAAGCCCACCAGAGGTGGCCCAGTTTCAAGATCTGCAGTGGAACAGAACTCCATGCAGCATTTGAAGATACAAATGAACAAGACAATGGTGCAGTGACATTTTCGAATCTCCATGCTTTCCCTAGTTATCCCTAAAATGGCATAAAAGTTGCTGAGCACTGACCTGTAAGATCCCTCCCTTGGCAGAAGTGCCTCTCATAAATGGTAAATGTTAGTCTGTAATTAGGGAGTCTGTAATCCACAGATTAGTGGCTCCATGCTCTAAAGTCTCCATCTGTTGTACACACTGAAATCGTTATATCTCTAGTCTCAGTACTGTTTGAGGCTTCTGAAATGGTTTTCACAGGATTTTCTTTGTTGTGCAAAGCAGCTTGTTCATGGCTGTCGCTGTCCAGGCACTGGAGCAGATGTAGCACAATGACCTCTTGTCAATGTAGCATCTCTGCCCAAGCAGAAACAGGGCTTTGAAATGTATATTTTGGTCATGTTCAGACTTATCCCCCTCTCAACACAAAGCAGATGCCACACTGCCAGTTATTAGGGCTTTTACTATGTTTAGACAATACCCCAAATGGTGGAAAACTTTTGCCATCCAAAGGGGCTAGAGAAACAACCCAGAGACCTTGTAAGGTATAGCCAGACTTCACTCTAGCCATGAGCACTCACCGTGCCTGCTCTGGCAGAAGCGTAGTCTGGGACAGGGCTTGGTCCCTGACTTGCCAAAGTATTTTATTATGATAAAATACCAGACAAAATGGAGACACCTCAAGGATGGCCCACACAGCTGCAACCTGGGGCCTCATATGATCACCATACACCCTGCCTGGGGCAGGCTGGTGTGCTGTTATGTACGAGGGACAGACTCACACCAGGCATGCCCATGGCTTGTCCTAGGACAGTCTACAGCTCCCTTGCATTGCCCCATCCTTTTATTGTCTTGTAGCTGAAAATACCTTGCAGCTGTCCCAGAGAAACACCCAGAGCATTCTGGACCCAAAATCTGGTGCAGAGTTCTTGTTATTGTCAAAAAAAAAAAGGATCCTTTGGATGGCCATGCTTCTAGGTGTACACAGGAGATGGCAAAATCAGACACAACAGATGTTTTAACACCCAGGCTTACCATTCTGAGTTGTATCTGTACATGATGCAGGTTTTCTTGCACTGTATCTTCATTCCATTGGAAAAGTACTCCTGTTTTACTCCAGCAGGTGTTCAGGCTGAGAGTTCATGCAGCAGCTTTTCTACACCCCTACTGATCCAACTCCCATTACTGTTGGAGTTCATGTCTCCTTCCAGCTCCAAGATCAGGATAAAGAGACACGGGAAACACAGATGTTGAGTTCGGTCTTGGAAGTTTATTATTTCGTATCTAAGTTACAGTTTCACGAGGTGTGAGCCCTGTCTAAGAAGGCAAGAAAATGTTCCCTTCTAACTTGTTTCAAAGACTTTTAAACCATAAGTAAAACCAATTAAAACCCGACACTTAAGTTATTTTTATTTATAATCCAATGGCTTTCACTAACCAACCAAAAAAGATCACCCAAACCCGAACAGGAGGAAGAAGAAAGTGAAGAAGAAGCACAAAGACAACACCCAAAATCCTCCATCTTAACTCATATGTGTTACTATACACTAAACCCCCAAATGCTAAGCTTCTAGGATGTCAACACATTACCAGCAGTTTCCCTGAAATACATTTCTAAATTTATTAGAGATTATTAGAAAAGTGAATGCCTCCTAGTCTGGTCACTGAGCAACTACTGTGTTGCACGTCATTTGGTGTGAAGGATGTTTGTACAGGCGAATGAGCTGCACCCCATGGCCTTATCCAGAGAGGCTCCACAAAGCCCTTGTGAGCTGAGCTCATCCCACAGGCCCTGTGGCACACATCTATTTTATATGGCATTATCTGTTATCTTTAGTTCCAAATTAGTGTATTTTAATATTAAGTGCTCCTTCCATTTTTTCCCAGTCCAAGGAAACAAACTACTTGGTTCAAGTTCTTTGCTTCACTCTTTA
The DNA here is from genome assembly GCF_021018805.1 of Prinia subflava. Lineage (NCBI taxonomy): Eukaryota > Metazoa > Chordata > Aves > Passeriformes > Cisticolidae > Prinia > Prinia subflava. The sequence continues at coordinate 18,043,935 of NC_086262.1, forward strand.
TTTGAAGATTATTGTGCAAGGGAAATGAACATGTTTGAACTAAATCTAGATACAAATTTCTGTGTTTCTGACCCATTTAATGTGTTTCAGTCTTCTAAGAGCACTTTAAAGATATGAACTGCAGTTCTTGGGGACTGGATCTTGGGAAAGATAACGTTTGGGATTTTTTTAGTAAAGAATATATTAATGTACTGGGCTATTCTGTAACAATCTGATATTCTTTACCTGAGATTTCTTGAGTGTAAAAAGGATGAGATAGATACAAATAACTGGCTATAAGTTTGCACTTCCAGATGTGCTTTCCATTTACTTTAATGAGATTTTCTTGACTATTTTCTTCCCAAACAGCTGTTTGGCAGCACACACAGCTCCCTGTGGCCTTGGACTGGACGTACCGAGCATTTTGTCTCTGTGACATCAACTGCTATGAAGTGCCGCTGCATACTGCTGACCCACTCCTCAAAATGAAATGATTCTACAATTTAAAATTCATTTTAGGCAGAGAGTTTGCAAAGATCTTACAGGGAGGGAGGTGATTCCAGAGTCTAAGCCTGTCAAGGCCCGAAGGGGCGGCGCAGGTCCCCTCAGTGAAACAGAAGCGGGAGCCAGCCGCGGCCCTATCGCCGGTCACCGCCATTACGGCTCTGGGGTTATGGTCACTTCCAAGGGTTACGGCCACTTCCCTGCGCTTCTACCGAGACATTTCCAAGCCGCTCTTTCCGACCCTGGGCCGGTGTCCCCGCGCTGCCCTCTGGCGGCACGCGCGGAGAGCAGCACCTGGCTCGGCCTCAGCCTCAGCCCCGGCCCCGGCCCCGCCTCAGCCCCGGCCCCGCCTCAGCCCCGGCCCCGCCTCAGCCCCGGCCCCGCCTCAGCCTCGGCCCCCTCCTCAGCCCCGGCCCCGCCACAGCCCCGGCCCCGCCTCAGCCCCGGCCCCGCCTCGGCCCCGGCCCCGCCTCGGCCCCGGCCCCTCCTCAGCCCGGACCCCTCCTCAGCCCCGGCCCCGCCTCAGCCCCGGCCCCGCCTCAGCCCCGGCCCCGCCTCAGCCTCGGCCCCCTCCTCAGCCCCGGCCCCGCCTCAGCCCCGGCCCCGCCTCAGCCCCGGCCCCGCCTCAGCCCCGGCCCCGCCTCAGCCCCGGCCCCGCCTCAGCCCGGACCCTTCCTCAGCCCCGGCCCCGCCTCAGCCCCGGCCCCGCCTCAGCCCCGGCCCCGCCTCAGCCCCGGCCCCGCCTCGGCCCCGGCCCCGCCTCAGCCCGGACCCCTCCTCGGCCCCGGCCCCGCCTCAGCCCGGACCCTTCCTCAGCCCCGGCCCCGCCTCAGCCCGGACCCCTCATCAGCCCCGGCCCTGCCTCAGCCCCGGCCCCGGCCCCGCCTCGGCCCCGGCCCCGCATCAGCCCCGGCCCCGCCTCAGCCCCGGCCCCGCCTCAGCCCGGACCCCTCCTCAGCCCGGGCTCCGCCTCAGCCCCGGCCCCGGGCCCAGCTGAAAGCAGCGAGCGGGGTTTTCTATTCCAAACGGCGGCAGGAGCCTTCAAGAGCTCCTACACCGTGCGCCGCGAGCTCCAGAAAGGCAGCAGCTTGCTCTTGTGTTTTGGTTTCTGCACAGGCCTGGCAAACAGCAATAAATTAACCCTTGGCTCCCGCTGGGACCACTAGGTGCCCTCCCTTTTCCTAGTGATCATGCCGGGACGTCGCTCGCTCTTTAATCGATGTACTCCCCACACCAATGTACTTCCCCATCCCTTTCAGTGTCACAACCCCCCGCGCCCCAGCATCTGCCTCCGTGGCTGAGCTTGAACGTGATTCCTCCGAACAGACTTCAGTGATGCTGAATATCTCCATGAGTGTAAAGTGGTATTTTTTTTTTAAAAATGCTGTTTTATTTTTTATACAAACTAAAACACCAGAGGTCATTGAATCCTATATTAAATACATAAATTAAAAAATAACCATTCATAAAACTTTACATACAATAAGGATTCTCTCCTACACGTTAATACATATAGTACAGATACATGTCCAGTGTTTATCAAAGGGTCATTCTGCCAAGTCATTTACAGTTTTGTTCTGGAATAGACACCAAAAAAATCTGGAACAAAAAGTATATATAAAACCACGAAGGTGCTGATGTGAGAGAGGGCAGGGGAAGAGAAAACCCTTTGGATCACCAGCAGCTGTGTTTGTTCTCTTAGCCCTGCTCATGTCAGGAGAGCCTGGCCTGGGCAGTCCTTGTGGGGTGCCACAGAACTGAAAGCTTTGGGTTTCAGAGGATGTTTCCCACTGAGATGATAGTAGAGGGTTGGAAGATGAACACTACCCTAGAAAAACCTCTCTCCTTTGTCCTCCAGGCACATCAGTAAGAGATGATGGAGCTGTGAGCCAGGCTGGTAACACAGCAAGTACCATTTCCTTACTGCAACCCCAATTGCCTAAATTCATCTTATGTAACCAGGCCCTCATCTTAAGTGCTTAAAATTCAAAAAATAGTCTTCAAAATTTCCCAACTTGGTAACTGGGAAATAAAAGCAGCAAGTCAACGTGTGGTCAAGCTAATCTGTACTACCTTCTGTGGCTCACCTCCTACTTTGGCAGAATGGATAGCCTGGAGTGCTGCTACTCCTGAACAACTTTAAAGGGATGCATGGGAGGGATCCAGGGCTGTATTTGCTGTTCTCAAAGGCTGCAGTAAATTGATTTTAATTTTTCTTGTTGGTTTTGGGGAGGGGAGGTTGGCTGCAGTGACTAATCTGGGAAAGTTTCTCAATCCTTTGCTTCAATGAATGTCAGGAACAGCAGAAAGCCCAGCATTAACAGTCCAAGGACAGAGATGGGTCCAGAAAAAAGAATCAAAAAATCAGTTGCCCATGAGATGAAACTAAACCTGGAGGAGTGTACCAGCTCTGGCAGCTAAACAATCTTGATTCAGTTCCCCATGCCTAGATTGAAGTAATACTTTTGTAAGCTATAGCAATAATTTCTATATACAACAGGGAATAGATAAGTATATGCATATATATGTATATATATGTACATATACATATAGATACTTGTGTGTGTGTGTATATATATATATACACACACATTAATCTCATTTTGATCTAGCTGATAGCAGGAAGTTTGTATTAATGCATATCAAGTGTGTTTTAGGCATGGCATGTGTTATGCTGCAAGGAGAGTAAAGCAGTGGTGGTTCAGCTCCCTGGAGGGAAGAACAATCTTGGAAAAGTTTGCAGACGCAGGTCTGCTTTGGTCAGACTACCAGCCCCAATCCCACCCTAAGCCCTTGGAAATGAAATACCTGCATACATATGTATACAGGTATTATATAGGTATTGTATACAGGAGTAAGGACTGCAAATTAGATTTAAAAAATAAACTAAATAAGATAACATGGCTCAAGGAGTGTAAATTATGAAGCCTGCTACAAGACCAGCCAGGTATGTTGTGAAACTGTATTTGTATCTGTGCCATAAACCTTCTGTAAAATTGCCTGAAATAAACGTTTCTAGGACTTTTTTGGTTTTTTTTTTAAACCAAACCAGTGGTGGAAGTTATTGCACCATCACTGAAAAGAAGTGCTGCTCATTCTCCTGGCAAGAACTCAGTGCTTTAACTGACAGCCCTAACACTGCAGAAAGCAGCCTGAAGGTATGAAATTACCTGATGCTGCAACAGAGGAGAAAAGAGTGAGGTGGAAAGAAGGAATAACCAGAAAGCGCCCTCTTTGTAGCTAACACACTGTTAAGCTTCTCAGTGAACTCCAGCTCACAGGAGTGGGACCACTCTTCCAGGGTCTGAGTCCAGAGCTTGTGGAAAGCACCTGTACATTTGGGTCGACCTTATTCACAGAGTCTTCTGCTAGGGAAAAGGAATTTGAACAAAAAGCATGCAATGTGCCTGCAGCCAGGTAACATATCTACCTACAAGCATATTTCATAAAAAATGAACCAGCAAACACGCAGCTTGATGCCAGAACCCAGCAGACCTCTTGGCTGAACCAGTGTTTCAAGAGGATGTGGTCATTATATAATTTAAATTAATTATAAGGAGCAGGAAAAAAAATCACTTCCTAGTAACTTCTGCTCTTTGATGGAAGGCTTAACACTATCTTCTGGCACTCAAGAAATAAGGAAGTTAGCAGTCTTTGGGCAGAAACTTAGCCCAGAATTGTAATGCAGTTGGGCAAATGGACATCACTGATTAAAAGCTATTCTGGCCCAAAAAAAAGGTATCTGTGAGGGGCAGGCATCCTTGATACTAGAGGAAATTCCTCTCTCCTATGGCTAAGGAACTGCTTTTGATGTGCTAGGTTGCTCTGGCAAGTGACCTCACTGCTTTCTGCCTCAGCTGCTTTGCCTGTAAAAGCAACAGACAACCAAAGGAGTAGGTCTTTGAAAAAACACTTTACAAGCTTCTGATGTGCGTAAGATGTTGGTACATGTGATCCCTGCTTTGAAGGTGTAAGTAATGCACAAGCTGTATTCTGGCCCTTAATTTTCTAGTTTGTAGTACAGAAATCCATTTCTTCCAGCTAAAATTAAGGCTCCATTACCAAAGACAGAGCCTTGGAACCCCAAGTCTCAACAGGCAGGACTCCATTTCCTAGGAAATGAAACCAGAGGCACTGAGAAGTGCACTGTCAGTCCATCAGTGAGAAAGGGAGGGTGGGTGCAACTGGCTGCAATGCTTCCCTCGGCACAGAACCCTCACAGTGATTGCTGCAGGCATTATGCTCCTCAGAGATGTTTCTGAAAGAGTACTGGGATGCATGGACCTACATTTCTGACAGAGTACTATGACCTCAGGGAGGCACCATGGCTGGGTTCCATGCTTGGTGATTACAGAGGTAAGTAATGCTTCGTAATGAAAACTACTTCTAGTTACTTTTAAGAGTGGAAAAATCTAAACAGACTAGCAATACTTCTTACTTGTAATAAGGTCATGTTCACAAAGTTTTTCCCCATTTTTGGTCTATGTACCATTGATTAGGAAGCCAACTGACAAAGCCAATTGACAAGCTGAACCAAACCACTTTTTCCAAGCTGGGACAAAACAGTTGGAAGCTGATGCTTTGTGAATCATGTCACGTGGATAAGGGGATTAGCCTTCCTCCCTGCCCTCCAACATTTCTTTCTCAGAAGCTACTCTGTAGGTCCAATTCAGTGATCCTCAGTGGTTATTCTACAGTGAAACCAAGTAGAGTCATTATTATCTCAGTGGCAGTCTTTAAAGAGTATGGAAAGTGTCTGATAATAGACAGGCTGTTCGCCATGGAGGGATGGTGAAGAGAGGTAAGGCTTCAACTCCACTGGAAACCCTCCTTATGCCAGACACCCTCTTCTTCCATTCCTTGGCCAAGGCAGGTGGTGATGTGCTATGTTCTCAAGCACAAAACATGGACTTGTCCTGCCCGCCCTCCAATAACCCAGACTGTTTTTCTTCTTTCCTTTCTTCTTTCCACATTACAGCTGTCATTTGTTCCTGAGGTTAAAACCAAAGAGGGAGAGCAGGAGTTCCTGCAGTGAGAAAGCCACATACTTGAAATCAAGCACTTTGTTGCAAGCATCTCTTGAGTTTCTCCTACTCTGATCTGTTCATTTTTGATCCATTTGTCAGATGACAGGGTGACATTAAAATGATTGCCCTGCACAGCAGGAATAGGTTTTTCTATTGTAACTTTGGTTCCATGCCCAAGACACACTGACTTGATCCACTGAAAGTGGTTCCTTCCCTTTAAGTTCTTCCTAGGTGATGTAGGTTGTTATTTTTCTTCCCCTTTTATAATTTCAACATACGGGATTTCATTAGATGCAGCATATATCATAGCTTTAGACAGGAACTGTCACGTAACAAATTTTGAATGATGGCTTTAAAATACAAGGTGATTGCAGTCTTGGCTACAGGTTGTTCATTTTTATACTTTTGAAAATAGGTGTAAACAATATTCTCTTCATCGAGGGGTGGAAGCATTTGCCTTTATAAGGACATATCTGTGTGGTCGGTCACTCTAAAAGTTAAAAAAAAAAAAGAGAACACCTATATCAGATAAAATCTAAGTTAAGTTCCTCTACCTATCCCAACTTTGCCAAGATGCACTCTATCAGTCAGGAAGCTGAAAAGGTCAGTTCTTACAGCTATCAGTGTGAAACTGGTTTTGTCTGTACAAAAAGCATTTGTGAGAAATCTGTGTATTTTGCTAAATTTGTCCATTTAAACCCCACAAAGTGCAGCCCTGTGGTGCATAAAGGTCCCATGGGCATTTTCACATGAGCAGTATGCATATGTTTCAATGACTCTCGAACTAAAGCTGCCTAAAATTCATCCATAACAAGTGCCATGGTAGCAGGCAATATCCTTGCAATATCCAGTGTCAAAGCAAGCCTGGAATTTTGGCTAATGCAGAACTGAGGCAAACAGAAACTGCTGTTCTGAGAAAGCCTATCCTACCTATGGAAAAGAACTTTTCTTCTCAGGTTTGAGACCAGGAAAAAAAAGGTCATATTTTGCCTTTGTTATCTCAGCATTCAAGCCTACATAGTAAAATTCACTGGGTGCAAAATCCACACAGACCGCACTTCCTTATGTGATCACAAACAAGTGAATACGTATGTTCACAAGCACAGAGAAAATACAGTTAGGAAAATCCCACATATACAGGAATTAGAGATCTTCTGGTCTGGATACTGTATCTGCTGCACATGGTTTCCTTTATTTGCACATTCTTGTCCTTTGTTATTTCAGTATAACAGTGAATCCTGTGTTCACTGTGGGTGAGAAGGAAACCAGAAAATATCATCTGTAACCACACTGTGGGTTTCTCTCTGCTGGTTAAAAGATTGGTAAAGGATAAACCGCACCAAGGTATGAACAAAACCTAAGACTTCACACCATAAAGTGGCTCCCTAGGATGAGCTGGGCTTTTCACTTGTTTTGTCAGGGATCTGTTTGAAGTCTCTAATAAGGCTAAGACAGTTCACTTGTATCCAGTGGAAGTAAAGTAATGTTGCAATAGATATAGCATATTATATATATATGACAATACATATAGGTCAATAGTTGTAAGAAGAAATGCTGATGGCACACTCCCCATGCCATGCTCTCCTTTGCTGGATTAAATCACCTGGCTAGGCAGGTGTTTTTTAATGCAATTGGACAACACAAATCAATATTAGTTATTCTCTCCAATTCCATGTATTCCAGCCTCAGAAAATATGATTTTGCTAAAATCTGTCTCCACCTTGCCATTGCCATTCCCAAATTGCTTGTGTCTGGAGATTTTCCCTCAGGTATTGAGGGGAGAGGATCCCACAGAGGAAAATACAGGGGTGAAGGCAGGGGATGAGGAGCTTACCATTACCTTGTTTTTGAGGAACTGCTACAAGACTTGATGCTTTGCACCTGTGGAGTGACTGGCCTTGGTAAAACACTCTACAGATATCATGCGTGCTGTGATGCTGGGCCTGCTGCAGCTGTCTTTACAGTTCAAGGGAGTTCAAAGCAGTGCAGATCCTCTGGAAAAGCATTGAGTTTATATATCCCCCACACACACCTCACCCATAAGATGTTTCCACTTTCATAGTCAATGTCGATTCTCTAAATCACTGCATCTCCACCACTGTCATGGCTCCTTCCTCTGTCACTCAGCTCACCATAATCTATCTTGTTGATCCCTACCTGACGTTCATGAAGCCAAATATGTAAAAGCAGGATGGGAAAGGCAAAAGAATCCTTCATTTCCTGGGTGGTCCTAAGAGTGCCACAACTGCCTAGCAGGCTTTCTGGGGCTGTAAACCACATTTCAGCTCCTGCTGATGCTTCTCATCCTCTCTGTGAGGAACTGGACTCCTGTGTGCTCCAGGGACCAGCCACTATGGAGCAACAATGAATTCGATGAGTGAAACTCATCTTGGCATTGCAGTTAGAGCAGCCTTCCGGGGCTCAAGTGATCCCAAAGGGATTTACACCTGCTAAACCTTAGATGTTATGTAAAATGAGGAAAACCCATTGAAGGAGGTTGGGCCAGAATGGGGGGTGGAGAGTGGGGAGAGAAAGGGCATGGGGAGGGAAGTGAAGTCTTGACACAGTCCCTAAGGGACCCACGTAAATTCCCGTGCAATGACGTCAGTCAGTTGTGCAGCTGGGACGGTTGTGTCAGCCCTACAGACAGCACAGAAATGTTTACATTGTTTTGACTATTAGTCCTGTTCAAGGAACACAACAGCAAGGTGTGCATCAGCTTAGGGGAGAGCAAGAGCTGAATAGGACACAGCAGTCCATGGAAGCACAATGACTCTATGTGAAAAATAGCAAAACTCCTAGAACTAGGAAAAATACAGAGTTCTGACCTTAGGCATATCATTAGCTTTTCTCATCAGCCAATACCTGCCCTCAAATTAGGCCAAAAAGGCGTGTTATCAGCAAATGGTATTAGGAGATTAGACCTGGTAAAACTGGGATGTATAAGCTTCTCACCAATTCTGTAGCTGTAATAGAAGAGGCAAATACTCACTAGAGAACCAACACCATACCCACACTGGCGGAAAATGTAGGTGGCAAACTCTATATACAGAAAACTCTGAACTTATTGCCCAAGTTTTTCTCACATGCTGCACAATGGTTCTAGTTGTGATAAGAACTGAAAAAGGACAACAGTACAGGCAAATAGAAAAAAATTACGTAGACAGGTTCTTGCAGATGTCACTACCACTTCTTGTGATTTTTTTTAAATCCAAGAATTCTTTTTATTTGGTATCTCCCTCTCGCTTGACTGCTTATTCTGGACTCATGATTCTGTGGTACAGCAAAAGACACAGTCATATAATGTTATTTGCTACTACTGTGTACTGTGAAAACCTTGGCTTCTTAAACCTATTCTGTCCATAATTTGCTGCTTCAGAAGAATTTCTGGTGTTTTTTCTCCATTATGAATATGCAAGAAACTGCAAAGTCAAACTTTCACCAGTCACAGCCACTTAAAACATCTCACAGCCATACCATGCTGGACCATGGTTCTCAGAAATCCTGCAGTAGGAACACAATTAATTATGCAGTCATAACTTAATGTGTTTCATGATCCCTGGATCAAGGCAGTATGTTTTAAACAGCAGCAACTTAATAGTGATATTGACTGTTGTTTACAAGAGCTGGGATCTCTGATCTGTCCACATTTCTCCTAATACTTCCCTATGGGTGGCTCCTCATTCAAGCCAGCCTCTATGTATATTGCTCCTTCAGCCCATTCATTTTGAGGTCTGGCCAAACAAGATGCAGTGGATTCCAGCTGATGTGGATAATTCTGAGAGTTGTCTCTGCATCAGCACAAAACTGCAAATGAAAGCTTTGATCTAGCTGAAATGAAACACAAAGTAGTGGCTCTTCCTTAAAGGGAAAAGGAAAACCCACCAAACTGGACCCATGCCACTTAATTATAATCAATACCTTGAATTGTATCTGAAAACTAAGAATGACTTGATACAAATGGTGGAAGGGAAGAACATCTTTCACACAACTGTATTTCAGTTTGTCTCAAGTGCAGAGTGGAGGAATTATTCATTGACACAGCTGAAGCCAGAGCCAAGAGAGTGAGAGATTTAATGATATGGGTCTGTCCCCAAATCAGGAAATTATGCTCTGTCATTACAAGTTCTTGAGGCTTTAACATTATGTTTTCTAGGCTATGTTCTACTTTTGTTATCCTGGATCAAAAGAAAAGTTGTCCTAGCCCAGCATCCTTGTTCCAGAAGTGGATAGCCACAGAGAAAAATGGAACCATTATACTTCTCTGATTTATTTCCCCATTACTTTCTGAACTCTGCACTTTCAGATGCTAAACATACTGTGACAGACTTCTTTACAACCTGTATCCTGAACTACAATTTTTTGTTTATCTCAAGCTTATCACACAGTAACTGTCTGTATTAGAATAATAGCAAGCTGTCTGTCCATACAGTCTATGACAAATTTTTTATATCTCTCCAATACCTCCTCCAATCAGTGTCACTTCCTGAGCCAGAACCAGAAAAATCCTTCCATTTCTCTGTCTCTCAGCAGCTGATCATTCTTCCTTGCCCTTCTTTGTATTTTTCCTGCGGCTGGACACAGAGCTCTACCTGTTTTAAAATCTTTCATGAGTATTAGTTCAGAGTGTGCTTACAGTTGAGGTTATTTTAACTGTTTTCCATCTGCATCCCTTTGCAAACACCAACACTGAATTTCCCTTGCAATCCCCTTAGCTTTTTGACACTGTGAAATTCCTCATTAGCTTTTATTTTTACAATTATGAATAGCACAACATCACCAGCAACTCAGCAGTATGACAACCCCCTACTGTGAACTATTACAAATTAACAACAACCTGCTGTATTCGCTGACTCCAAACATCCACAAGAACACACAAGGATGTGATCCTCCACTCTGTGCAAGAAGTGCTAGCTTTGAGGAAATAAATAAAACAGTCTTACCTTTCCAAGAGGCACATTGACATCAAGGCCAAAGAATAAAGGCAAGAGAGAAGAACAAGAATAGAAATAGAAACTGCAGAAGAAAAATAATACTGTGTAAAAATGAAAGGTAATGGCATTGCAAACATCAGAATTATTTTTGCACTCTGTAGAATACTTATTCATTCAGAAAACACTGTTATTTCCCTCATTACATCCGTAAGTACCACACCACCTCCCAGGCTTAGAAAACAGATCCCAATAATTTTGGTGATGGATTACAATTGGCACCATATTGAAAGGCTTAGGTGTAACTGTCACATCATGATACCCCATGGGTTGACAAGTCAAAGCTGGATATCAAAAATTGCATGTGCAGTATTTTTAAGTGTGTTAAGTAACAGTGGCTGCAATCCATGCTAGAAATAGCCTGGATATATAAATATATATAGGTAGGTTTATAGGTACATACAACGCATACACATCTCAAACACACACCATTACAGGTTTAATAATGTAATGCAGTATTTTAAGATTAAAGTCTGTATCTAGTGACAGAAACTGAAAAGAAAGGACAGTAGACCATCACCAACAGGTGCAGCTGACTGAGCAGAACAGAAAGGTCATACAGTTCAAGAGAACTGGATCACTACTTTCAAAACAAAGTTCATCAGTGTGCTTCAGAAGCGTAACAGAACCAACCTTTTCCTCCAGATCCTTAATTTGTCTCTTTTGGATGTCAGTTTTATCTTCTAAATCTCGGATCCTCTGGAAATCAGAAAATAAAGCATCTACACTAAATTCTCAGTAAATCTGTCCCAGTGAATATATAGCTTAATGTTCCAAGTGCCAAAAGCCTAGGAATAAACAAATCAATTTCTGTGGCAGGGATAACCTTGTGTCATACCATGACTCCATCCACTTATCCTGCCAAACCACAGCTTTACTATGTCTGCAACTGCTCCAATATGATCCTGCATTTATGTAACTGGATTCTTAAATGCTGGAAATTTGTATCAATGCGTGATAATTAGTATCAATGTGATTAATCTATTTATTAATCCTGTGTTAAACAAGTGTAAGATCATGGTTCTAATCTTTAGAATTCTATCATGATTCATTAAGCTTTCTCACAGTTGGATGTGTTGAAAGAGGATTAAAGTATTATTATTAGGTCCAAAATGATAAATGTATACAATACTAGGAATGAATACTATTGATTCTGTGGTGAGTGACATATATAACTCATAGACAAGGTGCGTATTTTCACCAGAGCTAGGTGCTTTAAAGAAATTACACAGCATGACTTAATCTTTTGCCTGCTTGGGAGGAGAGATCCTCCAGAACAGAACTTCTAAGTACAAAAAAATGAGGCCTTGAATCTCAGTTTCTTTTTTTAATTAAGTCACATCATAAAACAGCTGTCCAGCAAATAGCAAAAATCCAAAGAGGCAAAGCAGGAGGCACCTGAAGGCCCAAGCACCTGGAGAACCAAGTCACAGGTGACTTGTGACTGTCTTCCTAAATGTCTGGAGATGACTAGCTTATGGCAGCTTTCAAATGCTATGGAATCACAGAATGAGTCAGGTTGGAAGGGACCACAGCAATTCACCTGGTCCCACCTCCCTGCTCAAGCAGAGTCATCCTACAGCACATGGCACAGGATGGCATCCAGATGGCCTCAGAGTATCTCCAGTGAGGGAAACTCCACACCCTCCTTTGGCTGATCTGTTCAGTGCTCGGTTACTCGTGCAATGAAGAAATTCTTTTTCATGTTCAGATGGAACCTCTCATGCAACAGTTTCTGCCCACAGCCTCCTGTCCTATTGCTTGGCTACCTCCTCCTTCCTTTGCCTCTCAGCCACTTCCAGCTGAGGCTGGCTCAGAGTCATTCTGAGAAGCCAGAACTGCTGTGGCAGTGTCCCTCAGGGCAGCTGTCATGCTTAAAATCAAGAAACTTCTTATGCAGCACAGGCCTGACAAACAAAAGGTAAGGGTGGTCTCAAGTGCTCAACTCAGGATTAGGCAAGACTGCGAGAACTGAGCCTTCCCGTGAACCAAACCTCCCTAACCACTGGGGATGTGCTTCTTCTCTTACTCTCATAAACATCTGAGTCAGATCTGTTTCATGGTGCAGCTTTCACGTCTTTCAATGTGCTATGTCAGTTTGCCATTTTGCTCTGGGACCTTCCATCTTGCAGAGCAGCAAACATCACTCTTTGAAGGTGAAATGCAGTACCTTATCTCAACAGCAAAAAGCACAAATGCCCACTTGAGAGGGACAAGTAGTACCTGGAAAAACAGACAGCTCTCCTGTGTCATACAAGCCAGCAGTATTTACTCCATTTCTCTTGTGCCCAGTCCAGTAACTAGGGATGAGCATTTTTATTACGAAGGTAAAACCATGCAGACAGAATTCTGGACAACTTTAGGCTAGAATTTTAAAACTCAAAATATGCCAAAACTATCTTGCACCAGCTAGCATCACATGTGCTTGCATGCACAGAAAAGACAAAGTATGAGACAAGTCAAAAAGCTAGATGCCAGGCTTCCTCATGGCCTGGAGCATGCCTAGATCTGAGCTCAGATTGTGTTCTTACACAGAAGGGCTGAATAGATACCACATGTGTGTGGTTCCTTCTTACCTGATGAGCCTGCTGGAGCAGCTCCATCCTCTCTTGAAGAATCTGGCAATCATATTCTCTGCTTTTCCTCAGCATCTGACGTCTTAGCTTTTCTACTGCTGTCCGCAGCTCTTCCTGCTGTTTTTCAGTGAGTAGTTCCCCAAACTTTATCACTGTTTCTTGCTGCAAAGCATTGTACAAGGTGGCTTCAAGCTCCTGGATCCTCTGGTTGATGCAATACCAAAAGTCAATTAGAGATGAAACATGGTTTAAACCACACTGGGAACTGGGGGATTGGTGGCAGATTCAGGCCCCTGCATGAGAGGCAGTTCCTTTTGCTCAAGTGCACAAAACTGTGAAAAACTGAACTCAGAAAATGGTTCCATGTTCTGAAAAAATGAAAGAAACTTCTATTTTTAAAATATTTTAATATTAATTTTCACTGAAATCCTTTACTTTTACTCATTTTTATGGAGAGAGAGGGGCATAGAATTTTCAAATCTGAAGTGTGAATTATTTCACCAACTCTAAAGCTTCCACCTATTGCTCTAAAAATCTCCAGCTGGACAAGCTGACATTAATGAGCAATATCTACTTTAAACTGACAAGAGTTTCAGACTTCAGGAGATGTGCCTTTTTATGACGTGAAAAGGCAAGATATTGTGTTGAAGCTGTGCAGATTGCATGCTAGCACATTAGAAGAATGAGGAAAGAAAAAATTTAAAAAACACCAGTACTAACAAAAAAGCAAAAACCTCTCCTCCTGATTCAACAAGAGTCTGTGTTATTGCAGAGCTGCCCAGAATGTGCTGCAGAATTTGCTTTGTACATACCATGTATGCTTGATCAAGAGCTTGCTTCCTGTAGTCTAACTCTTCCTCCAAATAACCTTTTATTTTGCAAAATTGTTCCTACAATGAAGGATAATTTGGACAGAAAAAAAATTAGTTACTCCAAATACTTTAGGAAGTTTTATCAGATCATTTACGGATATCTAATTCTGCAGGATGAGGAGGCTGGGTTACGACTGATGCTCAGCAGAGTTATTAATTCTGACTCAGCTAGAAAAGAAGGAAGGGGAAATAGCTGTAGATTGCTCTTGGATGTAAATACATCCGATCTACATGGAACTAAATCCACCCTCTCTGTTGGCTGCAGTGGCATTGCTTGGCATTTCAGTAGTGAAATTTACAGCGTTCTGTGTGATTTTTCTGAAGACACTTCCTCTGGCATCAGGAATTACTCTTTTTGTGCCTTCTCTTATTTTGGAAGAGGTGTAAAAGTGGACTAAACTAAAGGAATTAACTAGACAGTCACATTCCTTGGGTTAGCTGCTGTGCTTTAACTTATCAGTCCACCTTAAGCTGAACAGACTTAAGTGCAGACCTACCACAGGAACAAAACACAAGCCACTACAGCCACTGTCTAATTCTTGTAGCTATGCTTGCTCATCTTGTACGCTACTGCCAGTAACCAGAATAAGAACAGGGTAAGGTAGTAACTTTAGTTAGTATGTAATGAAAGCAAACAGTGTTATTATTCAGTTGAATCATTTCTCACATGCTGGTCCAGAATAAAATGCAATACAGCAGCTGATGTTTAGGCTGTGAATCTTATGAGACAAATAATGCATGCATCTCTGAAAATAATTGAGAAACCTTTGAACCCTCTGTACTTATTAATAAACAGTCATCCTCATGGAAAGAGAGAGGAATTTTTAAAATTTTTACTATTTCTGTTACTGTTATTCTGCTGTTGCATGTGAACTGGACCAGGAACAATTTTATGGATTCACCAATAATCAGAGAAATGCTGCATAGTTCATTTGCCAATCGACTTTCCTAGTTATTTTTTGGCACATCAAGTAAGTGTGACACAATTAGTATCCTAAAAGGTGTAATAAGGAAAGTTTTCTTACCATATCACTTTCCAGTTCCATCATCTTCTGGTGCAGAGCAGCTTCAGCTCCCTCAATCTGCTGGATCCACTGGAAAGAAGACAATGAGACCTGTAACCTGCTGTGTTTTCTAGCACACAAGCAGTGGCAAGTGGGATATTTACAGCATCTGGTTAGTCTGTTTTTAGCAGCCTTTTGCTAGTGCTGGGCTCATCTTGCGGCTGTTTGTGACAGAGGTAGCCATGATGTGTGCAGGTAGCACTTGGCAGGGAAGCAGCAAGAGGATTACCACTGCTGGGTCACCAGAAGATAGAAAAGCATGTGCCCTTGGATGGACAAGGAACCCATTTCACCCCACGGATAAAGGCCCACAACAGGCTTATAGTATCTCAAAAATAGCTTAGTTGCCTTTATGGCAGTTCTGTTTGCAAAGGAGGCATTGCTACACAGAGTCCTTGGAAGCTATCACGTTGAAAAAACTGTGTGCTACATTTAAGCCCTAGAAAGCAATTTCAACCAACCTCCACTTTCTTAATTTTTGAAACACGGAGTGTAGAGACATACTTTCAGTGAAATTTTAGCACAAAGACCCCTTTGGAAGTCTTAGAAATCTCAAGACTGTAAATCCCAAACTTCATCTAATTACAGCTTAAATTTCTGATGATTTCTCATTCAGATTTCAATTTCAAGTTTTGTTTCATATTATTTTTGTATTTGTAGTTTTTCTACTGCCCAGCTTGGGCCACCTCAGTTTGATTTTTTTGCTGCTTCAGCAAGGTGTTTGGGACTGTGCTGGCAGAGTTTATCTTATTTGAGGAATAAAACAACACTAGAAAGTTTAACAATATTGATGACAACAGGGCATAAAATGTGTTATATGAAGCTTTAGATAATACGTGAGAAAAGCAAGCACACCAATTTACCTTTTCTGCCAAGGACAATACCGTGGAAGCCTGAATTATGGCCACTTGTTCTTCATTCCTTAAATTCTGTGAAGAGAAAGACAGGAAAGAGGAAAATTGGCAGCAGTTTCCTGCATGAATAAAGACAATCCAGCCTACAAACCAGGTCCACAGTTTTCAGAGGATCTCTGTAGTACTGAGTATTCGGTTTCCATTGAAATATTCAGAGTCTGTTAACATATTAAGAAGACCACTGCTTTTACCTTTCTACATGATATGGATTAACTGTATTGTTCATTCCATTACACCTTAAGAGAAACATAAACTAAAATTAGGCCCATTTGTCTTCATGCTAGTTTTACAAAGCTGAATTTCCATTAAAGCTTTTGTAAAAATGGTGCTGATTTCTATCAGCATGTGAACAGACAATAATGATCCTTTGTTTTTATTTCTTATAAACTTTTTAAAGATATATCTAATGTTGTCCAGAGATACAGGATCTCTTTTACATGGGCAGCTATGTGCTCTTAGCCACAGGGAATTTGATAATTCTTGCCTATTTATGAAACTGTTAAAAAGAATCCTAGTCCTGATGAAGAGTGGTTTACTCAGACTGCCAAATTCATTCATGTGTTTGCCTGAGCAAATGGGGTGCAGCCAGTCCCAAATATTAGTAGTCTTTGGACATTCTTCCCAGTCTGCTAAACCGTACATAACAGATGCATAATTTAGCAAGTATCTTAGGAAACAGTCATAATTACACATATCACTCACTGCATGGTACAAAATGCAGCTTGTAAAGAGAAAATATTTCCCATTTCAACTTACCCCATTATCACCTAGGATGTCTAACTGCTTTATAAGGTCTGGGATGCTGACATCCTGCAAAGAAAGAGTAAAGTAAAGGCATGGCATGCACCTTTTATCAAGGCTGCAATATCCATCTATCCTATGAACCACATGGAAGTCATCCATTTTGTTTTATCATGGAAATACATCACACATTGATTTCAGTGACCTTTCAACCAGATTTTATCCTTATGGTGAGACTTTTGAGTCTAATTGAACTGTGTCTGTCACTACACTCTTACACTAGACTCAATTTAAATACCTGAAGTTGAGTGGAATTATTTGTAATGGATTATATGGGCAGCACCCACCACTCCTGTAGGGAGAAGCATTGCTTTATACAACTGACCTACCTTAACACCTTCCTTCATGCAGTAGATCTGTAGAGCACTCACACCATCTGAGAATGGGTGAATCTGGAGATTAAACGGTGGGGACCGTCTCTCTCTTTCCTGCAAATAAATTGAAAATATGCTAGAGTATCTATCAGAATGAAGGAGATGCATACAGAAAATGCCATAGCTGCTGTTTGTATCATGCTTGACTCGCAAACCCCAGCTCATTTTACAAGCTAAGGAAAGAAACATCTAGACCTAGTCTGAAAAAGTGAACCAAGTGGGACAAGATCCTAAACTCAAAGTAACCATTTAACAGGAGGTTATTTATGTCAATTATAAAATTATGTGAATTTGCAAACTGGCTGTGGAAAGGCTGTCACCTAGTTAAGAGCCAAGTGATTTGCTTTATGAAGTACTGAACAACTATACTCCCTTTACAAGCAGGTGCTTGACTTTAGACTATTGGGAGGCTCAGATTACACATTTTCCTCATCCCAGTATGCTGTACATTCTAACACCTGTGGAAAACAACACATTCAAAAAAACTGACCAACTGGGCCAAATTCATTATTCTGTTTTACTGCTGTAACACTTGCACAAACCCTTGATAAAGCTGGTGCCCAGTGCAAGTGCAGTCATTTAATTTTCTACCAGCCCCACTGCAAGCAGCGCATCCATCACCTCCAGTTCAAGGTTGCGGAACTCCAGCAGCTCGTTCTGGTCTCGTGCATCCTGCAGCTCCTGTTGCAGACGGTTGTTTTCAGCTTCCGTTTTCTCTATCTAACAGACATGTTAAATCATGACTTGTGTGACTGTTACAAGAATCAGGAAGTATTTGGTGAGTAGCAGTTGAGGCAGCATACCTCATAGGCAATATCTAAACCCTTAAGATGTCTCATAGGATCCAGACAACCCTTCAAAGTGAACATGCAAACCTTTCGAATGTACCTTGTCTAACAGTTCTTGGTTCCTCTTAATGAAAAGCTGCTTGTCTTCCACCCAGTGTGAGTCCTGTTGGATGAAGCAGTAGTATTACAGAACAATCAAATTCCATGAGGCTGGGAACATTTATTGAAAACTGGAGCCACAATATTCAGGCTTTAACATCCTATAGGAACAACCTGTCTTTTACAGCACAGTATTTCAAATTTACCAAGATGTGGCAAGGCTTCTGAACTTGTCAGATCTGCCTGTTTACTGACTGGCAACACTACATCTCATGGAAGTTTACACTGAAATTGTGTTAGCTATTTTGTAAGCAGAGCAGGTAAGATACAACACAGCAAAAAAAAACCCACACAAGAATTACTTACTTGCCCTTTCTGAGCCAAAGTTTTCTCCAGATCTTCTATTTTGGCTTTATACCTCTGGACCTCAGCTTGAAGTTGCTCCTGAGCCTGTGGAAGTCAGGCATCACATTAAAGAGTAACAAAACCAGCAATGTGAATGGTATTAAAAGGAAACCAAAACCAACACAGCCTGGGTTCATGTTGTCAATTCCACAGAGTGAGCAACCGTTAGAAAGATTCTGACTCAGTGATGTTTTGTGCCACCCCTTAGACTGGCACACAGACCACACAAGGGAACAGAGTGGTGGATCAGACCCAATTCCACACCCAAGACTGTTCCACCATGGATTGCATCAGACCAGCAAAACACAAGCTCAGGTATTTGGGGTGCCCTTCTCAAAGACCCTAATAAAGGGCAATCCCTTAATTACAAAAAAAGTGCTTAGTAGATCAGAGTGGCAATATGTAGTGGGAAGAGGCAATTTTAACTGCCAGGGAGGTTTTCAAGAGCTGACTCGACTAAGTACTAAACAAACTGATATGATCTCAGAGCTGACTGCTTTGAGCAGGAATTTGGGCTGGAGACTGCCTGAGGTGACCTCCAGCCTGAATGATTCTATAATTTTATTAGAGGGACAACATTTTTAGCCTTGGAAGGTTAACTGTAGCCTGTATCTCATTAAAATTTGAATGTAATTTGCATTTATTTGTTAGAAACATTGAGATGTTCTTAAAGTGGGTGCAATGTGTGCCTTTGTGAAAACTTACAGGCCTTCATTTGCCTTTAAAATGCAACGACATCACATCCAGGCAAATGATAAGAAAACCCTTGTGTCAGGCTGCAGAGTTGTCTGCTTTGGCATGCCTGCCCGACCGCAGGTTCAGGTAGAGGACAGCTTCCTGTAAACTGAATGATTGTGTCCATTCTTAACAGTAGCTCTCTTTAAAAATGCGCTCAGTAAACAAGTGAACAGACATTTCTCAGTGTTATGGATGCTGTATGTAGCTCCATTCCACTGCATGTCCCTTTGAGGGGCTTCTTGTCCTGACAGCAAGGAAATATTATTACTCTCAAACTAATACTGACCCTGGCTTCTCTTTCAGCATCTATGACCCCTCCTGTCTGTTCCTGGAGCAGGGCATACGCCCTCTGCAGGGCCTGGTACTCCTTTGTCAGTTGTCGAAACCGCAGCTCTGACTCTTCTGCAGCTAAGCCCTGAAGAATAAGAAGAGACATATATAAGCCACAGAGAAGAAGAGATCAGTGTCTGTCTCTTCCCCTTCCCCCATGATGAAGCTGTAGACTGCAATGAGGTCTCCCCTCAGTCTCTTCTCCAGGCTGAGTAGACCAAGTGATCCCAGTTGCTCCTCATATTAGCTTCCCCTGAAAGCCCTTTACCATTATTGTTGCTCTCCTTTGAACACTCTATAACAATTTAATATTTTTCTTATATTGTAGCACCCAAAACTGCACATAATATTCAAGATGAGGCCACCGCAGAGCAAAGCAGGACAATGCCCTCCCTTGACTGGCTGGGCCCAAAGCCCCCCTGGACATGAGTGGCCCCACTGGCTGCCAGGGCACTGCTGACTCATATTCAACTTTCTGTCAGCCCCTGGGTCCCTTTCCAGGTGCTGCTTTCCAGCATCTCATTCCCCAGTCCATCTCTAGATCCAGGGTTGCCCCATCCCAGGTGCAGAATCTGGCACTTGTTGAATTTCATCTGGTTGGTGATGGCCCAGCCCTCTGATTAGTCGGAGGTCTCTCTACAGAGCCTCCCTGCCTTTGAGGGAGTCAAATAGCTCCTCCCTATTTTGTATCACCTCAGAACTTGCTCAGTATCCCTTCCAGTCCCGTGTCCAAGTAATTTATGATGAAACTGAAGAGCACGGGGTCTAAGACAGAGTCCTGCAAGACCCCACTAGCGACAGGTCACCAGTATGATGTCATCCCATTCACTACAACCCTTTAATATATCTTTAAGCTAAAAGAAATGTGATATGTTTATTTCCTTGAAAGGGGAGAGGAAAAAAAAAATCACCTCGAATTGCAGGGTAGTCATAGCTAGAGACTCTATGGACTAGATTGTGGAAAAAAAGTCTCTGAATAACCAAAATTAAGGTCAAACTTAAGAAGTACTTATAACTCAGTATGCACTATAAAAACCTAAGTGTTCTTGAGAGCCTGACCTCTTGTTCCAAAAGTCATCATCTCTTGAAAACCTGCAACTTGTCTGTGGAAAGAGCCAGATCTTACCTCATCCAGATCATCGTCTGGGGTTGCTGGTGTCCTGTCTGTTCTATACGAGGCCACAGAGGATGTTTCAGAGTCCATAGAATCATCATCATACCCAAAAACTGTATCCACCACATGTCTCTATAAAAAGGAACAACATGACTTCTGAACTCTCATGTAAACTTGTAGCATGTGTTCTGGAGAGGGGAAGAGGGGGGAGTTGCTAGTTATTTAAAAGGTGAGGTGTGAAAAATGAACAGTGGGCTACCCCTGCAATTGCCATCTTCAAACAAACTCAAAGGAAGCCAAATGAAGATCATGTCTTGTGCTGGTGGAGAATAAGTTTGTTGAATAATTTTTCTGAGTGTTTGTCTCAGTCTATTTGTAAAACATAATGTGAGCAGCAACATCCCAGAGGAAGTCTCTGCCCTTGCAGGAAGGCAGGAGAATCATTTGTTAACCACAAAGCTTTTCAGAAGACATCTATCAACATGCAGATTAGTATGCAAAGGTAACACCATAAGGAGCTGGAAACACATGTAGAATACGCGGCAGCCCTCCTTCTTCTCTCACAGACACTGCTGATACTTCTAATGTCTAGTGCTTCTCTTGCTGATATTGCTGTTGGACTACGTGAGTGAAAGCTATTCGAATACAAAATTAACGTGAAGGAACTTTTATTGCATCTTTCCAGGACTACAGTAACTGGCACACGTTACGAACAATTGCTCATGCTCCACAGTTTGGTTGTATGCATGACGCCTCACTATTGCCAATCTCGTGGCTGAATAAAATCAGATGAAAACTGTGAGATATGTCCTGTGAAGACACAGATGCTTCATCCTGCAGGCTTGATTTCAGGGTACACATCTGAGCATTTAAACACTTGGTTTATGGATAATTCTGAAGACAAATATATTAACAACCAAGATGCACTTCTTAGCAACATCTTTCATTTTGCTGACAGGCTAAAACCTTCTAAACCCAGAGTTTGAATCACACAAAAAACATGTACCAAAGATGTCAATTAGCTTTTGCATCTATCATAATTTTTGCTCATTGTGTTGTCACGTGAAGACAATTGCCATATTCTCCAGTGTTATAATCTCTGGTTTAGAAATAAAATTTACTGATTAAAATACTATTCAGTCCTTGTTGTGTCTGCTGTACACCAATTCATGACCCACATAAAAGCAGTGTAATGACACAGTTAGGATTTACTGGTCTGAAATTCCCACTGTGTAGACAGTGCTGCATTACTTTCACAGAACACAGCTGATGCACTGAGGGGTGTCCTTGGAGGACTGAGTGCAACCAAGCAACCAGTATTGCCACTTTTTGGAGGTGGGACGTAAAAGTTGCAAAGTCATGCTTCACATCTAGCTGATAAAGGAGCTGTGCGAACCACTTCTGACTACTTAGCTCTAAAATCGAAAATTATATCAGCTTTGGACTTAATTCAGGGTGATACAAAGGTTAGTCAAAGGCATGTGGAACTGAACAGGAGAGAATGACACAGTATCTCAGGCAGAAATTTCCACCTGAACAACAGAGATGCACAGGGATTCGTCTTTAGGCCATATGTGCTGTGAAAAACAGATCACAGAAAAAAAATAGGAAGGTCTCTGATAAGGTAAATACCTCTCAGCGTAACAGACCCTGAGACCAATACTCATAGAAACCAAATGGAAGGACAATTATTACTACTAAGGCAGAGTGCAGGGGAAGGACGACAGATGGGACAGGAGCCCAATTTTGCTGAAAATAAAATAGTTGCACATCCTTAACAGAATTTCAAAGTGGATTTAAAAAGCTCTCCCAAAGTAAAGAATTTATAAACCTGATCACTAAACCAGATTGTTATAATCCACAAAGACCTCTTTAATCAGATTGCTTAAGTGTGTTTTCCTACATAGCTTACTTGAATACTGTAAATGAGAAACAATTTTTCATCTTACCTTGATTGGTTTTGAGCTCCTTTTATGCTTTCTCCGACGAATGAGTTTCTCCCTGTCCTGGAAAGATTAAAAAGTTACTCTCTCTTCTCTTGTTTGCAGCTGTTAGATGGCCAAATATATATAAATAATAGAGGAAACAGAGGAAATAAATAATACAACTTCCAGAGGCACCCTCCATATGTTCCAACAGGCACCTGATTCCAAGTAGAAGGGAGAATTCATATCCAAATCTGCATGTGTGTGAGCTGAAAACCACCTGAAAACAGCCCTTGTGCATTTGCCTTGAGCAGTGGTCAAACAACAGGAACTGATGGATTGTCCTCTGAAGTCACTGGGAGGCCTGGTGCATGGGTTTGGGCACTGTACAAGGGACTGTCTGCCTTCCCTGATAAGGAGATGCTGCCTCTGTCCCAAAATCATTAAACGATGGGAGTGCTGATCTCACCATTCCTAGCATTCCTAGCAATAAAGTCTCAGACAAGACAATAGCCTGTTTTGGAATTTTTCTCCTTCTACTCAGTATCATCACGCAAAGTCTGCTGACAAAGGAATTGTCAGCATTAAATGACAGAAGAACTGGAAACCCACTGTCTAGCTGTACACGCTTTTCCAGCACACGATACTGTTGTGGCAGCCCTTTTGTTAGAGGGTAGAAATGAGCTGAGACATAGACTTCTTGTTTATCACAGCATGAAAAGGGGCCTGGTTATTCCTCTTTACAGCTGACTCCAACCATTCACTGACTCTGGCTGCAGCAAGCTCCTGCTGTAGGTTTCTCTTGCAGCCCCTGACCGCTGGCTGCATACATTAAACTAAACTATTACTGCATATATTAGTTTGCAGACTCTGACTGCATGCTTTTACCTAGCTAGACTATGACTGCATCTTCCAGCAAGAGGCTTTGACTGCAGACCCAGACTGACCTCACAGCAGTGACTCTCTCTCCCCAGGATCCTTCTTCCCCAGGATCCTCCATAACAATCCTCCCCCTACCAGCTAACCCACTCCTTTTTATCACACTTATCTTTATTGGATATAGCTGTGACTCATCAGGAGCGAGGCTGAATTGGGTAATTGACACAGCTGTTACTTATCAGGGGCAAGGTCACCTGTATTCTCTTCTCCACGATAGGCACTGTAGGCCAGCCTCTTGTTAAGGAAACTTTTTAAGCATGACAGTTATAATGGCAAAACACCTTGGCACAGCCTTGTCTTGTGAACATGTAGGCACCTTCCCAAGCTCCACAGTCCTTAGTCTGCATTCCTTTATGGAGCTCAATTCACAGTGTTATGCTTTGAGTTGTAGGGATTGATGCTCCACTACAAATTCAGTAAACTGCACACATCCACACCTACAGCTAAACATCTGTGGATGTTAAAAGCAGGTAAGGTATTAATGCTCAGACCTCTAGTTATGAGAAAAAATACTATGAGTGGTAAACAGTACACAGCAATCATTCCTAATTTCCTTGTGCTCTGGACATACCCTTGTTAACTCATCAATTATGTTCTGCTGTTCTATGACCTGAAGCTTTAAAAATTCCGTTTCTTGTTCCTCATTAGCCTGATCCAGGTCGTTGAGAGATCTTAATTTCTTTAGAGGAGGATGTGATGTTATTTTTTCTCTCTGTGGTAAGAAAAAAAGATAAAAGAGATAAAATAAGAATTCAGCAATTAAAAGGATGACCTTTCAGATGAAAACTAAACATCATCTTTCATTTAAGCTATACAGACCTTTAAATATGCTTCAGCTACACCATTTTTTATTAATGCCCATCAGCGCATGTTAACAATAAAGCAACACAGCAAGGCTGAGTTCTTCAACCTGAACAACAAAGATGTATCTATTTAGTTATCATGTGGCAATACAGCCTTTACAGCCCTTAAAGCTCACACACCACAGCTCTTCCTTGGCCATTCATCAAGATGCCCCCATATGTGGCAAATAGAGTTGAATCTGTCTAGTGGGTAGGCACATACTATCTACTCTCATGACTCCATATCCTCACTGACACTCAGGGCAGGACCATACACAGTGAGGCAATGGACATGCTTTACTCATGTGAAAGACATGCATCCAATCACACCCGGAGAAAGGCAAAAACTGTGGTAACAGATCTATTTTTACCACAGGTCAATATACTACCTGCTCCTGAGCATATGTGGGAAAGGAGATGGCTAAAACCTGTGAGAATTACTCTAGCACCCACAGCTTGTTAACTTTCATGATCTGGGCACCCACAGTGTGAAGAGCAGATGTCAGGGAGCTAACTTAGCACATATACGCTGTGTCCACAGACACGCACCGGTGGGGCTGCCCTCTGATGCCTAATGCATGCAGATTCCCGAGTCCTTTCTCCTTGTTGGGGTAGATCCCAAGGGACTGTGATATGCACTACCACAGCTGTGGAAGAATAAATCTGACCCATGACACCTTCAATAAGTTTATCTGTCTTCCAGGCACGGGCAAATTGCAGAGCCTTTAAGAGGATTAACTGTGTAACACTAAAGTCTTTTTTCTGTGGGACAAGAAAGTGAATCTGATCATCTCCACCTAATCAGCAGGAAAGCTGCTCCCATTGCAGGGCACTTAGCCTGCCTACGACAGTGGCTACTACAAGTCAGGGCAAGGTCCATGAACACCCTTAGCAAGGGAAGTCGTCTCAGTCTGCCAGCTTACATCTGGGAACCCAGAACATCCACCTCCTTCTTCATTAAATGCCAAAACAACATCAGTGCAATGTGTAGGAACATAGGGCCTGAAAGCAGACTGATAAGCAAGGCAACCCCATCTGAAGGATATACAGACTTAACTGCTTTCACCCCACTTCATATGGCCCTGACATGGGAAATATATAGCCCTAACCAAATTTAAACACCACCATTCTCCCTTTCCCATACCCACCTACCATGCGTATGTTTCATGGAAAGATTCCATGTGCTTAGTGCCATACCAGAAGTTATCAGTTCTAAAAAGAACGTGTACATGATGCAAGAACATCATTCTGGCTGAAAACATCACTCTTAACAGCTTCCTTTTTGAACTCCAGATGAAAAATAGCAGAGCAGGATGTGCCTTGATAACTTTTTTCTTCTTCCCTTTTTTTTCGAAACAATTGAAACTTAATATTCTAACTTTGAGAATAAAGACTGTGACTATGCATTCATGTAAATATATTGCCCATGTATGCATAATACACAATGTTATGATATGTAAATCTATAATATTACAGACCAAACCATGGCTGTATCTCAGCAATAGTACTACACATTACATACAATGCATATTCTCTATTTATATACATGATGCACTATGCAGATGTGGCCACCAACACATAGATCATCCAGTAATCCTCATTTTGCTCTTCAGTACCAACCATTTCTATATTTTCTTTAGTGACTGCTTTGAGTTTATCTTCCATGCGCTGCAAAGACTGCATAAGTTCATCATTTCTCTTCGTGAGGCACTTGTTCTTTTCCAGAAGAGGTTTACATTGTTTCTCAGTTTCTCGGACACGCTTCAACTGGATTGATAACAAATAATAATTGTCATAAGAGACACATGAATACTTGTAATTTGCAGTTTTGACATGTATTCTGCAATTATGACATAAAGAACATTGAAGCCAGCTAAACTGATATGAAAGGAGTGCATTAAGATTTCTAGCTCAGGAATTAAAAAAAAATCAAAAGTTGAATTTATCATCCTCATCCTTAAACAAAAGTTACGAATATAAGCAGGTTAAATACCCAGGGTCCTGATTCAACACACAGATATCACCACAGAGAAGAAAAACAGATAAAGGGATCAATTCACAGTTGTCAATTCTTCCTAGACTCAGTACTTAACTATTTTCAGCCTGGAAATACTGGACTATAGACCTTACAGACATTATTTAATTTACAACTTAGGTCTCACCGTGCACAAGGTAAGTCACCAAGCACATGCTGTGTGCTCAAGAGGAGGGAACAGAAGCATTCACACAGAATCCTACAAGCCTTAATGCCTCGACCTCCACTGTGATTTTGTACTCACATAGCTTCAATTAAATTTTTGTTTAATTCTAGGATGAAAAGTCCTCCTCAGCCTCCTAAGTGATGGGCCTGATGGATGGACAAGGCATATTCATCATCAGCCTTATCCTTGGATCCTCCTCCTCTCTGCCTCTCCCCACGGCTCTCAGCCCCCTCTGTCTGCCAGTGCAGGAGCTCACATACCAGCTCATTTCGTTCATCAACAAGCAGCGTGTTCCGGTCTTCCAGCTTCCGAATCGTGGCATTCAGCTCTGCTATCCTCTTCTGGTTTCTGCGCAAGTCCTGTGCAAGGGCAACAATGTCACACAGTTGATTCTCTTCAAAATACATGCTTGGGAAAAGAATCCTTAGAAAACACACACTGATCAACTTAAGCTGTCATCATCAACAAAGTATCTTTAAGGACTTTTACAGTACTGAATATGTTGGTAAATAAATATATATATATTAGGAGGAAGTATCTGGTTTGGGGGATACTTTAATTGAAAATTTTAAGCCATTTAAAAAACTTAAGAGAAAACAACCAAATAGATGATAATTTTTTATGACAGAGATGAAAAAGCTAAAATATTCTAATTTTTATTGCCTTTTCCAATAGATTGCTTCTATTTGCTGAGCCACTACCTCAGGTGAAAAATCAGGACAACTCTTTCTGTATCAATTACATTTACTTTCTTATTCCTCATTTTTATATAAGTAAATATCCTTTTATATAGGCATCGGTTGTGTAAACATTTTCCGTTTAGTCACATAATGGGTAACTTGCATGCTTTGTGAATGACACCCAAGGGCTGTCTGTGGGAAGACAGACAAAGAGGAGGACCTGCTAAGAGTCCCACAGATTCTCCACGCCCAGCCTTTTCCTTGCCCTGTTCATCCACCTAATTCTGTCTGGTTTTGAGGATGCATGTTATCCAGGTAGTTAGGTTCCTGGATGATTCTTTCCGAGGGGCACTGATCATTTAAGACGTGTTATATTTGTGAATAGAATGACTGATGAAAACCAGCAGTACAAAGCTCTGTCCAATTAGCATGCCCTCTGAAGGCTCTGTGGACATTAATTTGTCTGTCATGAATGAGCGGGAATGTTTCCTTAGGGCCTGAGAAGGTATGTCAGCAAGAAGCATACATCCACGCTCCTGTTTTACAGGGACTGGTAAAACGTGCATACAGGGCTGCTGCAGTGCTCCGAACCATCTCCAGCCCTTCCTGGGATCTCTCTCTTGGGGCTGCTCATGTTACATTCTGCCTCCTTCACCAAAAAGAGCTGTTCATCCAGAGCTTCCTTTTGCAGCTGCAGCTTCTGCACATAGCCTGTCTGTGTCTCCAGTTCTTTCTCCAATGAAAATATGATTCTGTCTTTAGCCTTGATCTCATCCATCTGAATGAAAGAAACAGAACAATATTACTGTGTGAAGACAACAGCATTTCTCCAATTTGTATTGTATGATTTACTTAAGAGCAGTCATCACTCCTCAGATATGCTCTACCATACTGTACCAGGCCTGTAAAACAACACAGTCTGAGCCATACCCATAATTTGGCACAGGAGTACATTCACAGAGAATTTTGGCAACACGGGACTACACCTCTAGGACGCAAACTGTGAATTGGGGGGTGGGTGTTATAATTTTTGACAGTTTAAATTCCATTTATTTTACTTAATTGTCAATTCCTGAATTCCAATTTTCAAGCTAAACTTTCTACCGTTACAAGCAGGTCTAGCTCTCCACATGACAATGTGTCCTGGTTCTGGCCAGGATAAGGTTAATTTTTGCAGTAGCCAGGGGACCCAGAGGTTATTCTATCTCATCCCATGTCATTGTCTGGGGATGGGGGAAAGGCTCCATTCTGGATGAGAGGAGCATGGCTGTGGTTAGGTCACAGCCTCCATGGTGAGCATTTTGCACATAAGTCACTCTCCTCTCTCATGTATATATTTCATTGCTCTTTTCTGTAAAGTGGTCTCACTTCAATTCATGATTTCATCTTTGCCTTTTGTGCCTTCAATTCTCCTCTCCAGCTCACTGCAGGGGACCGACAGTGAGCAAGCATCAATATGGTTTGGAAAGTCTAAGTGGGAGCGCAAATTGGGAAGTTTCTAAACTATGACACAGGGAAACAATGCAACCTGCACCTTTGCTGGTGTGGGCTTCTTTTTGTTCATTTTCCACAGTAATTACTGAAGGCTACACCAAGGCCAACCCAAAAGATATCTCCTCTCCTGCCATGGTTTATTTGGTTTAGGATACCATAACACAGGCTGGAGAAACCAAAAAACTGCAAATGCAGATGCAAATGCTCTTTATCTAACCCTTCACACCTTGCATGTATTAGCAAATTAGATAGCCAAATCCTTATGGATAGCCAATCACTCTCCTAATTTAAGCTGTTAACTGCCATCACAATGCTGATCTATTTATTCCTGACAAACAAGAGTGAGAAATTTGTAATACTTTTTCAAAGTGAGTTGCCTATCTGTTATGCAGAAAAAGCTGAGAGGAGGCACAAAAGACAAACTCAGTGCAGCCTAAGAGAATACATGAACTGTTTTGATTACTGACCAGGCGCCGAATATCCCTTTCACTCTCCCATTTGATCTTGGAAATGGCTTCCTGGTGGGACTGATGCTCACTCCGAAGATCGCCTGCCTTGATCTTATCGGCCTGGATCATATTGTTAAGGGCCTCATCTACCTGCTTTTTGGCAGATTTCAGTTCAGTAATTTCCTGCAGAAGCTTAAGGCGCTCAGAGTCAAACTGTTTTCTGGCCTCTTCACGAGCCTCAATAGTGAGCGCTGTCCGTACTTTATCACTGCTCCCATCCCGCAGTGCGCACAGCGCTGACTTGAGGCGCTGGATTTCACTGTCTCGGACTTTCACCATTCTCGTCATCTCCTGCTCGTGCTGTTTGATGAGGTTCTCCCTCACAGCCTGCAGCTCCTTCATTTTCTCCTCATGGAGTTTGGCTTTTAGCTCTGTGATCTGCACGGTCTGCTTGCGTTGCTCCACTTCGCGGATACGCTTCGTTTCTTGAGTCTTCTCTCGTTCAAGTTTAGCAACCTACATTGAGATAAAATGAAAGTCATCTGCTACAACATAACATTATCAAAACAAACCCACCCAGACACATCCACGTCAAATTGAGAAAGACCCTGCTGAGACCCCAGACAATCCTCCACATTCCTAAAAATACAGGCCAGCTCCTGAGGCATTTACATAGATTACACTGTCTTTACTCAAACAAAAAACCCTGTCTTCTCCAGGTGTCCTGCCTCACACAATGATGCTATACGTACTTTTAATATTTGCTTATGAAATAAGACTCCATATATTTAACCCAGCAGTCAAATTCACCACAAAACTGGAGGGCTCAGAAATAGCAAAATTTCTACAACTTTCACATACTGCTGCATTTGAGGGCCAGAGATTTCTCCAACTTGTAGCTCAGTAAAATGGAATCTCTTCCACGGAAGCCACAGGACATCCATAGTAAATGTTCTAAGTTGGGAAAGAATCAGACTACTGTTTTAGGAAAGAGTTGTGTAGCCTCTGTTGAATTCTGTGATACAATTTTTTCCATGTGTTCGTCTTCCTCAGCAGACATTTTTATTTAAAACCAAACCCTCACCTTAGATTTCTCCTGATGCAGCTCAATTTGAATGTCTGTTAGCTTAGTCCTGAGTTCCTCATTGGCAGCCTGCAGGGCAACAACCAGTGCCTCAGGCTTTTCGCCCTTGTTCCGTCCTTTTTTTGACATGATTTCTTATCGGCAAGAGTCCACGTGTTTATTTCAAATATGGACTGTCATCTTTTTCTGTTCCTTTCAGAGCCAGTTAGTTCAGCAGCTACTGTGTGACATTCCTTAAGGTCCTGGACTCAGCTGCTTTGGAAGCCCTGTGAGAAATAAGAGATACTATTACCTATCAGTGGACACTGCATCTGGACAACTCACATGCTTACAGAACACAATGGAGCATTCCTATCTCCAAACACTGCAATCTTTGTCTGAAAACCTGCAAGGGAAATCCCAGCACAATCATGCTTCTGAACAGCAGCCCAGCATACTTGTGGCAATTCCATGTTTGCCCTTTTTCTGTTCTCAAAAAAGGGCACCCTGCACTGAAGATAGGCATTCATTCACCATAAATATTAGTGCTGTTGGGAGTACAGAAGGGACAGGTTATTTAATTCAATTCTTGCAGCCTGAGGTAACTACAAAGCAGATGCTTTAGTCTCAAGGATCTACCAATAATATCATTCTCTTCACAATCCCTGATCCCCCGCAAGATCCCGAGCCAAACTCAAAGACTCTCCATAACACTCCTACCATGTGTCACGGGAGGAAAGGGCAAGTGAAGTCCTCATCAGCATTCCAGGTCTCTGTAGAAGCAGAAAATGAGTAACATGCAAGGGCCTGTTCAGATTAGAAATTACCCCCATGGAGTGAGAAATGAGTGCCTATGCCTCTTAGAGGATTAAGATCCTAATTTACAAACGAGAAAAGAAATGACAGTATCACACTAATCTAGCAATTGTAATCTAGCAATTGGGGTTTTAACATCTGGTTATTAACAGCATAAAATAAAATTCTGGACATTAGACAAACATCATACATTATTCCTGTATTCACTTTAATTTGATAGCATTATTATTCCCATTCATGGCCACTAGCTGACAGAATGTGTTGAAATCCGGTGTATCAGTGCAGAGATGGGCAAAGCCCTGAAATATTGAGACTGCAAAGAAGGGGACACAGCAAGTATAGTGGTAGTGGTGAAACTTTCCAGCAATAATGATTAGTCCTCCTGTGCTAGATTCCAGGCAAGCTTTCCTCCATTATTGTCAGGTTGCACATTAATTTTTATTTTTATTTGTTTTAGATACAAAACATAAATAGAATCATAATCTCCTATGTTAAAACAGAAATAAAGAGATCCCCAAATATGAAAGCCTGTTTAACTCAACAAAAACTTGCATGCTTCAGTAGGAGGAAGGACAAGAAAAAAATTTAATGTCCCTGTGTTCCAAGAGGGAATTTTGAAGCTGTTTCAGTAAGTCTAAGCAGTCATCTGAAGGCATTCCCTGCAGCACCTTACTCACCTCTGTTCTTCTTCAGAGTGCTACAATGACAGCATCAGGATATTTTGACAGCAGCTTAATACTAAGGCTGATAGAGAAAGATCACTTGCAAGCTGTAGGCCACTTTCCCTGTCATGTTCCAGCTGTGGAGTGCTGTTTGTACAACCAAGAGCATCCACAAACCTTGTTTACACAGAAAAGCATATGGGATTTGCCATCAGTATCACAAAGCAGACAAAGTACAGTAACAAATCTCCTGTTATGCACAGTGATACAGTCATATGGAAACTGAGACGCATTTCAGAACAAAAGGTTCTGTTTCAGCAGTAACATTTCCATTCAAAGTCAGAGGAGCAATCTCACACACTAAAAATTTCTCAAAATTATGGCTGCCCCAGTTAGTTATTACATTCCATAAAGGTATAAGCAAAAATTTTAGATGTAGTCTCACCCCAACGATCTTACAACCTGTTCAAATATCCTATTCAATTACTGTGAGCCAAGTACTTTCCAAAACACAGAAAAACCTGTCCCTTTTCTAACACCAGATGCTGCTGTCCATTTTGACTGCACAACATGCTTCTGTACCACAGCCATCACAAACCCCTACTCTTAATGCATCTCCCAGCAAGTCTCATTACAGAAGAATATGCATATAGCTATACATTTATAGCAAGTAGAAAGACTGCTAATTATGCAACAGCTGCCCAGTATGGGAACCATCAAATGCAAGCGGCATCTGAAATAGCAAATCTCATAGAAACACTTGTGTAAAATAACTTTACTGGAGAACCACTGTAAAACTCGTTCCAGCTCCATAACAAGAAGTTCCATTCTTATAGAATAGATATCCAATTGCCTACCCAAGTACAGTTAAAAAAAAAAAATCATACTTGAAATATGAAAAAGTGCCTGCAGCTGAAAACCACTTTACCAGTCCAGTTTGTACAGTGCTAAAGTGAAAGGGAACTTTGCCATTGACTGGAACAGGAGCAGAAACAGGAGACCAACATGCCTCCCATGGTAACTAAATTCATAAAATGTGCTTAGAAATGAGCCTGGGGACCTAGAAAAAAATAAGGAAACAGAATTCTATTAACTCCTAAAATTTTAATCAGACATGCTGCCTTTCATCTTGATGAATTAATAAATTAATGTACTCGCGCTTCTTCTTGCTTTTTGAACAATGCCCTATAATTGTATCAGAATGCTGCAGTGATGGGTGGGTAAGGATGGGCTGAGAATTCATAGCTCTGATCTGACTAAGAACACTTCAACAGTGTTAAGCAGTATCCAGACTAGTCGTAATAGTACATCTTAATTTTCTTTCCCAGGAGAGATCCAGAGAAGCACCATTTAGTCCAATTAACTTTTAAATATGATATAATGTTTAAAGTAAAACATAACGGAACAGTTCCCTCCATTGCATAAGTGCTTTCTGCTCTAGATGTTTGTTGAAGATGGGCACAAGTACCAAACACTCATCTCTGCTGAGTAACCCCTCTGGTTTGGATGGTTGGGTGCTTTTCAGTGTCACTCCAGCTCTCTTTACCACAGACTTGAATGCTAAAAGACACATATTGTAATCATAGGTATGTGGCATACCAGACTGGGATTCAAATGAAAATAACTCGGTATACAGTAGACAAGACTCTGTGCAGGGCAAACTGAAGAGAATAGAAAATATTCACCGACAGGTGTTGTATGATGAATATAATTGCACTACAGTTCAAATCAGTGATTTATCAGACCCAGGCACAGGATTCTAGAACACCTTGGGTTATTGTGAAAATCAAGAACAGACTCGGCAGCCTTTCTTTTTCCAAACAGGAAGAAGGTGTCTGAGCTAAGAGATTTATGGAGTACCTTTCAATTCAAAGCAAAGGAAGGGAAAAAAATGCTGCCCACACTAAGTGAAGTGTAGCTTGGCTGAATAGTTGGTATAGGCTGCTACACTGTGGCTGAACTTTGTATTTGAGAAATATTTATTTGTGGGGAAAAGTCTACCAAGGGAAAGAGAAAGATCAGCCTTGCATTTTTGATCCCAAATGTAATAACATTTTACTTCATTTTCCTAATCAATATTATTTACTTCTTTGTTCCTCCAAAGATCTTGGTGTAATCAATAAATATCTGCACAATGCATGAAGGTTTTCACAGAGCCCCATAAGTACACAATATCTCCCTACTAACCAGAGAAGCATCTCCCCCTAAAATTGTACTGGCCCTATTGAGTCTGAAGGCATCATATTATACACCAGATCATAATTAAGACTGTAAGACAGACCTGCTGTGTAATTTCTAAATCTCTTCCTTTTTCAGCATTAAAAAATCAGAAAGTGCTATAGGATAGGGGGAAGGAAGAAAAGAGGTTAAATCTAAGTAGATTTCAATACAGTCTCAAAATCTAGAGCTGGTTTTTAAAAAGTCATTATTTCTGTAGTGTGAAAAATCTTGGAAGTAAAGAATTTCCCCACCTAACAGAAAATACATTGAAACCTTGATATTTTTCTTTTGGAAATATTGAAAGTGTCTTATTAAAATGCCCTGCTATTGAGAAATCAATGCACCATTGCTGAGAATATTATTTTGACTTACATACTGTCACACTTAAAAATAAAATTCCTGTATCAAAACCAAGCAACTCCTTCAAACCACACACTAATTAAACACACTTGAAAACAGTACCAAAACTGTTGCTTCAGTTCGTACCACCTATGAGTTTTGTCAAGATTTATTTACTAAAACTGACATCAACTGTTTGTCTGGCAGGAAAGCTTTTACAGCATAAAGAAAAATACCATAATCAATAGCAGCCACTCTTTCCCTACATCCATTCTCAAGCTGACCTACACAACTGCAAGTCAAACTTGCTGCTCTCATGATAAAGGAAAAGAGCCTGAAAAAACTGCAAACCTTTGTCAGATTGGATTCTGTTGGGCAATATTGCCAAACATACATTTATAACCACATCATCACTGCATGCTAACTCTGGAAAAGACTCCACCTCTGTAAGTTATTGTCTGTCCAGTCCCTTGCCAGGTTTGGATTTTGTGACCTGATTGAACCTCAGCTGGGGTTCCAAACTTCACTGGGCTTTCTCAAGGGCTAATGTTTCCCTTGTAGCAACAGTGTACGGTGCTCAAAGTCTTCTCACTGTTCATACTAGTACATTTGATTCTGTGAGACTTATCAGAAAGGAAAAAGCATCAACAATCTCAGGTCTTCCAGAGCAGAGAGGCAGTTTCAGACAACATAAAACTGTGAAAACAGTGAAGTTCTGCCCAACCGACAATCATTTCATACCAGTGTGTAAAAGTTAACAACTCAGTGAACTAATACTTTATAACCTGTTCTATCAACAATGAAAAACAAGGCACATGCCAAGTTTTCTTACTCACAGTATTTGATAGTCCTCTTCCACAGGAGTCCTTATTACATGGAAGAACACACTTCAGGATGGATGCTAATACAAGCACCAGCTCATCTGTCCATTTCAAGGATCAACCGATCACCTCTAACAGAGCATCTCTTACTGACTCCTCCAAAATCTGCAGTCCCAGGAGGAAGTTTCTGGGAATAACACAGCACCTGAAGTATTAGGGAGGGACTATCAGAAATTTTTGAATTCTCTCATTTGTGTGATCATTTATGTTCTACTAAAGAGGAACTTGCCATATGGGCAAAATAATTTTATCACCAATGAACAAGGTGTGTATAGCTAAAACTGCAATTAAAAGAAAGGAGCTTTTATTTTTCTTGCCCATAGGAAGGTTCTGCCTCCATCTGAACTCACATCAAGGGTCATAATTTAAGTTCAGTTATAATTTTCTGTTTTCTGAGGGCAAGAGCAGATAGAAACTCTAACTCATGTATGTGTTCCTCCCAATACATTGCTCTCAGACACTTGGTTCTGCACAAGGAGTGGCTCCACTCTAAAGTGGATTTAGCTACGTGAACAAGCTAAAACTCTGATCTTAACTTGTTTTTCTCTGGGCGCAGAACCAGCATTTCAGCTCTTGCCAAGATAACGATTAACATGCTAATTTGGAACCCCACTGACACAACTCTCAATCAGAAAAGGGTGCTGTGATTCAGGTTAGGTAACCCCAACATGATGGAATGCCCCAAATCACAACTGCTGATCCAAGCACCCTGGCTCTAGATCCCAATCCTGACTCTAGAACCAGAACTTCAGAATATGATGCAAGCATGATGCAAGTATCATGTGAAGCTTTTTCATCCTTGGCAAATGCTCATGACATTTCTGTGCTTCACCATCTCTGACAACAACCTGCAACAATTTTGAAAGACACGTTTTTTATTCCCACAAAATGGTGAAAATCTCTTGGAACTAGAGGAGCAGTTCCAGTGCTTACATGCTGGAAATTCTAGTACCCAGACTGGATTCATGCTTGTTCACTGATCCGGTCTTAAGAATACTTTAAGTAAATAATATTTCCACATAAGCTAATTCCCATTATTGCACCAACTCTGTTAGCTACAAGAGGAACACCAACCATACACAACTCCCTATGTCTCCAAAATCTGTCTCATTCGACTTAGTGGGATTTGAATGAATCCTAATTTAAGCATTTGCTTTGGATTTTATTTACCAGCTCTTCAGGACAAATCCTAACCAACCTCTGATTCTGACTGCACAAAAATCATTGTATTGTAGTTAGATTTCTAACCAATACATAATAATTTTCAGGAATATTAAATACTTTCTGAACTGAGCTCACAATATCCCTTGGATATGGGGCTCTACACAAGGAATACAGGATGCATCTGGTGCTGCTAGGCTGCCCATGCTAAAATTACCATTGGCCCTTGCTCTAAAACATGAACCAAAAAAACTCTGTCCAAGTAGCTGGCGACTCCATGGAAACAGTAAAAAGGGGACAGAAGCATTATTGTTACCCACAGCAAAGCTAAGCAGATTTGTTAAAACAATATTCTAGTATTCTGTGGCTAAATTACCATCTGTCTCTTTCTCATATAGTTATTTTCCTAGAAGTTGGCATAATACAATGCATACTGAGAACACCAACAGTGATAAAGAAAATCCTGCCCTATCCAAGAAGGAAATGGACATTTTCCAGAATCAGTACTTTTCAGCACAAGATGCAAATGGATACTGACTGGAGACTCTACTCAAGAATGGCAGGATTGTCAGAACAAGGACAAGCTCTAGCAACCTGCCCAGCTCACTGCAAGATGGAGGCCTAACAAAGCATTTTAGTGATTTTGTACTTTGCGCATTATTTTAGGCAAGTAAATCACACTCAACCACCAGACAACATGCACCACCTGGAAGTGAAACAGTTCAGTTCATGGAGTTTATCATATTGGGCTTTCCTTTTTTGATTTTAACAATCCAACAAAACCGTCTTTTATTTAATTGAAATGCATATAAACAAGAAAACAATAGAGAAGGAATGTTCATGCCCCAGATCCTTCTCCTGAAAACCCTTCCTTTTCCTTCTAAAGTCATACAAATGATCACCTCTTGTCTTACAGATACCAAAGGAAGGTATCTTACATTCAGTAATAAAAATTGTCAGATATTTAAGTAATTTCTCTACTTAAAGCAATAAGGTTAACTTTGGAAGTTTTTGCCATTTTTAGCTCAGCTCTTGATACAGCCAATAAATGGAGACATTTGTTTCGGAATAGATAAAAAAAAAATCTGCACTCTGGCCTCCAACATTCACTTTTAACAACACAGATCTCTACAATGAACTCTACAATGTTTTCTTTTTTGAGTACCCTACTTCCAACCAGATTACTAACTTCTCGCAATTTCTTATCAGCTTGCAGTTCAATATAGTTTCAAAAAATATATTTCTTCTCCTACTCTATTGCCATCAATGCCTTAAAAGAACCTCATGTACACATTGCTCTAATTTCCCATGTCCTGTATATCTCTTGCCTTTTCCTTCCATTTTCTGTGAAAAGAATATGAATATTCCCATTACAGGGAAGTTCAGCAAAAACAAAGCCAGCAGTTTCTCTCTTCACACTCTTTGCATTAACCTTCCAGCAGAAATGTAAACTCATCTTTTACGTTGGTAATTTCTATATATCTTTTAGACTCAAAATACCTCTAAAAAGAAAAACATTACAAACAATGTGGTTTTTTCTCATTTGCGAATTGTTGCCAATCTTACCCTTCTATGATATGGGGAAAGATAGGTTCCTTTGTTATCCCTACAGTCTGTGAACTCTTTAAGAATGGTCTGAAACAACAGAAATCTCTCCTGCAGTGGCACAGCTCAGCTGAGAAACAAGTACTCATCATGCTTTGCCTGTGTTTCCCAACAAACCAAATGAAAACATACCATGTAACACCACACATGCTGACTTAAGTAGCACTGCTCATAATGGGAAGACCAGAACTTGACAAATAAACTAGAATAAAGTGAAACTCATGTTAGATGTAGAATTTATCCTTACAGTTTACTATTTAAAAAATACCACTGAAAACCTACAGGATGATATTTAGTTGAACTGTGCTGCTTTAAAAATGGAAGCACCAACGTCTATTTGTATTATGATGACAAGGGCAGCAGGTGATGAGTTGATTTCTCAGCTGAAAAAAAAGTGTAAGCATGAAACACTACCCACTAGATCCAGCTGAGATACTGGTTCATATATGATGTGACAAAATACAAAAAAAATTAAGAGGTTTCACTTATGAGACATTCAGGATACTGTATTGAACATGCAGATTTTCATTAACGTTGAAACCAGAAAAATATTCTACAGTAACTTCAGAGAGATTTGAATATGCATTAAGATACTGTATATAATTTCAAATAAATTTACAAGGACAATGCCTATATCCTCATTGAGTTCACCTAACACAGGCTCCCATGCAGGTCACAGACACCCACTTCATATTCCAAGAAAACAGCAACATGTAGGTCATGCTGTAACCCACAAAAATCCGTGACATAATGCAAAAGGGATCTGCAAGCAGCCTTTCTGGATGTGGCTGGGGCAGTGATGCAAACACATAAAGGCACAGATGTTTGTCAGCTCTCCACTGTGCCTCTGAAACATGTACTGGACACACATTAAACTTACAGGTTTGTCCTTGAAAGCTCTTGCAAATTAATTTACACAGTCTTTCTGTAGTTATAAGCTACCAAGAAGTAACCAGCACAATTGTTCTTTCAGATGTAAATAATCCAATCTTTTTCCAGAGCAACAGTCCCCACATACTCTGTGTTCACCTAAGACTGCAACTGATCACAATTCCCCGTCAGAGAAGGAACATGAAAAGGGGATATTATTAAGCACTGTATTAAATAAAGCAGATTCTAAAAAAATGCCTGCATCTCATTTTGTTCCTCACCAATGCACAGAAATGAAATACAGCATCTTACAGAACCTTAAATATTAAGGACAAATAAATACAGTGAAAAAAGCCCCAAGGACTTTTCTACGAATCACAGAGCTTAAAACAATCTCATTAATGTTCATGAAAATCTAAGTGTATATTATGTATTAACATAATTTTAAGTCTTTCTATAATTTTTGTACACAGAGCCTACCCCAAATACATGCCAAACAGTACAGTATTGATTCTGATTAATTTCTATCACTTGTAACATTAAGAGTTCTTAGGATTTTGCTTACATTATAGAAATGAAAAATTAGAAGTATTTCTGCACCCATTAAAAACATCAGCTTGATGAATATTAGCAAACCAGTGCACATACAGGGAAAAAAAATCCAGAAAAAAATCCTGACTCCACCATTTCTCCCAACTTTATATGCTCACTCATTACTCATACTCACTGGTTACCCTAAACCACCTGGGACCTCAATGCAATTTTCAACAACTGTTTCTTCTTCTTTTCTGTTTTAATTTCCATGTTATTTAGGTGCTTTGTTTACAGTTCATGCAATGTAAAGTTTAACAGGTCTTTCCCTTAAACACTTGAAGGAATACTGTAATATACAACTTCAAAAAATTAAACTAATAGCTTGAGAAATGGAGAATGGGGTGAAGATACTACCTCCAGGATGGAGACAGAAGGAATACATAAAATGAACACATGTGCCAACATGCACTTCAGCACCAGCTCTCAATTAATTAAAATAATTAATTATTTTTTATAAAGTAATATGAGATGCTGTTGTATTTTGCATTACCATTTTTAACATAAAAGAAGATCTGGTATACCATACTAGCTCTTCTATCCTAACATTTTTCTCAGGTACATCAGTCTGCTTTATTACTCATTAGAGTACATTTCATTCAAAGTCAGAAATGGAAGTGTAGTTTATCCAGTGCTCATTTACATTCCTTATTTGTTGGTATTTGTTAAACTGTTAACTAAGAAGGTTTCATTGTGCAGCTGTGTACTAAAGTGCATGCTTCATTTGTGTGCCTCTTTCTTGTGAAATGCTGCTTTGTGGATGGTCAGATATATCAGTTCACTTTCCTCCTCTTGTGACCATGGCTGATGCACACTGTTCAACACAGGGAGATGTGATGTCCAAATATGATCTTCTAGAGAAAGCACAGATCCTAAAGTTTAAGGATGAGTGATGGTTTCGCAGCAACCCACCAGTGATCCAAATGCATGGCAAGCAAACCATAAAGCATCATCAGTTCTAATGAGAAGAACTGAAAGTCCATGTTCCTGAACATATTTGCATGTATTATTTTTCCTTTCAAGTTCATTGGATGTTTCAGAGTCCAAACTGCAGACTGTGATCCAGACTGTTCTGTCGTTTCCAAAGAAGCTGTGCTTACCCTTGTTTGACCCGACAGTGTTTAGTGTGGCCACACCATAGAGCTCTCTCATGGTTCTTCCAGCATGCTGTTGAATTTTCTATTTGGAGCCCTACCTCCTGAAGCAAAGATTTCTAGTCCTCATATTTTATATGAGAAATTTAGAAAGACCTTAAAGATACAGAAACTAGAAGTACTACCAAAATTACATTTTTTCTACCCTCATGGATTCTGGATTTTGGGAGCTGATTTACAGATTTATAAAGGAACTTTGAAGATATTATCTGCTTGGAATTTAAGTAAGCTATTGATTTCAAAACACATCATGCAAATATGTAACTATAAATTCAAGTAAATAATATTAACAAAAATATTTTTAAAATTTGGTTTTTAAAACAAAAACATTTGGTTTGCAGTCTTGTAGTACAAATATTGCATTGTCATGCACAAAGATTAAAGAGAAATCTGATGGACCTAGAAGATACAACATTACTGGAAAGTGACTTAAAATTCGGGCACCTGGTAAGGACTGTTTTGCTACCTCACAACTTCACAAAGCCAACAGAAAGCAAAATATTGACCACTATTAAAAATTACCATGACTGAGTAGCGAAAGCATCTTCAGGCTCACACAGTTTGGTTTAAAAGGAGAGGGGGAAATCCTGGGGGTTATAATTAACAAACTACTTGGATTTCAACTGCTCAAGCTACACCCGAGTTATACCAGCCTTACAGCAGTAGAATCCGTCACCACACCTTTGTAACAGTTGAAGGACTATTTTTGTAACATTCCAAACCACAATATCAACTATTAAATGAATGGAGATCAAAATTGAAAATTATTCTGGACACTGTTCTATGGTTACATTTCACAGCATGTTCCTGACTTGAATACCGAGGTCACTTATGCTTTGTAATGACAGAGAACTTACGCAGCATCTTTCCAGCTACACTGAAGTCTTGACAGTAAAAAGTCTACCAGAACTCAGCATATACTTACAAATTAAAATAGCCAGTCACCTCCTTAAAACACAACCACACTCAACCATTCATAATCATACATAGGTAAGATCCACCTTACGTTCAATTCTTAATGTGCAGGATATCAAAGTTCTATTCAGAAGATTATTTAGCTGGGAATGGCCTCTGAAAGCAGAGGAATTATCAGAAGCCACCAAAAGGTGACAGGGACAAGGCTCTCAGAAGGGTGGCTGAGTCAATGCATTAGCAGTATCACAGAGTTGAAGTTAGGCTTGGTGAGGACACTGGCAGTACCTGGCTCAAAATCATCTCCAACGTGAGAGCCACATTTCCTTACCTTAGGCACTACCAAAGCAGTCAGTCAGAGAGAGGGAAGTCAGAAAGGTTGCAGATCTGTCACTGACAGCCTACTCCCTTCTGGCAGGAGTTCTGCTGACAAGCAGGGAATCCCAGCAGACCACCAAATTGCCACAGTTCTTGGAAACAGACAAAGCCAAAGGGGCAATCCATTAACAGTTCCTGGCAGTCACCTCCACTGGGCAACTCCTATGGAAACCCCAGCAAAAACTTTCCAGCCTTTCCTCCCTGAGGCTTCTCCTTGGGATTTTGCCTCCTGTGGAAGCAAGGGTGGAACTGGCTCCAATCACACAACTTGATTAGAATCACAGAATATCTCAAGTTGGAAGGTACCCATAAGAACTACTGAGTCCAACTCCCTGCTTCTCACAGGAACACTTAATACTAAACTACATGACTAAATGCATCATTCAGATAGTCCTTGAACTCTGATAGGTTTAGTTCCCTGAGCAGTTCCCTGGAAAGTCTGTTCCAGTATACAGCAACCCTCTTGGTGAAGCAGCATTTCCTGCTGTGCAGTCTAAACCTCCTCTGATGCAGCTGTATTCCATTTCCTTGTGCCCTGCTGGTCACCAGAGAGAGGGGATCAGCATCTACCCCTCTGCTGATCCTTTTGAGGAAGCTCTAGACTGTGATGGGGTCACCCTTCAGCCCTCTCTTCTCCAAGCTGACCAAAGCAAATGTCATCAGCTGCTCCTTCCAATTCTTATCCTCAGGACCTTTGCTCATCTTGGTCGCCCTACTCTGGACACACTCTCAGTAGTTTGGTAGCCTTCTTGTTTCAAAGTGCCCATGGCATCTTTTGATTGACACAGAACTACTAATAGAGTACTTCCGTGCCCTCACTCCTAAATTTCACCAAAATTGTACCTATTTCTAGAAAACCTGTTAAAATCACCAGGTGTTTACCTCACTGAAATACCTATCTGAGCCAGGTTGAGTGCCAGCACAGGCAGCATTTATAGCACAGTAGCCCTGAATTTGAAATTCCTATGCAGAGGAGTCGGCCAGATCAATAGAAACAAAAACTGAGTCA
This sequence comes from Prinia subflava, assembly GCF_021018805.1. NCBI lineage: Eukaryota > Metazoa > Chordata > Aves > Passeriformes > Cisticolidae > Prinia > Prinia subflava. The sequence goes on from NC_086262.1 coordinate 18,086,702, forward strand.
GAGCAGAAGCAATAAACCTCACATTTTAGCATGAAAAGGAACAAAACATTCTCCTCATGGGCTGCCCTGATGCCTAGACCAAGCACGACACCTGCACCACAGCAGAATCTGGCCCAGCAAATCAGAGACGGTGAGAATGGGAGTCAAACATGTCACCTTACAGTGAGGCACAGGACAGCATCAGAATGCAAATGTTTTTTAAAAATGCATCTCTGGTGTTTTTTTCTTACAAGAGGTCAAATTAATTTTTTCAAATATGTAAGTTTCTATGTTCCCAACCTATAAGGTGTGAGCAGCATTTTAAAATACTTGCATTTACAGCAAAAACCAGAAACAGGCTACAAATGAGTATTCAGTGCCACAAGACAGTTCAAATGTAGGATCTAGATCTAAGTGGCCAAAATGAAACTGAGGGATGGTAATCCGGTAATTTAAGCATAAATTGCACGCCAGTCGAAGAGGCAGGTTTCCTCCATCAGTGGCTGTGAAAAAGTCGTGCGTTGCATGTACAAAGAGATGCATTCTGCGGGGTCTGTGTTTGCAAGACAGAATGGCTTCTCACACACAGACAAGCCAGCCCTGTCACCCCAAGACACGTCCAAGTGCAATTCTGAACATTTTGCTGGGCAGGAAGCCTCGTGTACCGGCGTGGGAGCGATGGAGCGGGCGCAGATGCACCGTGAGTGGGAACGAGCGCAGGGAGCGCCTGCAGGGCCCCGCTGGCCTCGCTCCGCTCGGGCTCCCCCGCGGCGCCGTCACGCCGAGGCCCAGCCCGGGCTCCGCCGATCGCCCCCAGCCCCGAGCATCCCTTGCGTTCCCTGCACCAGCCGCCGCACCCAGCGCGCCGCGCCCGCATCGGGCAGACAATGACCGGCAGGCGTATAATGGTGCAGGGCCGGCGGGAAGCTAAGGCGGCTGCGGGCTGCGCCTGCCACACCTCTCCCGCCATCTCCTCTCCATCACCAGCGCCGGCTCCCGCTCGCGCTCCCCTACCCTACCGTCCATCACCTCCATTGCTTCCTCTCCCCCTACGCGCCGCCGCCCCGGCACCCCGCAGCCGGCTGGTCATTGTTCTACCGCCGCGGGCACTGGGCGACCCTCTCGGCCCCCGCCGCCGCTCACCGTGCCGCCAGGGAAAGATGCCGAGCGGCGAGGGATGAGCACGGCGCATCCATCTTCCTGCCGCCGCGGCGGCTCCAGCGCCCGCACTGGCCCCGCCGCCTCCTGCGCGCCGGCGCTGAGGCCCGCGCCGCCGCCCCACGGCCGAGGCTGCGCTGCCGGTCCGGGGCTGCGGCAGCCCCGCCCGCCCCGTCGCAGCTGCGCCCCGGCAGCGCTGGCAGCGCCGCGGGGAGAGCGGGCCGATGCGGGCGAGGAGTGCTCGCGGCGCCCCGGGCCGTGCGGCTCAGTCAGGGCTCCCTGCCGGCGGCGTCTGCCAAGCCGGCCTCTGAGGGCGAAGGGCCGCAGCCCTCTGACCACAGCCAGGGTGACACGAGGCGTCCGGAGCCCCCGTGGGCCCAAGCTGGAGCTCACCCCAGGCCTTGGGACTCCTGAGGAACACACCTCATCGCTAGTCTCCATTTGGACAGCACATCAATGGACACAGTATTTGGGAGACTTTCATCACCCTGGGGTCTATCTATTCAATCCCTACCTTTCCAGCTTAGAGACAAGGACACTGTGTGGAAGGAACAGTATCAAATGCTTCGCACAAGCTCAGGTAAATTACATGAGTCACTCTTCCCTTATCCATCAGCACATTAACCTCCACACAGAGGGCCACCAAGTTTACCGAGCACAATTTACCCCTAGTGACAATTTTACAAATGGTCTCATTGATATCCTCAGGTTGGCTTGGAATAATTAGGAGAGTTCTTGCAAAATACATCAAGATCCATTTTTACTGTTTTAAACCATCTGCAGTAGAAATGGTTGTTGAATGGATACTATGGAACATAAGAGAATAATTTTTGGATATGCCCAGAACTAAGGACATGGGTTCCCTCTGCTCCATGCACATGATGAAATGCATTGTACAGAGGGCCCAGGGCCCTGTGACCCACAAGTTTGTGCCCACCTGTACAACTGGTCTCATGAAACACAGGAAGCTATGGCTAAATGGAAAAGGGTTTTTAAAATGCTTTGTCCTTGATTTAAAGTCATACCACAGACATAGGGATAAGGCTGTAAATGTACAGGGGTGAACAAGGACACTAATTCTGAAACAAAGGCATAATTATCTTTTTACCTCCTTAACAAAATGATCCATTATAGTTCATTTGATTCCACTGCTACAGTACACATGGAAGTTGCACCATAAAGAAGCCCAAAGACTGTAACTTCATTATTTTTTTAATTGTGCTATACCCTACTGCTTTTCTACTAAAAGCCAAAACTATCCATCAGATCTAGTTAGAACTCAGCTCTCACCTGTAGCTACTTGGGATTCCTCTGGTATTTGCCAATCCTTTAACATGCTCCTGGGACCTGTCTCTAAGGGCCTATTCTACTGCTTTAGTGAAATGTCTCCTCTGTAGTCAAGACAAGCACAAGTCATTAAGTAGACAGGTAGGTAACAGTCTCTGATGAGGACAGCAGTGACACCACTAAGAGGTCATCCAAAGAAGTGCAGTAAAGACCAGAAGTAACTTGGCTGAATCAAACTTAAAATGTATTTTAACTCAAGCAGACAAGCTCTTCCCAATGCTAGTGGGGAAGTGGGTATATGTCATATGCCCTCTGGGGTAGTGGGATATGTCATATGCCCTCTGACTGGAATGACTTGGTGAGAAGTAGAGCAGCAGCACAGGCACTTTCACCACTTTCACATCAGGCTGCCCTCTGCCTGTTGGGGGCACATCTGTCTTCAGCTGTGGACTCTGCTAACTCCTACCCTTCACGTGAGGGCAACAACAAAACAAGGAATTTCCCTAGAAAGAAGTAAGTGGTTGTATGTCCCATCTGCAATGTCACATCCAATGCACAAGTTAGAATCAGAATTGTTCATGGTGTTACAGAAGACAGATTGAGAGGGGAGACACGACGTGTGGGAGTGTTGCTGGCCGATAAGGATGCAGGAAGGAAAAAGGGAGCAGCAACATCTGTGGATGATGTTTCTCCTTGGTTGCGAAGCTGTAAGATCTGGCGCAGCAGGGCCTTTCCTTCTTCTCTAGTCTGAAATTAATTTGTAGAAAACAGAACATTACATCTATCAATGGATGGTTTCTGGGTCAAATTCAGTACGTAAGCAGTGTAACTTAAAGTAGTTTGTCATTCTGTAAGGCTACAAGCTATAAAAGCCATTCTCAGTTCTTTTTTCTTGCGCTTCTTAGAGAAATATTAAGGTAAGTCACTTTTTTGGTTTCAGTCTTTCCTCCTTTTACTCCTGATTGGTGTGCTTTTTGGGTATTTCACAGAACAGAACCATCAACCACTGAAAGTAAAAATAAGTTCCAGCAAAAAGTAAATTGGGAAAACTTTGAATAAGGTGAATTCAGGTCGTAGAAAGCTCCAGGCAGCTTTGTCAAGGATAAGCCAAACACCCTGCACTCATGATTAGTGTCTACCACTAAGCTGAAATTAAAAATCCCAAACTGCCCACTTACAGATACATAACATTGCAGAGTATGGAGTTGCACACAAAACCCAAGTACTGTTATATCCTCTGCACTGTCTACACCCACAAGATGAGAAAAAAGAAGTTTTTGAAGGATCACCGCTACACAGAGTGTAGGAGTTTGTGACCATTCAATTACCTCCTCACCATCAAGATTTTTAGCAACCTTAAGACTGTGATGTGAAGCTTCAAATTCTTTTACTTAGTGAATACCAATGAGATATGATTCAATTTCACTATCTACACCACATCCCATGACTTTTATCAACAATACTCAGTATGACTGATCAGGCATACATGACAACCACCATTCAAGATGGGACCTGTATGGCAGACAGCCATTCCTTCATAAAAGATTCCTTCTACTCTGAGGGGAGCCAAGATCAAGGTCATAGATCCCGTAAGAAAGAAGCACCAAAGACTGCACAGCTACTCACATCATTGAAGGCACAGCATTTCTGAGCACATGCTGAGGCTTCATCCCAAAGCTTACATTTGAAGTAGTACTGGGCCAGGTAACGAAATGCAGTGCTGACCTCCAGGTGCTCCACTACCTCCTACAGTGAGTGTGGTAAAAAACATCATCTGTAAGTGCCTTCCAAAGTAGTTCTACACCATGTTTACTTCTCCTTTTATTTCCCAGATATCATCTTACCCCACAGGAATAAATATCCTGGATGTATTTGATGTAGCATTGAGCTGCCTGTTCAGATTCATTCAGCTGTTCATGCAACCTAGAAAAGGAGAAAAGTGGGTCACTGGAATAAGACTGCACTGTTGAAAACTTTCTTGATCTGTGAGAAAGTACCTGCTCACCCTACCTGGACTAAAGCCAGGTCCTTTCCTTCAGAATTTGCAGGAATATGCAACAGAATATGTAACATGTACTGCCCCTCATGGAAAGAGATGATCCAACTTGCATTCATGCTGACAGACAGGGAGGCAGTCAGATAGTGACTAGACAGCTAGAAGTAGTGACAACCAAAGCAGGGACCTTTGTTTATTCTGTTGCATTTTAAACCTTTGAACAGACCTTTGCCATTCTACATACTCGCTATTTCCTCCAGTGCTCCTTCTTCCTCTGCTGCAGCCCAAATTTGTAAAGCAGTTTCACTTTTCACTTGCACTTTTTTCCCCTCCACTTTTCCCACTTTATATTACTTTATCCCCACCAAAAAAATTAGTGCTGATGTCACAGTATTCACATTCGACCTTTTCCAGTGTCACAGAGAGAGGAATAATAAAATCAAACTACAATTTGTACATCATCTACCACCATGGGCTGCTTTTAAGTTGCAATATGACAAATACAATTGCTAACACTGCCTGCTCAAATCACCTCAGGATTTAGAAGTCTTTTGCAACCCACATTATGCTATCATTCTCTCTAGTTATCCTGATGGAAACAAAGATAAAGCTGGACACCAAAATTTGCAGTCACTACAGCCCTAAGGATACCAATTCTTACACAGCTTCAAAAGTAACAGTGCCTAACAGCAATTCCACTTGTTCACGTTCTGCATTTTATCATTAGCTGTCAAAGGGTGACTTGCATTTAACACAACCCTTACAGTTCAGTAAGGGTACATACTCACTTGGCTAGTTTCACAAGTGCCATTTTCTCCACATCTCCCACAGCATAAGCTCTCCAATAGCACTGTCAAGGAAGGAAAGTCAGTTAAGCATGCCACAAAAATTACTCTACCTCATGACTCCAGCACGCAAGTCAGAAACAAAAAATTACAGGGTTTGTCAGCAAAAGGGGCATGTATCTGTAGACAACTCCTTATTTATCAGCTGCTTTAGTTATACTGCAGCAGTACTTCCCCAACTGTAACTGCCAACGAGTTTAGGTAGCACTAGCTACATAATTGTGCTGCAACTTCACCCAGTGTTCTGGGACACACCCTTAAATCTTACATATCAGTTCTCACCTTCTTAGCTTCCACCAACTGATTGAGTTTCTCATAGCATTCTCCTAGAGCAACCAGCATACGAGAATCATTTGGTCTGTAAAACAGCAATTCTTCAGGTAGTTTAATGGACTGCCAGCTGATCTCAGGGTAAGGAGGGGGGGCAGGGATGGTCAAGGGAAAAAAGTAATCTGTACCTGGCAGTCTGTCATCCTTTTGCATAAAACATCACTCATACTCCTGACCAGTCATGCTCAACATTTAACTGACAAAGCTTTCATTAACAATTAACTAACACAACTAAAAGAATTTGGAACAGTGAGACTGCACACATCACAAAGCATCGATGTTTTTTTCCTTCCCCAACTTAGTTCTTGTATGTAAATTCCTTAGCCAGTATCAACCATGTCAGAATGAAGACCAATAAACATGGCTCCATTCTCAACTCTACCTGAGCTGGTGGGCTCGTCGGTAGTAGTAGAGACAGTAAAATGGCATTTTGAGGATTTCATAGGTCTGCCCCAAGCCATACCATGCTCTGTAATCCCTTTTGTTCACCTCTATTGCATGCCTGTCAAAGAAACAGAGATGAACCAGACAGAAAGTCAGGATCAAAACCAAGTCCAGCAAAACACTAAGAAAAAATAGAAGATATTATTTCAGAAGCAAACACCATTTTGTGCAATACATGAGCATACAGTACCTATAAGCCTGGATAGCTGCAGATGTGTTCTTCATTTCCATATACTCATGTCCCATAAGTGTCCAGGCTCCTAGATAACGAGGATTCAGTTTCAAGGCCCTCTGGAAATACAGCGCTGCTTTTTCATGCTGGGAACGCAAGCTATAATAATTTCCTAAAGTAAAAATCATAATATTAAATAAATTCTAAAAACCCACAACCAACAAACAAAAAAAGCCAACACCAACAGAGAAGTAGAAAAAAACATATAATGTGTATTATCTACTACCTCCTAACAGATTGTAAAGAGTCCTAATAAAGACAGAACTGATTCAAACCTCAAAAGACCTAACTGCACTCTGTTTATCAGTGTTCTGGTCAATCCTTTTCTAGTTGTACCAATCAATTTATGATTCAATCCCCCTGGAATGTCATGATCTAACAAATTAATTTCCTGCCCCACACACACAATTATTTCCATTGGAGTTTGAAGACTCTAAAGGGATTTTCAGGTACATAGGTCTCCTTTCTGCCCTAGTAATATTACAGCAGCTTTCAGAGAGAAATGAGGGAAAAGGGTACTCTGTCATTTATTCTGCTTTTCAGGCTGCCTGAGTCCACATCACAATCACAAGTGGTGATTTTGATTGCCTTGCTGGCTGATCACTTCTACAAGTTTCCAAGATTACCTCACGCAGCCTACAAACAGCAAAATAAGATGTAAAAATACCACATGAAAGAACTGGCTCTCACCAATTACACAGCAGGTCTCAACACGGTATTTGTCTATCTCACAGAGATTATGAGCCAGGTAGCTCAACTCAGGCTTCATGCTCTAGTGGAACAAAAGATGAAAGTGATGAGAGAGAGAGCACATTGTGTTTTGAAAGAAAACCTAAGCAATTGGCAATGCATACAGTGCATCTCTTCCATGGAGCTGGGAAGCAGAAAGCCTGTATTCAGAGAGGCCAGACAGCACCAGCTGCTTTGCCATTGTTTAACATACCTCCAACAAACACTATCACTATGGACAGGCCACGGGAAGAGTGCTTACCCTTACATAGAGCAAGTTGGAGAAAGTGTCCATGTTTTCTATCCTGTAAGGATCTTGTTTCCTCAGCTCATTAAAGATGGATAAAGCTTTGTCAATATCTGAAGAAAGAACAGCATATGGGACACCAACAACTATAAATGCCAAGTTTGCATTAAGAGTGTCATTACTACTTAGTGCCACTGACCTCTTATATTGTGGTAAGCAACTGCAATCTGAGAGATGATATAAGTGCTTTTAGAAAATCCTGCATCAATGAGACTCTGATACTTCTGCAGAGCTTCCTCTATCAGCTGCAGCTCTGTATAAATGTGTGCAAGAAAGAACTCTTTCATCCATGTATCTGGCAACGACAGGAACTTCAACTAGCAAGAATCAAAGAGGAGGAAGAGATGACAATAATAAGTATTCTACAAGCTACATATGGCAAAGGATCCATTATCTTCCCTCCCATGATGGTCCTGAGGTAGGAGGCTTTCCTGCAGTCACTTTCTTAAACCCATTTGAACAATCGGGGAAGAAATTGTCTTCAAATATGACATCACCTGGCTCTTGCTTCAGCCAATAAATTCAGAAGTCCTTTGAAAGACGGCACTTCCTTCCTATGTTTGAACATCAGTATCATAACACTAATTTCAATGAACTAAGTGAGCAGACTCAAAATTATATAATAAAAAATGCACTTCCCTATTTCCACAAATTGGTAATACTCTCTTCTGCATCACTTTTTAAAAGTTTTTTTTAAAATACTGTTTTAAATACTTCATCAGCCAGAATTTACTGAAGAATTCCAGGAGTGGACTCAAATTCCATGCAGAAAGAAAAATAATCTATTTTGGTTTTATAAGAAGTTTTTTTCTTTTCTACAATTTACCTCCTATGTGGCTTTGTACATTATCATTTCAGTTTTGAAAGTAGTGGTTCTATATATTGTTTCAAAAGTGCTCAATAATTGAGGAATTAGAACCAGATTAAGAAAAAATAAAAAAGAGAAGTCTCTCAAAAGGATCTCCTTCATGTGACAAGGTGACAACCCCAGTGACAACTACTTCCAAAATACATGAATTAGAAATTTCTTAAACCATTTTGTAGGCAAATGATAAGAAAATTAGCCCTGCCTGTATAAAGATTCTCAAGCTACAGTATGGCGAGGAATTGAAGATAAAGAGAATTTAGCACTATAATTTACAGTCGTGGATTGTCTTGCGTGATAGTGTCTCATGGAATGAAGCAGTGGGCATCAATCTTGTGGCCACAGAAATACTGGTCACTGAATCAGGCTAAACTCTTGAGATTTGTTACCACATCTTGGTATCTCCAAAGTTTTACCATCTCTTTATCTGTAATCAAGTTGCAAAGTTCCAGCCAGGCTCCCCAATGCAAAGGCAGGGCATGAGCAGCTTCAACAAATACATCTATTGCTTCTTTCACCAGGTCCAGTTTCCGCAGCACAACACCATAGCTGTAAAAAAAAAGCATCAGGTTGACAAGAGTTGTGAAATTCTGCATATCCACACAAATATATAAGAAATACATAGAGACACTTACAGATAAAGGCCAAATCCATCCAGTTCCTGTGCCTTGTATTTCTTGCTGAGCTCAACTCTCAATTCTCGTAGAGCTTCATTTTTCACCTGTCCTTTTTCCAGAGGTCCTATATGAGGAGAAAGTCACACAGCTAGCTTTCAATAAGGACTCTCACCACAGCCATGCAAAAGCTAGGGTACATTCAGAATTATCACTGACATGACATGAAGGCTTCCCAGTCTGTGTTTATTTTCCCCATTTTAAAGAAAATTGCTTAGTCTGGTCACCCAGTTTAAAAGAAGACCTAAGAGATGAAAATCTGTAACCTGTAATTAAGCCAACGAATCAAAAGAGAATGAAAGAAATCATGTTACAGCACACTATTACCCAAAAAATTGAGGGGAAAGCCATACACCCAAGATGAGTTACATGAAGAGTCAACAGCAAAAGCTTCATTATCTTGTCGTGTTTCTTGAGATCAGAGACTTACCCAAACTATCAACTGTCTCATCATCCTTCTTCTTTTCCCCTGACTGTGGAAAATAAAGGAAATCCAAGGTTACATTACAATATTATATCTCCTATATTTGCTGCAGCACTTGCAGCAGCATGTAAACTGAGTTTTCACAGAGAGCACAGTTTCGAAAAGAACAGCTCTATCTTTCTTTACCCCAACACAGAACTTGGACTTCAAGGTGGTCATTAGGAACAGAATAAGCAAAAAAATAAGATATGCCAGGGAGGGGTAGGAGGCAGAGGGGTTCAGTGCTAGGAGGCAACCTTTTTTTTTTTCTGCCTTACCAGGTATCTGGAGTACATGTACAAGAAGTAAGCTTTCTGGCTCTTGCAGCCCTGTAAAAAGTAGGCAGCCCTGTCATATTCCTTGAGATCAAAGTAAGACTTGGCCAATGTGTAGGCATCCAGATCACGAGCATCCTCCTGCAGGGACACACAAGAGTTTCAAGACCCGAGAAGCTCTGACATACTTTAGGAAAATCATGGTTACAAACATAGCAATGAAATTGCTCCATAAACTAAAAATGTAGTTTATCCATCTTTATGGATGGTTTGAGCACTATCAGAAAAGTTCCTCCACTCCCTCCACATGATCTGATTCTAGAGTTCTCAAGTAATAAGTACAAACTATTTAGGAACATTTAAAATAAATTGTGAGATTCCAGAAACAAATTGTGGCAAGCTTAGCTATTCAATTAGTATGAAGGACCATAAACAAGAAAACTGCTCAGGAATTCTATATAAAATAATATTAATCTGCTAACATACAAGAGAACACTTCCTTGGCAATTATACCTTGAAATTTGTGACATGTTACGTTTCTATAATACACCAGCACAGGCACATACCTACAAGTTCTACTGTATTTCTACATAGATGGGGATGGAGACACAACTTGTTTCTCTTGTGTCCTAATGAGTACAAGTTTAATGGCAAAAAATAATTTGTATTAAAATAAATTTTAGCCTTAATACAGAGGAATAAAAATAAAGTAGTATACTTGTGATTTCAAATTTGGCCTACAGAGTGCCTCATTTAGGACACAGCAACAGATAATGCTTTCATCTGAGAAAGCACATTCAGCTCTGTTGCCCTATTGAACACACCATGGAAAGGATGTTCCCAGCATTAAGGCAGGATTGGAGCTCAGCGCAGACTCCCACCCATGGGATTTGGGGGACTGCAATCACATATTTTCCTCCATAGCTAAGATTAAACAGCCCAACCCCAGAGCTACAGCACCTTCTTCTAGAGCTCACAGCCACTTTCCCCCAAGCACAGCCGGGGCCCGTACCTCGGTGAGCACGGGTGGAGGCGGCAGCTCACTCAGTGGCAGTGGCTCCAGGGCGAATGCAAGTTCAGCAGCCCTGAGGAAAAGAGAGCATTTAGAGTCATTGAATCATCAAAGTTGGAGGAGACCTGTAAGATCAGTCCAACCATCAGCCCAGCACTACCACTGTCATCCCTAACCACATCACTTAGTGTCAGATGCAGACACCTCTTAAGCACCTCCAGGGATTGTGACTCCACCACTTCGCTGGGAAACATATTCCAGTGCCTGAACAATGAAAAAAAAAATCCCAATATCTTACTGAATTTCCGCTATGGAGATTACTGAATCTCAAGGCCATTTCCTCTGGTTCCTTCCCTGCAGGCATGGCAGAAGAGCCCAGCTCCCACCTCACTGAAATCTCCTTTCAGGGAGTTGTAGAAAATCATGCGGTACCCGCGAGCCTCCCCTTCTCGAGACTAAAGAAACCCAGCTCCGTTCCGTCCTCCCTCTCGATACAGAACATGTTAACCGGGCGTCCCACGAGCTGGGGCCCGGCCAACTGAGCCCGGCTCCGCTCACCACTTCCCGCTGTGCTGTAGCCCGCGCTCGCGGCTCCGCTCTGCCACGCTCAGCAGCTGCTTCTTGATCTCCCGCAGATCCGAGAAGTCGCCGCCGCCTGCCGCCGACACCATTGCCGCCGCCGCCGCCATCGCGCCAGCCCGGCCAATCACAGCCGCATCCACCGGCCTGCCCAATCACAGCCCCGTACACTGCGCGGCCACCGCCCCCCCCCCCCCCACCCCCGGCCTGCCCAATCACAGCCCCACCTGCCGGCCTGCCCAATCACAGCCCCGTACACTGCGCACCCGCCGGCCGGTCCAACCAATCATAGCCCCGCGCGCGGCGCACCCCCGCCCCTATACGGAGTCGTCGCCTTGGGCGATTGCGAGAGGTCACGCGACCAATCTCAGGCGCCCCCTCGGAGCCGTGCCGTCTGATTGGCCGGCTGTGGCTGGCGCGCCGGAGCCGTGCCGTCTGATTGGCCGGCTGTGGCTGGCGCGCCGGAGCCGTGCCGTCTGATTGGCCGGCTGTGGCTGGCGCGCCGGAGCCGTGCCGTCTGATTGGCCGGCTGTGGCTGGCGCGCCGGAGCCGTGCCGTCTGATTGGCCGGCTGTGGCTGGCGCGCTCTCCGCGGAGGGCTCAGGCCCTGCTTCCCCGGCCGATTCGGTGCCGCTGGCGGTGAGGGATCAGGACACTCTGACACCAAGAAACACCAGGCTTCCTAATTTCTCATTTAATTCTTAGCTGACAGGGGAAATACTCATTATGTGCCACTCTGCCCTCAGGTTCTAGTCTTCAAGATTAGTTGATTGTTTCTTAAGGAGGTATTTCAATTTGCCTGTGTATTGATAACACCTCATTTAATATAATTTTAACATTTTTACTCACATACTGCTACTTCCTGTGCTACAAATCATAATTTAAAAGCATTAAATAGAATCAATCGGTGTTTGACTCTAACAGTACAGAGATTGAAGTACTTGTTTTGGGGTGGTTGTCCTCCACAACTTTTTAAGCTTTTCTGGAAAAGTAACAATATACTTGTATGCTCATCCTAGGGTCAGAATGTCAACTTTAATTATCACTTTTAAAACAGAAGTGAAGAAAAAATAGTGTAAAATTTCATTTTGTATGTCATTTGCAAGTTACACTTTTGATTTTTTCTTCTTCTGATGGTAAGGGCAATAAATATTCTGTAGCATGAAAGTGTCCTTCATAATCACTTTTATTGCAGAAACAACCTGAACCAGAGGACTCAGTGTTTGGACTGGCAGTAAGTTCCCTCGAGATGAAGGGAGTGTCACTTCTGAGCATGGTGTCCTTGTACTTGATTAGTTATTATCATAAGAAAAGAGTTTTGGTTTTTTGATGAGCTGTGAATGTCATTAATTCTTACACTGACTCCAGTATAGAGACTTATGCTACCACTGGCCTTCACTTTATTGATAACTACTATGCAAATTTCAAGGTTGTGTTGTTCTGGAACCATTTCATCTGGAGCCATCTGCTGAAATTAAAGTTGTTCTACAAAAATTTACAGAGATAGGCAATGCCCAGTTTGTTGTTAAAGTGGGAAATGATGAGTTATTTATAGTCTTCCATGGTCTCTCAAATAGACAAAGCAAATTAGACCATTATTTGAAGCATAATTTTAGCATTATGTGGGGTTTTCCCTCTCTTAATTTTAGCCAAATGTGTTGCAAGTTCAGTTGTAGCTTTGACAGAAAATACTTCTATTACTCCACCAGCCCATATATCCAAAATGTAAATAAAAACTTCTTTGTTATTGTTCCTACACAGATGGGTCTAGTCAACACAATGCCTGACTCATATCTCGTTCTCTTTCTCTCTTCTTTGCCCCATCTCAAAACACATGTGAGAAGAGCCTCAGAATTTTTTTTCTCATGATAGATTTTTGTTGTACTTACCATCTCTTTTATGTTCTCCATATGTAGGGATCAGCTGTTAGTGTTCTATGCTCCTAAATATTGTATTTGATATTTGTTTGGTAATTACATTGGTCGCTTAGTTGGACTCGATGATCTTAGAACACTTATCCAAATGATCCTAAAGGATTCTGTGATTCTCTGCTGGTTTTAATTCAAGGATGTTTGTTTTTACACTAATACAAAGAGTGATATTTAAAGAAAATTGTATGTGTGTGTGAGGTCTATGAAGTAATTTTATCAAGGTCTGTTATCTTCAGTTTTGGGGCCACTGGGTATCATGTGCTGTTTCCCCAGTGAAAACTGTGACAATACATTTGAAGTGAGATTTCAATACGAAATATGGAACCTGCTGCAAAAATGCACAACGTGCTACTTGTCCTGCTGAAATCTAGGCAAAATATCCTTTGTGTCATGTACCTGGTGTGTGAGCCCTGGGCAGCTGTGATCCAGCTTTTCTTAAGAGCACGCCTCTCGAAGAACAGGGTTTCTGGCAGTTGTGAAATACTGAGCTGTTCAGTGAGAAAACGTATTTAGTTCTTGGTACCTAACCAGACAGATTTGAGTCCTGGAGCAGTACAGCAGCTGCTGGAATCAGTATTTGTGGTTCCAGCCGCTCAGCAGGAGATGGCGCTTTGCGCTCTCGAAGCAGCAAGAAGAGGGTGAAACGAAAGTTCGTGTGGCTGAGTTCAATAATTAAGACTTGCTTCATAATGAGAACTCATAATTCTTCCTATCATTCCATTCTGTAATAGATGGGTCTGAAGTGACACCCGAAGCTGGCTTTTAGAGCTAGTATACTAATTAAATCCTCTGTGCATAAAAACAGATAGTATCTTGGGGAAGTACAGATTAACTGAGCAGTACTAACCGGGTGCTCCAGGAAGAGGGGAACTTGTGCCCCATGTTATTGCACAGCTACCTCGATGAGATTGTCTCTAGTCCCTCAGAGAAACATGTTGACAAAAACAAGGAAAGTCAGTGATGGGAATTGTGACCATCATACCAATGGGTTGTGGAGGTGCTTTGAAAGGAAATTTTTTTCAAAGTTGAGCTCTTCAAATGTACAGCTGATGCTCAATGAAATCCTGTGTAAGTGGTCTTTACCAAGTGAAGTGTCTTGCCAATAGTTTCATCTGTTGACGATAGACATATGTATGGATTGTCTTTTTTCCTCCTTTTTATGAGCAGGAAATATAAAATCCCCGCAAAGTCCACTAGATTGCATCTCTGTAATGGAGATGCAATATAAGGGAATTTGTAGGGGTAGTTTTGATAAAGTAGATTACTTTTTTATCACCATGAAAAGTTAGGTTGAATCCCAGTAACCATAGGCATATATCAAAATACAACATTACAGCAATTCCTGGTAACTGCCTTGGTTCAGGAAAGAAAAATACCACTTTATGTAGGTTTGCTACCAGTGGCACATGATTCACTACTTGTCCTCATTCTGTGTTGGCATGATCTGGAATAACTTGTGGTACTTGAGGCCATCTCTTCCAAGATTGCACAGTGTCATTTGGTCAGATGACTGAAATCATTTAGTTAATAGTGATTTACACTACTACAGCATCCTCTCTGAAAGATATCCCTTGGTCTGCTGAAGGAAGGCAGCTGAACACACATTCTCCTCTTGTATGTTATCACTAAAAGCAAAGCCAGTTAGCTTAAATCACCATGCTGTTTCAGGGGCTAGAAATGTACAGCCTTTTGAAGGATACGCGTGTTTTAAAATTGCTCAATGTTTGTCTGAAGTTATCTTCCCACACTGCTGTTGCACTGTTAAGGGAGATGAGTAAGAAGATTCTGTATTCAAAGGCAAAGAGGAGGCTTTTCGTACTGAATCAATGCTTTCTGCCTAACTGAAAACTGAACCTAAATCAAGTGGCTGTGTTGCTGCTTAGTCTTTTGAATTTCTTCTAATAGTTTCACTTCAAAAAATATTGGTGTTCTATCCTCCTTCAACCTCTTGGCCACTCCAAAGAAGCAAGCTACAAGAGGTATATTGGTACCTAGCTCATAGGATTAATTCAGTTCTACACACATATCTAATCAGTAGCTAGCAAAGAAGGGTCCAAGGAGTACTGAGTCTGAGAGTCTGGAGTTTTCAATGAGTAACGGGTAGAATAAGCAGGGATGATTGGACTGAATCCAGCCAGTTTATAAATGGAAAAGTCAGCACTGGTGACATGTCACAAGAGTGTAAGCACAAGATTTATTAAAGGAATATTTAATTAAACTGGAAGGTAATGGAAGATACAGTGTATAGCTCTTCCATTACAGAAAGTACTAGATTGCTTAGATGATTTATAACTGGGGAGAAATAATGGCTTCATGTTTTTTCCAAGACATAGAATGAAGGTGATATGACATTTTAAAGTTATACAGATTGCATGGATATGAACTTAAGAATTTTTGCTGAGTACTGTCCTTCTGTAGATGTACTTGTTTCTGATCTTGCTAGATAAAACATTTCAGAGGAAAGATTTGACTTTGTTTTGCAACATCAACTCTACGGTGCAGAAAATCTGTAGTGTAGCTGCTGTATGCTGCCTTTAAAGAGAAAATTCAACACAGTAAAAATAACTTTCTGATTAGGGGACTAAGGTACCGTTGCTACAGAATGGGAAGTGGTTTCAATTTTTGTCATGAGAGGTGTATGCTGCAACGTGTTATGTTGCCATGTCAAATCTAATACCAGTTACAGGAGTTCTTGGTTGAGGATTTTACATTTGCTGATTTCAATTTAGATTTGTATTCTCTGCAGAGGTGTTAAATACAGAATAAAAACTATCTGTCTGGTATGATTGATGGGCTCTGGCACTGAAATGGCAAAAAGGGGTGGATCTACTGTTGCCGATATGGGAGGTGCTGAGTTTTACAGGATGGAGCAGCTGTATGTAAAGATGCTTTTTTTTTCAGCCATTCTTAAGGTAGCTGTGAAAATAATACTACTAATACATGTTGGAAAACCAGTGAGGTTTTAATAGAAGTAAATGTGCTTCTCCAGCCTGTGGGCCGCTGGTCCCATTTGGGAAGGCATCTACGTTAATCTGACATCTTGTTTAGCACTGATAACACTAGAGAGTCCAATTAAAATATTTCAAGACGACATCCCTATATAAGGCTACACAAGACTACAGTGATTGCCCACTAATGTGTATTGAATTTTTAGCTAAATACAGCCCCGGGTGCTGTGCTGGAAAGCAGGAAAGCTGGCTATTCAAGCTCTTAATTCCTTTTATATTGATTTGGCTGCTAATGATATAACCTTCTACTCTAATTAACTGACATCTGCATTAGGATGAAAAAGAGGCCCCTGCTTGAAGCTGTCCACTTGTTTGTGTTATGAAATGTGTCCTTCTGTTATATTTTGCCCAGATTAGGTCGGTCTGTGCAAAATAGAGTATCTAAAGGATTGACTTTCCTTTTAAATACCTTGTAAAGCAACATTAGCTTTCTGCTGTCTCCATTTCTGCCTGTCTTCCCAGGGCTTGTGTTGCTGGGAAGCCTGTCCAGAGCTGGTTCTCTGACTGGGTGCTTTTCTAAACGTTCCTTCCCCATGGACTATTAGCTCCTTTGACTGATTTGAGGCTGCCAAGAAAAGTGTAAATTGAGATAAAGATGGGCTATGAAGACTTGAAGAATAATGGGTCATTTTGTATGGTTCAGGTTATGGAACAACTGAGATGTAAGGGACTTAAATCAAACTAAAAACATTGCTAGATTGAAATAGGCAATCTGCTTATGAAACCATGTTGCCAAAATTACAAACCATCAGTTCTCACTTTGGGAAATTTTGATGTCAGCATATGAAAAAAAATAAAATACATGCTTTTTTACATCACTTAATAAGTTGTAGACACTAGTTTGCAGAAGTTCATCATAAGCATCTGTTTGGGCTCATTATGTGTACTGTTGCCACATATGTATTTGCCCATTTTTCTTTAGCAGAAGGTTGGGAGTCTCAGGAAAACTTATGTGAAGTCAGGATTCTCTCACATTTTTACCTTTGTAGAAGCTTCAAACCCAGAGACAGGTGCTGCAGGAAGCTGCTTTCTCTTGCTGTGGGGACTGGAGCATCTCTCTTATGACATCAGAAGAAGAAAAATTAAAACAGGGCATTAGACTCAGTCTTGGAAATACCTTAACATAGGCAACTGGAATCTGAATTGAAAAGTTTATGCTTGAAAATCTGAATTAAATACAGACTTAGGTGGATACGTGAGAAATACTGTGCTATCATTAGTAATAGCAGGACTCCTGGTGACATCTGCTAACTAAGATAAGTCAAAACAAATGAAAAATAGTCCAGTAAATCGATCAACTCATCATCTTTTCCATTTCATAACCATTTTATTGTGCCTGATTTACCAGATAGAAGATGTAACTCAGTGATGCTTGAGAAGAGAGGCCAATCTTGAGCTTTAAATGTTAGCATTTCAACCTTGTCAAGGGACTGTTATGTCCTATATAGGATGAGTAAAACAGCTCAGATATTATTCAAATATTTTAGTAAATTGCTTCATGGCAAGTCATAATCTTTATTCTCCAGGCCTTTCTGTGTTCAAAATGTATGTAAAACTGACATTTTCACTGTGATTTGTAGTTTTTTATAAAAGTTCCATTTTGATTTGTATTTGCATATTAAAAATAAAATGTTCTGTGCACAACAGAACTTCTGTTGTGACACCACTCCTCCCTGTTGGGAGTAGAATAGCAATTGGTTTTGTAGTGTATTTGTGGTACTGGATTCCTTGTGCATTAAATTTTTTGCACGAGAATGGATTGAAATTGGGAAAAAAGATGGGAAGTCTCTTAGCTGATTTCTGCTAGGACTGTCATAACAGGTACACATACTCTGATTTTGAATGACAGGTGTGAAATCAAAAGAGCTTGTGGCTGGAAAAATTAGCTGCTGATCTCACATTTCTACAGAAAGACTGAGCAATTCCTGTTTTGTAGCCCTGAAAACATAATGGAGCCCTGGGGATCATTGACAAAACAAGCTTCTTAGAGCCACTAGCACTTAGCAAAATTGACTTCAGTTAATCAAAAGATTCTTTAGGGAGAGGGGAAAAAAAAAGGAAGAAGCTGAGGGTTTCGAGAGCTGGAGAACAAGTAAATGTGTGCAGATGGTTAAAGACATTTCAGTTTCTTGCGGTGAAGCTCAGTGACCTATAATATCAGTATCTAATGGGCAAAATTATATTAAAGAGAAAGTAATTTAAGTACTAGGCTGGTGGGGGAAAAAAGGGGGGAAAAGGGGGGGAAAAGTACAGTGGCACTTCGCTCAGCCTATGTGGACATAGAGCCATTGACCACAACTCTTTGGTTGCATCCATCCATCTATACATCTAGTTTCTTATTCATCAGTTTGTCCACCCTTCAAACGTCTATCTTCAATTTGGAGATAAGGATGTCATGTGATTTACTAATCAATTTTGATTCAGCCATATTATCAGTAGCACATTTCTCAGTCTTTTTACAAGTATCTCTGTATATAAATAATCTTCTCTTGTGTTCTCAAGCTCACAAGCAATTCTTCTTGCAAAGTACTTCTAGAGGGTCCAGTCTATACCTCTTAGCTCTTAAATCATCTCCTGGTGTAAAGTCTGTGATTCTGGCCATACTGTAAAGCAAAGGCAAAGATTATTTTCTCTGCATCAGGATAAGTGATTTGAGTGTTGCTTAATAAATTTTGTCATCTGATGTGGGAGAAGAACAGCTGAATCACACGCCTTACAGGAAAACACGTGGGACTAATGGGAAGAATGATGAGCCAAAAATCACACAATTATTTTGTGCTAGGTTAATGTCTGCTTGTTCTGCCCAAAGGTAAAGACATAGTTATCAGAGCCATTTATCAGGTGCACCATTTTAGTATAAACTTGTTTAAAAAAGGGTAGAGCCCCTTTGTCATCTTAATTAGACAGTAACCCATTGATTCCAAGCGGGCCTTCATTTTCTAATTATTTAGTACATAATGTCATTAAACATCTTCGAGTGGACAGGATTGCTCTAAAAGCTTTAGTTCCAGAGCTCTAATATTAGGCTTTTGGCATTCATCCCTGTGTGTGAAAAGCAGTCCGTTTGTTTACCAGGAATTTAGATTCCCATTACTGGGGGAATTAGCAGTGAGCTATTAGTCTGATTCAAGCACTTAACAATTGCTGATCATCTCCTCCTGGCTTGGGGATAATGGAGGTGATCAGCTGTAAATGGAAAGTATGTGAGGCTATTTTCATGGAGGCACTTGGAGAAAGTGCAGCATCCCCTGACCTCTGCTAACCCTGGGGTTTGCAAGAAACCCAAACACCAAGTCACTTCCTGGAGGAGAGCTAATCACCTATCAGAAGAGCTTCCATTAGAGACTAACCAAGCTCAGCCTCAACCGACCCTGCCTCAAATGAAAAAAGGTTCAGCCACCAAGTCCCTGGGGTAGAAGTGATTAGCCTCTGATTATATTTACCAGGATCTGTTTCAGTGGGGGAAGCGGCTGTGGAATAGCTGTGGGTTGTGATTCCATAGCAGTGCTGAACGGCTTCCTCTTTCTCCACTGTTCTCCCCAAAAGGTTTGCCTGGTTCATGGACACCTCAAAGAGTACTTTGACAGTTCTCCTTTTTATTCTTGTGTGAAGTTGCCTACCATTTTGGCAAATAGAGTGACATGATTTTTAGGATGTATTGAAAAAGTTAACTTTCAATTTTTATAGATGCTGAACCTGTAGCTGTTTCCTATCAACTGAAAGTTACCTTTTATTGTCAGCTGATTTGAGAGGTGTGCCAGGGATCTGTAGCTAGGAATCACTGTTTGAAACCAACAGTGCTTTAGCCTTTCATCATCTGCAATAACATGTTGTTCCCCCTTCTAAAAGGAAATCTGCAGTCACTTGACTCTTACTAAAACATAGGCATTTCTTGGAGGCAGTGGGAATGATTGAATGAGGCAAGGACACTAATTTTGGACTTGTAAAATCAAGGTTTATCTCTGGCATCGTCTTGCTTATGACCTCGGGCAAGAAATGTGAATTGCTTCTCCCACTTGTCACAAGAAGCCATTTATTTAACAGTTAGCTGAGCTCACTCCTGGAGGACTATATGAATGCCCTTTGTAAATGCTACATTAGATCATGTTAGGAGATCTAAGGCTCTATCAGAGTTCTAGAAGCAACATCTGAAGTACTTGATAGCGAATGATATCTGTAAAAGTCGTCAATATTGCTTTGTAAGAGATTCTAACTCTGTTCTTTACATTTCTGTTCCATAATGCCTCCAGCAGAGGAGACAAGGAGGGTAGCTTCTATGAAATGCAAAGGAAGGCAGGAGACTTCTAGAGTTGCAAGATAAATTTTATTAGTCAGACTTTGCATTATTTTACTCTTTAAAAATAATCTACATTACAGTAGTTAGAAGGTTCCCTCCTCGTATATGCTTGCTGAATGCTCATTGTTAAGACTGTCTGGATAGAGAATTTTTATTGGATTATTTTTGTGCTTTGTGGATTGTCTTTTGTGAGACCACAGGTACTCACAGGATGTTGTTTTCCACTTTCCAGGAACAGAAGCTGAGAAGGGTTTGTAGTTTGGTTAGTAAGCTGTTCTGAATGGGTTTAGGAAATTGGTCTTGGAACATTGGTCGAGCCAACAGAACTGAATTGACATGACATGTGATAGTGACATGACATTTCCAGTAGCAGTTAAGTTATGCATGCATATATGCTCTGTAGTTGAAAAACCGTGATATTTGGAAATCAAGTGTTAGAAAAGTCTAAGTTAAAATGGGTTTGTACTCACAACAGTTGTGAGTGCCTGTGAATGAAAGTGTAGTTAGAAGTGAATTTTTCTTGCAGTTATTGATGAACAAGATAAGAAGCAGCTGTGCATATAAAGATGCATGAAAAAGGGACACAGGATACTTGGGAAAAAACCCAACAAACTGACATGTTTTGCTTCAGTTTCAGTCTAGAGCATGATTTGTCTGAATGTCAAGCATTTTCCTGTACAATCCAGGATATGACAGAAGACCACAATTGCTATCAATAACCTTCTTAGTAGGGATTTAGTGCCCTAAACATGAACAAGAAAATGCTAATCCCTTTTTCCATATCAATCTGTCTTACAGCACTAAATTTGGGACAGAGGAAAGATCACAGCGCAGATGAGTGGAAGATCATTGTGTACCAGTGTGTGTGGTACAGATCACTCAGAAATCTACTCCATTATTCTCACAAATATTCTCTCTGTTGTCTGGAACAGTGGAAAGAATAACATTTTCTTTTTCCCTGTCTTCTTCCCTCGCCATTAACTTCCAGAGATGACAGATGTTATTACATTACAGTCAAGAGTCTTGACACATTTCTAAGTCCCACCATATGGAGGATGGTCTAATGTAGATACTGTATTAGGGTTACACGGACTCTGTTTTTATTAACTACTGGTAGCAAACATGTGGAAATGGTGCTGTCTCTTGCTCCAATTAGCCATATTTCAGTAGGTAATGAGAAATACCAGTATTAGTACTCCTGTTTATTAAGAAGACATATTCGTTCCTACTGCATGTAAATAATACATTGCTTCTCTGTGTGAAAGAGGAGATGATGATGCTGCATGCATGATTTCTTTGCTCTACTTGCTTAGGAAATAAACAGAAGTCTGGAATTTGAAATGGAAATATTACCACTGCAGAAGGATAATTACTTTGATACATACGACAATGTAAGATTCTGTTATAAGCTGTCTGACAGTGACTGGGAACCACAGCATATTACCTAGGTGGTGCTTCCCTGGCAACAGATAAAACACAGGGTAAAAAGAAATACTCAACTATTCTGCCTCTGTTCAAGATTGTAATCATGTTTAGATGTGTATAGTACAGTTAGATCTGTTATTTCTCAGAATGAGCAATAGGCACTATATGTAAGCATGGAGGAGCTGTTTTGAGCTGAGTTTCTGGCTGTTTGAAAATGTAGGCTGGCTGGTGAGGCAACTCGTGCACACAATTGATTGTAGATTGTTAACCTATGCTCAGAAATCAATATTCACTTAACACTACATTTTAATAGACAAGCGCAGTACAAACTAACAGCAGTTACACAGTGCACACATTTACACTCAGAATAAACACGTCATGAAATAGTGCTTGGCAGAGGAGGAAGATGGGGCAGGTGTCTGGAAGGGGACAATGGTAACTTGAATATATGGACAGATACAAGGAGATTTATGCAACTGGATGTCTCAGGGTTTTGTGGTCAATGCACCTTCAATGAGGCAAATGTATTCTCTGAGGGTTATGGAGAAGGCTTGTCCTGAGGCCAGGCAAGATCATCTTTTGCTAGATAAGCCTAAATTTACTGAAGTTGAGCACCGTTCATCTTGAACAACAAAATCCAAGTGTATTGCTAGCTGCAATAATGGAGCATAAACTCTAGTATAGTGTTCTTGATCTGGACTGGTATTTTTCATATACTTAAAAGAATGGATTTGAAAAGGGACCTGTTAAGTAATCCACAGATGGTGTTTACTGGAGACTTCACATGTATGTTTATTGAGCTTTACTTGCAACCCACCCTGAAGCACAAGCTTCTAGTCTTTGAGATGATATGCTCTACTCTGTGCCTTCATAAGCTTGAGAAGTGGATACCAAAAACCTCATTAAATGCAACAAGTCCAAATGCAAGGTCCCACACCTGGTTTGGGACAGCCCCCAATATCAGTACAGAGTGGGGGAGTGAATGGATTGACAACAGCCCTGCAGGAAAGGACTTGGATACATGGCTAGATGGAAAACTAGACATGAGTCAGTAAAATGCACTTGCAGCCCAGAAAGCCATCCTGCACCCTGGGCTAAATAAGAAGCACGGCCAGCAGGCTGAGGCCATTCTTCCCCTCTACCCCACCACACCTCCCCACCCAGCGTTCAACTCTAGGGTGCCCAGTACGTGACAGACATGGACCTGTTCAAGCAGGTTCAGACAAGACCATGAAAATCATGAGGGCTGGAACTCCTCTCCCATGAAGAAAGGCAGGGACAGTTGATGTGATTTGGCCTGGAGAAGAGAAGGCTCTGTGGAGACCTTGTTATGGCTTTTCAATACACTGGGGGGATGATAAGCACAGAGAGAGACTTTTTACCAGGGCCTCTAGGGACAGGATATGGAACAATGGTTTTAAACTGAAAGAAGGTATGTTTAGATTGAATATTAGGAAAAAATTATTCCCTGTGAGGGTGGTGAGGCACTGGCACAGATTGTCCAGAAAAGCTGTGCTTGCCCCATCCCTTCAAGTGTTCAGGGTCAGGTCGAACAGGGTTTGCAGCAGCCTGGTCCAGTGGAAGGTGGCCCCTGCCCACAGCATGGGGGTTGGACTAGTTGATCTTTTATGGTCCCTACAAACCCAAACCATGCTATGATTGTATATCTGAGGACAAGCTCCAGATGGTGGAGTGGTCAGAGACACTGTTAGGTCATCCCTACAGTCAGAAACCAAACACTGCAGAAGTTCTGAAAGAAATCAGACCTTTGATTGAATCTATTAAGCTGGAACATTAGCCTATTGCTCAAAATGTGTACACAGCAGAAGCAATGGTGAGAACTGTACCTGCAGAGCTGCAACCTGACAGAGGGAAAGCAGGGTGCAAGTCTGTGGGAGGTTTCCAGTGATTGCCATTCTGAGTTAAGGTCATTCCTCTTGTCTGAAAGCCTTCTGTTTCCCAAAGGTAAATCTGTCTTGGGACGTGCCTGGATATGGAATAATATTAATAAATATGGGAAGGAAAGATTCCATTTATGGCGCATTAATGTGGGCTTAGCAATAGGGACAGGAACAAAGCCAGAGAAGGCCAGGAAGCAGCGGCTCCAGAATATACAGAGGAGGCCATGGGCATACTGCTCTGTTTGGAGCTGTCTCGCTGTGTCTTCCCTTCAGCCACCTAGGAAATAAAAAAGAAAGATGAATCCCAGTTAGACACGTTTATGCTCAGCCTTCTGGCTGCAGAACTTCTAGTTCTGAGCACTAATGTGAGACTATTGAAACTCCTGTGGCCAGACATACAGCCTCCTGTTTCTGCGTGTCTGTGGAAGGAGTAACTTAAAGTAGAGTACTCCACTGTTCTGCATGCACATGGCATCCCTTGGTTTGATGTCCAAAGTCACATATTTCCAGATCCAAGGTTTTTCAACTGCTGTCTCTGGGCTACTTAACTTGCTGCTTCGTGAAGGCAACAAAGCATTGCATACCTGGGACATGGCTGAAGAGAGAGATGTGCTGGCACTGTCTCCTTGGAAGCTTAGGGAAGATGAATAAAGTAAGTCTTCCTGTCTTTCTAGAGCTGTCTGCTTCAGGTGCATTTGAGACCAAATGCTATTTTCTGCAAACAGAAGTAAAGTAAGAGTAAAGAGTAAAGAAAAGAATCTTACTGGGCTTTTCTCGTGCACACCTTGGGGTCTAGTGAACAGAAGTCTAGAGAAGCTATTTTAGGAAAGGCACTCAAAGGCTGTGTGGCCTTGATTTAGAAAATACATATTCTCTGTTTCGTGAATAGCCTGTCAGCTTGTGGATTTACTTGTGAGATTGAGCAGACTGTAAAACCAGTTTGAACTGTACTTGAAGACTTTTGGGTCCTTCTGTGATTTTCCCAACTCTGTATTTTGTAAGGGGCAGGTTTGTAGTATATCAGATGAGATGATTAAATTGTAGATGTGTCTATAGTGGTGGGTGTAAGACTTTTATATACTGCAAGAGGTAGGTTTAAATATTAATCACTTACGTAATTATGCTGTTTTCTTTTATATCCTTTTAAAGCTTTCACAAACATAAAATATTTAAATCTCATTGAGGTATGTTGCTAAAATACTAGGAGATAAAAGAAATACAGTCTTAGGGTTACACAGCTGCAGGCAGCAGCAATTTTGCAACTGCTATGCTGAATCTAGTAACAGACTGTGTTGGGAGTTGCTTATCTTGACTGAGTAAATGAGGGCTGGGATTGAGTACAGAAACAGAGGACAAGGAGGGGAATCCTGACCCCATATTCCTGGTGCACAGATGTGGTTACTCAGCAACCTATGGATACAGCATGTCTGACCTCCCCTTGGTAATGTTTTTGCAGTGCCCTTCATTTGAATGATGTTTGGAAATAGTTTCAAGGGTGTTTTTGATGAACAGAAATGTTGCCAAAAGATACAGAAACAGTTCTTAGAGCAGATCCAGGCTGGTCCCATAGGCTGCAGAGGAGATCATGGAGACATTGCAGAAGAAGATAGACCTATACACAAGAGCAGTGCAACAGGATCTTGAAACCACAGGATTTAAATTCTCTCTGCTGAGCTGTTTCTCTGTGATGTGACTGATGCTTACCAAGGCATTTGTTGCTCTCAAACATGCTGAGTATCTGGTCACACTTCTCCTTCTGATTGCCGCTGTTCTCACATGTACACCACAAGGAGACCTCCACACTGGAGTTACTGACATAGTTGGGTGTCATAGGTGTGCCTGTCCAAACCCCCAGATGAAAGAAGCATTATGAATCATGTCATACTAAAGGAAATGCTGCCCTGGAGGCAGAAGCCTTCCACCATGATAAGCACGTTACCCAGGCGAGGTCAAGAGTGCCAGCTAGGTGGCCCAGGCTTGATTAACCTACCTGAAGTTCTGCTGAGCTGTGAGAAAGTGTTGAGATTGCTACACCTGAGTCAGGCACTCTATGAGATGTATTAAGAACTGAACCTGGTGCAATCATTATATTGTGATGTGTACACAGCAGAAGCAATGGTGAGAACTGTACCCACAGAGCTCAGTGCAAACTGATGGGGGGAAAGCAATTTAATACTGCAAGCATTAAATTATGAAGGATTTTTATTTTAAGATGTGAAGGACTTGCATGGACTCAGCTGTGGTACTGACACATGGCAGCAAAAGCTACTCTTGCTTCTTGTGTAGCTGGCAAAGCTGTGTAGCCAGGTGCCTTTTGACAGACAAACAAATACTGCACACCTGTAGTGTGCCACTCAGGCAGTGTTCATTTAGCACAAAACCAGCAGAGCCATCTGGAAAAATGGAAGGTATAGTCTAGATTTACAGCTTCTGAGGTACTGCTGCTCTTTACATCCTCTTTTGAGCCACTCTGAAAACGTTTTAGTAGGTTGGTAAATAACTAACATCAAAGATGACCTTCCTTCTAACAGCTGATTGTCCTATATTCTGACTGGCCCTGAGAACATAGTTCACACAATACTAGCAAGCTATCAGGAGTCTTAAAAGTCAGGCAGTGATGGAATGCCGTGTTTAATCACTGCTGAATGGGATGTAACTCCAGCATTAGGAACGACAGTGACTTAGTTCACACAAGCCCACAGAGCACTGTTGATGAGGCACTTTGCACCAGCTGATGATGCAAAGAGGCATGCAGAAATCTCAGGCAAGGATGGGGCAAAGTACAGCAAAAAATGCCATGGAAGAGCTCTCTTTGGACTGTATTTACCTCCAAGGCAAGGGGGAGCACTAGCATCAATTAGTAAGGCATATTCACTAGTATACTGAGCTACCTCCTGCAGGAGACTAGGATGGTCCTTCATAGCATCAAAGAGTGCCTGCAAGTTTGTGGCCTGAAAGCATCCACCCTGTATGCTCCTGTGGCTATCACTTACCGATCATGCCCATGTAAGCCTGCAGGCATGCAGCATGGTTGTGCAGAGAGCAGCCATCTGGAGACACATCTACAGGTTGACAATTCTGTTGGAAGTCAGCCAGTCGGGATCTGTAGGAAGGAAAATGAGACCATCAGTGTCAATGTTGTTCTCTTGGATAACATCCTCTGCTGCCTCACCTACTTGCAGATATGGTCTTCTAAGCAGGAGTCCAGAAGCCAGAGGCAATTTGGTTTAGTGTTATACTGGAAAGAACAATCAGGAACAATAGTTTTACGGCGTCTTTCTCCACAA
The DNA here is from genome assembly GCF_021018805.1 of Prinia subflava. Lineage (NCBI taxonomy): Eukaryota > Metazoa > Chordata > Aves > Passeriformes > Cisticolidae > Prinia > Prinia subflava. The sequence continues at coordinate 18,113,725 of NC_086262.1, forward strand.
AATTCATCTTGACATGGACAGAACAGGATCCTTTTGGTGAAATCCTCAGGAACTTTCTCAAAGAAATTCCTTAGCCCTCTGTGGCACTTGCGCAGGTCACACACATCCTCACTTCCTGCTCCCTTGGTGCAGATGGAGGCATAGTCTGTGCGCAGACGAAAACACTTCTTGCTCAGATTACATACGTGTGTTGCTCTCAGACATGGATTTGTTGCATCTCCTGCCAAGTGTGAGCCTATAAAGCCAAAAGAAACACAAAAACCATGAAGCAAGTCTCCAGAAGAGATTCTGCATGGAAGCAGGAGTACTCCTTTCTTGATGGTCAGATTCAAAAAATCAAAAAGAACAAAGCAAACCAGTCCTTCTATGCTGCCTGCAGTATGACACTGTAATTATACTAGTTACGAAACAGTACTTTTTCACTGGTTCATAGTAGGGTGCTTGTTTCAGAAAATAGATCATTGTGGGTTATTACTGGTTTCATGGGCCTGGATCTGTGGCTATATTTACACTTGGTAGGAGTGATAAATTTAGGCAAGTAGCCAGAGCAGGCATTCCTCTGATTAAAGGGGCCATTACCCCAAATTAATAATGGGCTTAATAATCTTCAACCAATAAAAAGATAAAAGAGAGGGCAGAATTATATCATGTCACCATTACAATTCTTACCTGATACCAGAGCTGCCAGTTTATTATAATCTGTCTTCCAGTGTTCCTCATTCGCTGGATTCTCATAGGGAGAGGTCTCCATATTGAAATAACCTAAGCAAAATATTTAATGCAGTGGGAGATGGGAGAAATGCTTTGTGACCAGCTTTGTTTATTTCTTTATTTGTTTACATGCTTATTCTTAAATGGATATTTTTCTTATTTATGCCTGGTTCTTTCCCCAGGCTGGAGTTCAGAAATGCTCTGTCTCACCCAAAGCCAAATGCCAAGAATGGTTCTTTTGGAAATGTGAAGCTATTACTGTGTAAAACCCTCATTACATTTTGTTCAGTTGGAATTTGGTCTGTGTTGTCATTTGAATTTTTCAGCTTCAGTAAGTGTGAGGAGCTCAGCAGCACAGGCAGAGTGTAGTGGGAGGTCAAGTAGAAGCATCCCACAAAAGAAAGCAGTAGAACACTTAGGGATGCCACGGCAATATGTGTCATAATCACATGCATTTTTAGTGATGGACAGACAGGACCATTTTTCACAGCACTAAATCTAATTATCTCAGCATAGCTGTCTTTGTCTCTTAGGGTTGCTGGTGTATTTGAAGGGCTGGTCCCATACCAGATCAGTTTTCTCTGCTTATCAAACAGAGCAGTAATGAATTCTCTTTACTAGGAGATATGGTTCCAGAGCAATTAGCTACAGTGCTAGAAAGTGGACTTTCGTGGTTGTTTTCAGCTAGGGGGTGGGGGTAAGCCTTACTAGTAACTTGTAAATTTATATTACTTCATCTCACCATCTGTCATGCTGGAGTGAACAGTCCAGAAAATGCGTAAGCAGTGCTCCTGTCTCTTCATGCGCCGTTGACACTTGCAGTGCAGCAAAGAGCTGTTCCCAAGGTCAAGCTCTGCATTCAGACATCTGACCCTGCTATCGTGATCCAGTGAAAGGACGCGACTCTTGGCCAGGGCACAGTTTTCCAGGGTCCTGTATGTGGCATTGCAGGTGGAGTCAGAGAGGCACAGCTGCTCTGCCACAACACAGTCGCTGCTGGGCAGAGCCATGAGGTCTCCTGATCAAGTAGAGAAAAGACTGTTAGGACCCCAGTCAAGATGAATGCCACACAAGCACCTTGTCATTGTTCTGCAGGGATCTTGTCTTCAACAAGGACTCCTTGCAAGAAACAGAACATTTTAAGATATTTCATGTGGAGTAGTTAAGGAACAAGAGCTGTCTCCATTTAGAAAAAAAAAAAAAAAAAGATGAATATAAATGAAAGCGGGAACAAAAGGTTAAATAAAAGCCTGCAAAACAATTTTGTTCAACTTGGCCAGGATCAGGGATTGCTCTGTATTTTAGGGACTATAAATCCCTGTGAAACCTTGGGGTTGCTGAGGCCTGCTTTGAAGAAGCTCCTCTATCTGAGCACTGAAAACCACAGTGCAATAAGCACATAGTAACACCATACTGTGTACTGTGAGTCAGTGCTGCTGCAATTACTAAAGTATATGCTGGTCATTAAGAGATGTACTGAGAAAACCATTTATAGGGTATAAAAACAACTACTTTAATGAGCCTGAAGACTTGAGAATGTGTATTCTTCGCATAATAAAATGAATCCTTAACAAAGGATGCAAGTAGCTTCATACAGAAGGGCTGATATGCAGTCAATTAAAGTACATAGAACCTTGTCCCTAAAATCCCTGCCAAAAATGCAGATGAAGGCTTGGCCCATAAGAACCTCATGAAATTCAAGAAGTCCAAGTATAGATGCTGCACCTGGGTCAGGGCAATCCCAGACCCACGTCCAGACTGGGAGATGAACCAATAGAGAGCAGCCCTCCAGAGAAGGACTTGGGGGTTCTCAGGGGTGAGCTGGTCATGTGCACTTGCAGCCTAAAAAGCAAATATGTCCTGAGCTGCATCAAAATCAGCACGGCCAGCAGACCGAGGGAGCGTGTTCTGCCCTCGTGAGACCCAACCTGCAGTGCTGTATCCAGCCCTGGGGCCCTCAGCACAGGAAGGACATTAACCTGTTAGTATCTTTGGGTCCAGAGCAGGCCCAAAGATACTCCAAGGGCTGGAGCACCTCCTGCTATGAGACGGGTGAGAGAGCTGGTGTTATTCAGCCTGGAGAAGGCTCCAGAGAGACTTCCGCTGGACCCCCTTCCAGTACTTAAAGGGGACTTATAAAAAAGGAGAGATAGCAACTTTTTATACCGATAGATAGTGATAGGACAAAGGGGAACAGATTTACAATAAAAAGGCGAGACTTAGACTGGATGTTAGGAAGAAGTTCTTTACTCAAAGGGTGGTAAGGTTGCTGGCACAGGTTGCCCAGAGCAGTTGTGGCTGTGACATCCCTGAACTGTCCAAGGCCAGGTTGGATGGGACTTGGGGCAACCTGGTCTAGTGGAAGGTGTCCCTGCCCATGGCAAGGGGGTAGATCAAGATGATCTTTAAGGTCCCTTCCTGCCCAAGTCTTTCTATCATTTTATGATTATGTTGTCATGGGTAGGTGACTTCAGTCTGTAATCTTTCTTCATTTCTGCAGTACATGAATCTATGTTTCAGTACAGTACAGTACAACAAAGTCTTGAAACAAGATCGTTTCCTAATAAAATTTATATATATGCTGGTATGTTTTTTTCCCTTCAGGTCAATATTCCTTGGCTGGCTTTAGGAAATGACTGTGCTGAGCCTTACATCTACCTTTGGTGTTCTTTGGGTACATCATCTTACCTATCATTCTCTTGTTCAGCAGGTGCAGTAGTACTATTTCGGTCTGCCATCATAAATAGGGGGAAATCTTGGTACAACTCATATTACCCTGTGTATCATCTTCCCCATGTAATTTGTTCTCTCACTTACTTCATTTTAGCTAGCTTCATCAGTTTATTTGCTGTAAGCAGTAGAATGCATAATTCCATGCCAGTCTGCTTCTCAAAGTTTGTACTTTCCCTACCACCCAGTATATTATATAGGTACCTCTGTCTCACTTGTACAAGATTCTTTGCTCTTCTATCAACTTACTGTACTTTGTAGTTCACCTGGCTCTTACATAGAGACTTGATGACTTTTCAAACTCCCTGAAAAATCTCTCATCAGGAATGCTTTGTATCCAACACAGTGGGTTCAGGTGAAGCTGCTCTAAACCTCAACTTTAAAACAGCCCTCCTCCTCTATAGACATTTACTAGCTGTGCATTGTTGTAAGCCCTGAAGTTTGGCAAGTTATTTCATTTCTTTAAAATCTTGAGTTAGTGGTCCAGACAGTAACAACATGAAAGAATGAGAAAGCTAATTGTTTCCTAGATCTGTGGTCTAGGTCACATAACATGTTAAAAATGTATGTATATGGGAATCCCATCTGTAGTTTTTTGGGGTTTTTTTTTAACCAATTAATACATTATGATTATTTATACCTTAGAAAAAAATGGATAGGTAATAAAATACACCTTTATTCTCTATTTTCAGTGTCCTGTCATATAGCTATGTCTATCTTGTTGCCCCTGGTGCACCACGCTATTTAAAGAGACAACAGTTACAGAAGGGACACCCTTCCTTTATTAAACAGTTACCAAACAAGCATTGACATTTGGACATGGCAAATTTGGAGAAATCTTTTAAAATTGTGTCAGTTGCTACTGTGGTCCAAGTGCAGCAGCCCATCTTTTAGCAGTCAAAAAGCTGCAGCTTTTTCTGAGTGCAAAGCACCCCTAGACAGAAACTAGGAATGCTTCAGAGCAGTTTCTAATTTCCTTATTCCTAGTCATACCAGCCCTGAAGACTGAACAAGAGATGAACTGGGAAAAGGAATAATTTTAATCCTCAGCTCTTGTGATTTGGCAGTAGTAGAAGGCACAGTAGAACAATCATCTGCATCTCTGCAGGAGTTCCTTGGATTGGTCTTGGCAAACTGATCCTAGTCTCGGAAAACTATGGGCCTTAAGCATTCCAGAAGGCAGATGCATGGGGCATAGGTATCAAAAACTGCTCTGGGCGAAGCCAGCGAGAGCGCGACGCAGCCGGGACCAGCTCGGGTGAATGAATCCCCGCGTTGCGCTCGTCCGGCCGCATTCAGAGATCGGCTGTCGGCAACTCCTGTCGCCTCCTCACGCCTGGCCCCCAGGGCAGACGGTCCCCTCCCCAGAGCGTCCCTCCAGTTTGGCCACAACCACAGCGGAGGTTCCCCGCTCGGGCCAAAGCAACAGCCGCCTTTCCCGGTTTGAATCGCGAATTCCTACCCGCCGACTGCGCACCGGAGCCGGTGGCCGGGACAGCCGGGCAGCGGCTGGGAGCGCCGCGCTCGGGACGCGCTGCGCGCCCGCCCGGCACCGCGGGGAGCAGCGGTCAACCCCAGCCACCGCGACCCCGGCGCCGCCCCTACAAGCCGCGGCCGCCCCGCGGCGGGACCAGGGTGCGGGCGATGCCGCTGGCCGCCCGCCGGGAGAGGGACGGGGTCGTGCCGCCCTGCCCAGCCCGCCCCGCGCCCCGGGCGCTGTTACCGGCTCGGCAGAGAAGCAGCCCCAGGAGCAGTGCCGGCCCCATGCTGGCGGTCGGTGGCTCCGAGCGCTGGGGCTGCAGCTCGCATGCTGCGCCCGGCCCCGCCTCGGTGCTGCTGAGCCCGGCCCGCCCCGTCGAGGTGCGGGCGGCGAGCACCGCCCCCGGCCCGACCCATCGCGGGTCCGGGACCCGCCCGTGGGGGCCGCGGCGTGTGGAGAGGCTGGGCGGCCGTCGGGCTGGTGCGAGGTGGGGCGGGTGGCGAGGGTCATCCAGCGGCTGCTGTCTCCAGGGCGATCGGGGAGCCGCTGGGCCCGGGGCCGGGCAGTGCAGGGACGCTTTAAAAGGGGCGTTTTGGAAGGGGCTGCGCAAGGTGTTTGTTTATTGATTCGTAGCACACCTCAGCACCGAGAGCAGAGCTGTGACTGCGCACCCTCGGGGGCGTACTTGTGTAAAGAACAGTAAGTCTCCGATTTAGGAGAGTCTCCTTCACTCCGGAATGGATGCTCTTTGAGGATACAGAGGCTGACTGGCTTTTGAGTAGATTCCCCAAGTAACTCTTGGGTCTTTGGAAGGGATGACTGAGCTCGTGGCTTCTTTCTTTTGGCTTTGTTGTGAAGGCTGTTATTTCAGTTTCTTACCTGTTGCTGGCTCTATCTTGATTGAGCTGCTTGTCTTCACCCACACGAAAGATGGCACTTCTGAGAGCCCACATGGCATTTAGGCAGCTGTGCTTCTTTTGAACTGCTGCTTTGTTTTAATTTGCATCCTAAGATCAAATTAACCAGTGTGAAAAAGTTACAGTCCAATACATGCATGTCAAACATTAGCATATGAAAACGAGGCAAACGTTTTGTAAGTCAATTGTTTGCATAAGTAGAGAGACCTACCCCATCTGCCCAAAAACCCCAACAGAAAGGGTAATAACTGTGCAAATACATTAAGTATTCACAATCGAATTCAGTGGTGCTCTCTCGAGTTTTTAAGAAAGATTAGTCCTTCTGCTTACTGCAGGGAACTGCTGTGAGAGAATTATTCTGCATGGAAATTACCGTATTAAAGCAAGTAGCAGTTCCAGTGATATGCTAGACATTTCATCTCTACATCCATGACTGCCACAGCCAGTGAAGAGTGCGTTTGACCAAGGAAGTATTTTGTTTGCTGTAGGTGCTGAGTTACTTAGCCATACCTTATTTTGTATAGTATTAATCTTAAGAAGATTATAGCACACTGGCACTTCTCCTGCTTCTTTTCAGGATTTGATCACTACAGCCCTTCTTGAGTCAAAACCAGAGCACGTTACTGGGAAGTGCAAAAGATGCTGAGTCTTGGTCATTTGTCGGGAGTACTATCAGAGAACTACTGGGGGAGGTAGCACAGAGGAGGGCTGAGCAAACATTTCTCTGCCTTGGCTAATATTTACAGCACCACACTCTGCTCTTTACAGAGCTAGAGACAGCAGACATTCACAGCTAATAGTAACACCTGTACACTACAGAAATATCAACCTAATGCAAACAACCCACCAGAAGCTGATGTCTATATTTATGGAAAACCAAATAAAAACCTCCTCCATTTCCTAGCATGAGTGCTAGTGCCCTAAACAGTTCTGGCTGCTCATTGCCAAAGAAGGTTCAGCGGTTTGATATCCATAGCAGCTACCCATAGTTTTGTGTTTCAGTTCCTGGGATACTTGGCCACTTCTGGCTCTGACAGTTTTATTCCTTTGTTCCTAGGAGTAAAGAACTCAAAGCTGCTCTTGTATTTTAGCTCAGTGTGGTTCACAGCAGGAAGGTCAGAGACATTTAGGTGTCTGTCTGGTTAAGTACAGTCATACACCTCACTGGGTAAACTATATCTTTGGTGAGAATAGTTGTAAGTTATTCTACAGGAAAAGGGAACTACGACATTTGTGATGACAAAAATTCAGGGTGTTATAAATACATACTATATTGTTGGTTTTTTGCAAGTATTAAGATAAATGTTATATGTATAATGTTAAAATGGCTTTGCTGTATAGATATAGTTTTTATTTCTGCTATTAGCAAAAATTAACCATAGTAGTAATAGTTGATATAGTATGCTTAAACTTTCTGCTTGGCTGGGATAACATTCAGTGAACATATGATGAGGACCCTGCAGCTGACAGGCCAACTATCAACATCTACGGTCTGTAGAAAGTATGGACCAAGGCCCAAAGTAGAAGTAATAAAAAGAACAGATTAAAACCACAGCCAAGAAGAACACATGCTTTTAAAAGACAGACCCAAAGAGTAGCCATGCTAAATAATTCCTAGAATATGGAAATTAGTTTGTGAAAAAATATAAATATGCGTAATAGTCTATAAATATACAACAGGCTAATGTAATAGAAAAAGTATTTAAAAAATGTCTCCAAAGATAGTGTGTGCTCTTGGCTGAATGCCAAGCACCCAGCCGTTAAGTCTTTGTTTATCTTTGTTTTCTATTATCTTTAATTAAACTTTTTAAATTTTACCAAGGAAGTAAACCTTGTTTTTCACAGTCATGCTGAACAACGTAGCTTCAGTCCAGAGGGACTATGAAAAATGAAAGAACTGGGTCAACAGGTGCTTTATGACATTTAGGAAGGAGAGTCGAGTTCTGAAACAGGGCACAGTGACTCCACGCATCTTTTCTGGCTGCGAACTCAGTGGATGAGAAGCAGTCCTGCTGGAAGGACCTGGAAGTTGCCATGGATCCCAGTAAGATGTGATTGAATAAAACAACCCACACACCACACTGTATTAAGAAGAACATGGCCAGAGACTGAAAGAAGTTATTCATGTCTGCTGAGCAGTGGTGTGGCCACACCTGGACAGCTGTGTGCAGTTTCCTGCCCCTGAAGTTCAAGAGGGATGTGGAGGGACTAGAGAGGGTCCAGTGGAGGGCTACCAAGATGGTAGTACATGACGTACAAATTGATTATCAGAACCTGGGCTTGTTTGCTTGGCAAAGAGGATTTTCAGAGACGATCTAGTACCACCCTACAGCTACTTAAAGATGAGCTGCAAAGGCGATAAGCCCAAATGACAGGTGATATTAAATTATATGAATATATGAAATTATGATGGCCATAAATTCCATCTTGGGTTGTTCAGGCTGGGTGCTATGAAAAACTTTTTCACTAAGAAGTTGGTGCAGTGCTAGAACAGGTTATCTATAGACATATCAGAGTCCATACTGACTAGCACAAAGATGTTGGATCAGAGACTCTCTGAGTCCCTTTTCACCAGCTAGTTAAGGCAATGGTTAGTGTGCACATGCTCAGATGACAGAAGCAATTTAAGCCATGAGAAGCTCAGAAGAACAATTATTTGTAAAACGAAAGCAAAAACACTTTTTCAAGAGAAGAAAAGCAGAGTACTTTAGAACAGCACTACTGTGCTACCTTAAACCTAATTTTTTTCAGAGGCAAGAACGTAGACAAAGTTAAGTCATTTTCATAGTGCATTACACTATATTTTGATTCAAAGACTTTTAAGTGATGCACTGTGAGCCCATTTTTCTCATCCAGGTTTATCCATGATGCATATTGTCTCTCCTTTTCTCAAGTGAAGTCTAATTAGCTTGCAGGACAGTGGATCTGGCAGTGGCAAGACAGACCCAGGCCTTAGGGGTTGTAGCTGTTCAATGTAGTCAGAAAAATAATGGAACTTCATGGTTTTGGAAGAGTATTTCCCATTTGAGTTCTCCCACTAAAACTGCACTGCTTGCTCCCCTGCCTTCCTTCCGTTGGAAGAACAAAAGGCAAAGATCTCTGGTGGAGATAAGAAACACGAATGAGATAAGGAACAGTAACAGCAACAATATTAATAACAAAAGGTATAAGACAAAGAAATTATTTGCACAGAAAGTCCGACAATACAGACTGGCTCTTCCCAACCATGCTTTCCCCCACCAGAAGGAACCCCTTCTCCTCAGAAGTGAGAGTACTTTTCTCTGCCCGCAGCAATGATGTGAGGTGGTATCAAATAATTCTAGGGTGTTGGCCATACCCCCTCCCACTGATCTGTGCCAAAACCAGGACAGGAACCAAAGATTTTACTTTCCTGTAGGCTGGGAAGGTACTTAAACACATATTAAAGAAATCAAGTTAAAGAATATGGATTAGATTATTTCCCCTGGTTTCAGCAGCAGTCCTGCAGCTGCTTTCCAGAGTGAAATGGACTGGACTTCAATTCATTCAAGCCATGAGACAGAGGCCACATTAGGCCACAAAGATCAGTGGTCCCACTCTGCTGACACCTTCATTGCCTTTCAATGCTGTGAAACACAGAACCAGAGCCAGTAGGTTCTCATTTTAATCACTGTAAATTTTCTCCTCTTTGCTTGTAAAAGAGATGGGCATATGACAGGGCAGCAGCACAGGGGCTGTTTGCTTTACATCTTATCAGCAGCATTATGTGCTTTAGATACTTGTACCAGGAAAGACTGAGGTACAAGGTGCTCCTACTAAGTCAACAGTATGCCCTGGTAGTAAGGAGGGCCAACCATGTCCTGGGGTGCATCAAGCAAAATATTGAAGCCAGTCGAGGGAGGTGATTGTCCTGATTTACTCTGCACTGATACCACCTCACCTTGAGTACAGGTGAGTACTTATGTGCAGTTTTGGGCAGCACAATATTAAGACATTAAGCTACTAGAGACCATCCCAAGGAGGCCACGAGGACAGAGAAGGGACTGGAAGGGAAGCTTAAGAGGTATGGCTCAGATCACTTGGTTTGTTCAGCCTGGAGAAGAGGAGACCGAGGGGAGGCCTCATTGCAGTCTCTAATATTCTCATGAGGGGAAGCAGAGGAGTAGGTGCCAATCACTTCACTCTCATGATCAGTGATAGGACTCGAGGAAGAGGCATGGAGCTGAGTTGGGGAAGTTTAGTTGGGTATCAGGGAAAGGTTTTTCACCCAGAGTGGTTGAGCACTGGAACAGGCTCCCCAGGACAGTGGTCACAGTGCCAAGCACCTGTCTGAGTTCAAGAAGTATTTGGACAATGCTCTTAGGCACATCATGGGATTTTTGGCATGTTCTGCACAGGGCCAGGAGTCAGACTTTATAATCGTGATGGATCTCTTCCAACTGAGCACATGCTATTATTCTATGATTCTGATACATGGCAGGACTTTGGACCACAGCACAGAGTTGCTGTACCCAGGCAGATGAGGCTTTCTTTACTAATTTTGCCCCTGGCAACATGCTTTCAAGGATTTCCAGTTTCTTTGTCCTCACTAAAAACCTCTCTTGTCTCCTACCCCTTGTGGTTTTTTAAAGCATCCAATAAAGTACTTGCTAGAGCTTGAAGAAATACTTGAAAAGCTATCAGCAAGAGTGTTGACAGATGAGGAGGATACGTGTAAGCACTCAGAGAGATTTTAACTGAGGTTTTTTATACAGACATGAAGGTCAGCCAGCATAAACGTAAAGGGAGACTCCCTGGGCCATAGGCAGTTGTGCTCCAGAAGACTTGGGCTGTTTGGGTAATGTGTTAGAAGGCTTGCCTCTGAGGTTTGGCATGCAAACCAAATGGGTAAAACTACCCAATTTTTTTTAGTAGCTGCATATAGTATAGACACTGGGTTAATTCTTGACAAACTGTTGGAAACTAGTAGCCTCACTGATTGCCACAAACAACTTACATGCACCAGATTATATATTTTTAACAACAGGCAAGTTCATTAATTCATATTCCTTAGCCTATCCCCTTGTCTCTTTCCACACAGGTGGGGTTTTGTCCCTTCCAGGTTCCTGGTATCAGAGTCACTCTTCATAGTTTTGTCACTATTTCAACCAGTTCGTGAAAAAATCTGAGGTATTTAAGGGTCATCAAATCCACTAGGGCTTGAAACACATTTTTCTAAGCACTCTATCTTTGCCAAATATTCATTATTGTTTAACTGCCCGACTGAGTGTCAGCACAGGGAGGCAACAGCCAGGACAGGCATAAACCCATGGCTAAATCCCAAAGGGTAGTTTATTTCCCTTCCCTTGCTAACTGGGGGATCCCCACAGAAACCCCTTGGCAGAGGCACACAAGGGGAGACACAGGCACCACTAAACTAGGTTCATGCCAGAGGATCACCAGTGTTCACACCAGTTTAGCAAGGGTTATATCCCAGCTTCCTGTTAACAATTCTCAACAGTCATCTACCTTTAACCCATTCCTCCCAACACATAGTCACCAGCTGCCAGTTCCAATTATCGCGTTTTTTGCCCACCTAACTCTAACACAGAGCAGGAGGAACACACACAGATCTGTGAAAACATATTGTGGCATATCTGAATGGAATGTGGGACCTATTGAAGGAAAGAGCCGTGTGGAAGTAGATCAACTGTTTGGACTTCACATCAGGTACCAGGAACGTTTGTGTAATAAATAGCTTTAATTTTTCTTTCAGTACTGTACAGAACTTGCTTAGTGATGTCCTTGATTTATGTAGTGGATTCTCAGGATTAGCGGGTATTGCAGCACTGATCCACTCCCAGAAACACGGGACAGGTGTCTGCAAAGGTGACAAAACAGAAGCAGAGCCTATTTCAGTAGCTCCCTGCCTTATCTCATGCACAGAGAGCTTTCTAGGAACACCCGAAGCTACATCCCAGGATCCACCTCCGAGCTTTTTGCAATCACCCTCCTGGTCCACTCCCTGCAGCCCCAGCAGGCCCCAAGCCGGCTGTGACCCGGGAGTACCGAACGGGCCCGGCCCGGCCCCGCTGCCCCCGCACGCCCAAGGCCCGCGGCCCGGAAGCGGAAGCGCGCGGCCCCTCGGTGGCGGCGATGCCCCTCGCGTGGGCCTGACCCCGTCCTTCCGCTTCCGCCGGAGCGGCGCGGGCGGCGAGGGACGCGATCCCGGCTCCTCTGGCGGCGCCGAGGGCGGCGTGGCCCCGCCTGGCCCATGGATCGGCACAAAGTGAAGCGACAGCGTCTGGACCGGATCTGCGAAGGTGAGGCGGGGCGAGCGCTCCTCGGCAGCGGCGGCAGCAGCAGCAGCGGGCAGCGGCACCTGCCCTATGCCGTGGGGACCCGACGCAGCCGCTGCGCGCCCGTGGGGCTGAGCGTCCGCCCGGCCGGCGGCCTTCTGGAAAGGGCCGGATGCTAGTGACTGTCGGAGGCTCTGTTGACGTACAAGTTCTGCTCACTTAAGGGGGAAATACTATCTGGGAATGCCTGGATGGAGGGGGGCCAGGTCACTGGGTAGGAGGTGTTTGTCACTCGTTTTAGGAGCCTGAAGTAAGATGGCATGCTGCTGAGTAGATCATCTCTAATGTAATATTATTGATAATAGATGCCTTATTTTCCGTCATGTAAGTGGTGGCAGAGGTGGTTGTGGATTTTTTCCCAGCGTCTTTTCCCTGTGTTTGTTTCTTATTCATATCTTTTGCTTTGCCTAATGTGTTCCTAAATACGATTAACAACTTATTGGACTAGCAGATGAGGGTTCGAGAATTCTTTCCAGAATGTCTTTCATGTAATCACTCCTGCTGACTTTTTTAATAGGCATACGGCCTCCTATTGTGAATGGCCCAATGCCAGCACGGCCACTGGTTGCACTCCTGGATGGACGAGATTGCACTGTGGAGATGCCCATCTTGAAGGATGTTGCTACAGTGGCATTTTGTGATGCTCAGTCAACTCAGGAAATCCATGAAAAGGTGGGCAAGAAGATGTGCAAGATTCAGAAGTAGAGCTTTGCCTCTTAGGTAACCAACTTAGATATTGATTTGCACTGGTTTTTGTTATAGGTGCTGAATGAGGCAGTAGGAGCTCTGATGTATCACACCATTACCCTTTCTCGTCAGGATCTGGAGAAATTCAAAGCCCTCAGGGTCATTGTGCGTATTGGCAGTGGCTATGACAATGTTGACATCAAATCTGCTGCAGAATTAGGTATGATGACACCAATAGGTGTTTGTTGTGATCAGAACTGAATGTGAAATGGAACACTGCACGTGTTTTTGTACGTTATAGCTGAGTGCATTTAAAAACTTTTATGTACAAAGATTTGGAGCTGCTAGGTATCAGGTGTCTTTAGGAAGCTGACCAATAGAGGGCTGGTAGGTTGCTTAAAAGAAAGATTCTCAGTTTTCAGATTGCTCTGCTATAGATGTTGGTGTCTCTGTTGTTACCTGGGATTCAGGAACTTGAATATGGTGTCTAGGTAACTTTTGGTGAGGTGACTTTGGTCTTTTTAAGACCCCTGGGCAAATTGATGCTTGGAAGCCACCTGCAAATGCTGATACAGGATAAACTCACTGTAAATGCTTCATGAGTTTTTCTCTTAATTTTGTATAAGCAAGGAGGTTCTGATACAAAACTCTATTAGTTATCCCTTTTGAACCTTAAGCATGTGAAAAGTGTCTGGATCAGGTGACAAAAAAATGCTATTTATTAAACAGATGGCAGTGACACTTCTGGACCTTTTAGCCTCCTAGGTGAGATGGTTCATTTAAGTGCTCTTCCCCTTTTTTTTTAAGTTTTACAAGTAAGGGATTCAAAAGCTTCCTTAATGTAATGTAGGTCTTGTTAAGCTTAAATCAAATACAGGTATTAGTATATAAAATTGAAAAGGCAAGCATTGCAATTTTCAGATCTGTAACAACAGGTGAATTGCTAATAAATGAAGAGTGTGTATTGGGCTAGTGCTTGAATTAGATCAAAAGAGCCTTTCATTTGGATGATTCAAAGGAATAGTCTCAAGAGTTCCTGTCAAGGTCCTTGGCTTTCATCCAGCCTTTACATATTTGTGCTGAGTTTGGAACCTAACCTAGTCTTACATTTCTCTACTTAAGGTCACTTTCTTTGATTCATTCAGATTCAAAGATCTCCCTTTTTTCCCACTGCACACTCATTAATCCAAGGTGAAATGAGTCAAAGTTCTTTCACCATCAGACCGTTGCTTGCCACTTTTGCTTTGGAGTGACAGTGTGATGACCCTTACACGTGGCCAGATTTGCTTTTTCATGGACAATTAATGATTATTTTCATGCTTAGCCAGGCCTTTTAATTCATTTGGAGGTAAGATACTGTTCCTTGTGTGTTCTGAATCTTCAGACCAAAAGACTGTTGTCTATGTTTGTGGTTTTTTATGTTTAGGTATAATACTGCATGTTAACACAAATCTGTGTCTGGCTGTGTAACAGATGGATGCATGGGGCTTGTCCAGAGTTGAATGAGATGATAGTCAGTGAGATTAAGAGAAATTGGGCTTTTCTATCACCCCTACTCATGTCCTCTAAGTTGTCTGTGTGGCATTATGGCAAAATTGGAAATAATTTGATAGAGAAAAACAGTCAGATATCGGGATTCTCTGTGGCCATTGCTCTCCTAATTCTCGTGGGAAAGCACGGTCTGAGTTTAGCCAAATGTCTTCTGTGACTAGGTTTATGAAACAATGATGTCTTCAACCATTGCCTAGATTTTATTTCCAGTTTTTAGCTAGGTGGTGTACTTTTGAGGTAGAACAGTTGCCTTGGTTTGGCAAGTGTCTAGTGTTATGTTTGGGAAGAGACCATCTTTCCATCTAATTTTCTTGGCTGGTTTGTTGAACAAAGGATAGCAGAAATGAAATGGTATGTTTTCAGCCTCCCCTCCTATTTTTTTTTAGTTTTTTTTTTTTTGGTCATAGACTACTCATGACTTACCGGATTTTGATACAGAGTTTCATCTTTCCCTTTTCTGGCAGTAATTTATGGTTGCAGGACTTGAACTCTGTTTGAGTTACTAATTTACCTGATAGTTGTAGCCATGGGTCTGATGGGTTGTATGGTATTCTAGAAAGGGAGTATTGTGTGTTGTTATTTTTAAGCTAAACTTCCAATGGATTTAGAGAAGCTCCTGGGGCTTCTGGCTTCGTTTAATGAGTTAGTTACTTATTGTTGCTCCTGGGAAGGCTGATGCTTGCAGTGAGCATCTGGACAGTGAGGCATGAAGAGCTCAGCCATCTGTCTCAATTCTTCTACAGTCTGCCTGTTAATTTGTTAGGAGTATCTGTGGAAGGAGTGTATGGTTTTGAATGCAGATATTTTAAAACGGTCAGTTGCTTGTATCACTTGTATGGCCCAGTTTTCTCATTTCAGCTTGTTTGTTTGTATGTTTGTTTTTCTGGTAAGTGTGTCAATCAAATAGATATTTATAGGGAAGGAATGGTATTTCCTGAGGGACTGAAAAGATGGCTGGTCACATCCGTATTGATGTAGAATGAGGTTCTGAAATGAATCCTGTGTTTCTTGAGTTCTGGAGTATTGAATTATCTTGGAGCATTTGTGCTTAAAGAGCCTTATGTCGGTTTAGAATTGTGATGCTAAAAATCTTATACGACCTCTATGGCTTTGTAGGCATTGCAGTTTGCAACATCCCTTCCTCCTCAGTAGAGGAGACTGCTGACTCTACCCTCTGCCACATCTTGAACCTCTATCGCCGTGTTACTTGGCTACATCAGGCTCTGCGGGAAGGCAATCGAGCCTCAAGTGTAGAACAGATTCGAGAGGTGGCTGGAGGTGCTGTGCGTATCCGTGGGGAGACTTTGGGCATCATTGGACTAGGTAAGTGATGGGAGTTGTTAGACTGAAAAGAGAACCATGAACATTTTTGGGAAGCTGAGTCACATACTGAGAAAAGTGATAATTCTACGACTGTTCTTTGTGAAACACACAGACTCCTAAGGCATGCTAGTGCCCTATTCTGGATATATTCAAGAGTTGGGTATGTGTCAGGGGATTGGGTATTCTTTTTTTAATTTCAAATGGTTAGCAGAATTGGAACATTCATACTTGGTGACTGTTTCCCTCTGTGCTAGGTTCTGTATAAGTAGCAAAGCTGCCTGAAAGGTGGCTACCAATTCCTTCTCCAAGATTTTGTAGCCAGATTATTATCTCTGACTCAGAGTCTAGATTTGGTTTGAAAACAGAACTGCTTCTTGACTAAGCTCTGGCTATTGCATGGGAAAGAAGTAGAGTTAGCTACATAGGAGCAGCACTGAACAACCTCCTCTGGATCCCTGTGGCAATCCTAGGGGTTTCCAGGGCTGCAGTGTCTTGACCCCTGGCAGGAAACTTCAGTGTAGGCTCCCAGTCTATCCCAGTATCTTGTCTTTAAAGTTTGTTTACCTTTCCCTGATGATTGTGGGTTTTCTTTTGTGAAGGCCGAGTTGGACAGGCAGTGGCTCTGCGAGCCAAGTCCTTTGGCTTCAACGTGATTTTCTATGATCCCTATCTGCCGGATGGAGTGGAGCGATCCTTGGGTTTACAACGAGTAGGAACCCTGCAGGATCTACTAATGCACAGCGATTGCATCACATTGCACTGCAGCCTGAATGAACATAACCATCACCTCATCAATGACTTCACTATTAAACAGGTGCAGCAGGAGCTTGATTTCCCCCACAGAGCACTGTGGAAATGAATGCAAACCAAAACTGCTGCTTTCACAGAGGCTGAGAGCATGTGAATCCTGCTGCCTCTGTTGTGTGCCTCCTGCTTCCTTTGGAGGCTGGGCGTGTGTGGATCCGGGTGCCTGTGCTTTGTGCTGTATAGAATTTTATGTTAAGAGAAGAATAAGATTGGCTCTTCTTGCAAAATAGTTTCCTTTATAAAGAATATTTTAAGTGATTCCATAATTTCAAATTATCTTTAAAGTAATTGACTGCGCTGGTTAGAGCTAGATGTGATGTGGCTGGGATTGTGTACGTTGTTTTACACAGCACTGCCAAAGCCTCTCTGCCCAAGCCCACTGCAAAGCCAGTTTTGGGCTAGTCTATGAATGCTTTCCAGTGCTTTTATGAGAGATATTTGGATATTGTAGTCCAGTTTTGTATAGCTGGATTGATTCATGATTACTGTCCTTTTTTCTTTCTTTTTTTTTAATATAGTAGGATGCATATGGAGTGCAGAACTTGAGAGTTCCACTTTTGCCCTTGTTGTCTTGTGATTTTGTTTTTTGGTTTTTAAAGCAAATTTCTCAAGTATTGCTTGCAGGCATTTCCCCTGTGGTAAGCTTTGCAGTGAAAGCACTCCTAGTTCCTCCAGGCCTCATCTAATCACTGCAGACTCCTTCTCATTTCCAGTAGACTTCCCAAGATTCGCTTAGCTTCCATGAAAAGCTCATTCTCAGTGCATGTACTATTTTTCTTCTTCCAGATGCGTCAGGGCTGCTTCTTAGTGAACACCGCCCGGGGAGGGCTGGTAGATGAGAAAGCCTTAGCACAAGCCTTGAAAGAGGGGAGAATCAGAGGAACAGCATTGGATGTGCATGAGTCTGAGCCTTTCAGGTAATGTTGTACCTGCGTGCCTGCTGCTATCTAGTGGTTCACCTAAACTGGATGGTTCTTTTGGCAGTTTGTTGGGGGTGTGATTTTGGTTTTGGTTTGTTTTGTGGGTTTTTTTTGGGGGGGGGTGGGGTCTTTTTTTCTTGTTTTGTTTTGTTTTTTGTTATTTGGGTTACAGTGATGCCCAAAAGGACAGATGGGGTTACCAGCTGTGGAAAAAAATCTTCTTCTTCTCCCTAGTTTTGCTCAGGGGCCGTTAAAAGATGCACCCAATGTTATCTGCACGCCTCACACTGCCTGGTACAGTGAACAGGCTTCCATTGAATCTAGAGAAGATGCAGCTAAAGAGATCCGCAGAGCTATTACAGGTAACGAAGAGGATTTGCACCTGCTGCTGAATTTGTGGGTTTTTGTTAGTTCACTGCAAGGATTATGCTGATTGTTCTGAAAACTTAGACATATTAATTGATCTCTGGAACTGGAGTATAAGTTGATAATTGTATCTTTGCCTTCTGAGAATTCTTGTACCTAATTCCAGAGTGACTCTCCTTGGGAAAGCCTTTTTACCTACATCTTCCAAATCCTTTGCAATAATTCCTTTGACAGTTTTACTGTATGCTTTTTTCCTTGAGTAGTACATGTTGTCTCTTAAAAAAGGTGAGGCTTGGCAGTTGCAGTTTGTGGCAATGATTTTCACATGATCATAGAAGTGGGAAGAAAAGATCAGTTTTTTGCCGTCCCCAGACACCAGATGCTTAGAGGAGAGTCTCCCGTACCCAGTATTATCCTGTGGAGGTGGATGAAAAGGTTTTGCACTTTTCCCTTCTACTTTCCTTTGTAAATCCTGCAGGGAACAAATCTCTCCTACCTGATTTCTGGTTTTTTTGTCATTTTTGGTGCCCTTGCAGGTCACATACCTGATGCTTTGAGAAACTGTGTTAATAAGGAGTACTTGCTGTTAGCAGCTCAGTGGTCCAATATTGATCCTGCAACTGTCCACCCAGAACTCAATGGAGCTGCAGCTTACAGGTGAGATATGTAGCTTATCCAAGCATATCTTCCTGCTGAAGTAGGCCAGGGGTTTGAGAACTGCTTGTACCTGCAAACGGGTATGTCTTTGTTCCTATATACTTTATATGAGCTTTTTCCCAAAACTTAATGGCAGCACTTCTCAAGCTGTATGAGTATTCACCATGTACTTGGTCATATTTAGTTCCAGCCACATACCAGCCAATATTTCCAAATCCTTGGAAGACATGCCCAAGAGATACCTTAATGTTAGAAGCCTGCTAAATGTCCCAAAAAAGGACTGCAGCTCTACATTAGAAGTTGTGCATGTCATAGGGCTATATAAACAAAGCACAGTTCTTACATGTAGTCCAGATATGTACCATTACTGAGACGTTGTCCGGTGGATTTGTTCAGTAGTCTAAACAGAGTGTATTTGAGTTTATCTGTTACAACCTGGCTAAGTGATTGTGGGCAGGTTGCATCCCTTCTGTATGTCTCCTGTCTGCAAAGTAGGAAATGTATTTTCTTTCCTTCTATGAGGCATCTACAGAAGTTGAGATGTATTTATGGAGAGGATATAGGGAAGCAGAATGGAAGTGATGGAAGAATAGTTCATTAGCAATTCATGACTGTCACTCTCCTATTTTTTGTCTTGCATCTAGCTGTTTTATTAGTTCAGATGCTTACTTTTTCTGTCTTGGAGCCCAGTAAAGGATAACTGCAGCTTACACCCCTCCTGCTGATGGGGAGGGAATTCCTAGCCCTCCATGTGCCTTTATAGAGTGCCTCACGATATTTTCAACTGGAGATAAATTTTGTATCTGTTTTCAAATGCTTAGTATGTGACCTCAGACTGTCTGGGTCTGTCTGCAAACAGGTGACATTTGGCATTATGATACCATTGCTACTCTTCAGCTCTGGACACTTCCTGTGTTCCATCTCAGAGCGTTTCTGTTAGAAAGAGGAATTTGTTTTCAGCACATCTGAGGGCATGACTCCTTTGCCTTTGAATAACTCTATTGGACAAGCCTGTAATTTCTATGTTTTTGTTGGTTTTAGGTTTCCTCCAGGAGTAGTGGGAGTAACCAACCCTGGGCTACCAGAACCACCAGTAGTGGAAGGGATTGTAGCTCATGGGATTCCTCCTGTTTCTCACTCTGCACCACGTACCCCTTCCCCAGGAGAGACAAGCAAACTGGATGCAGACAGAGAGATTCCTGCTGACCAATAGCAGCGTGTTTCTCTCCTCTCCTTTGACACCAGAAAAAAGTAGGAGGCCATCTCCTCCTAGGACCTTCTTTAACACCCTACAGACACTGTTTCCTGGTCACATGGGACAGGAAAATGCATTTCATTGCCACAGACTTTAGCTCTTGCCTTTATTTTGTAACCTTTTAGTTGTAATTTCGTAATGAATCTTTCTCCTTCTCTGGGGCATGGCAGCAGTGACCTTGCCTCCCCTTGGCTTAATGAATCAGTTCTCCCATGTATCTGCTTCAGTTATTTGTGACAGGGAACTGTCTTTGTGTGCTTGAAAATCAAAGTGAAGCCACCTGATCAGGGATGGTCTTCGGTATTCTGAACTTAAGTGCACACTTTTCAGTTGTGACTTAAATTTAATTTGGCTGAACCTCTTTTAAGAGTAGGCATGGGGAATATTAGAAAAAATATTAGTGAATTGGAGAAGTTGTGACTATTGTCTTCATTATGCCCTTGATAGAAGGCAGCCAGGCTAAGCTCTGTGTGTTATTTTGCTTGGTTTAATTAACACTTTGTGTGAGAACAGGCATAGTGCAGGCACTGTTCTTGACTGTACCAAGTTTTGTCTATGCAGCTCTAGGCCTGAAGTTAAAAGTAACAGTGTCAAAGCCAGTCTTTTAAATAGTTGGAAGGGATTAAAATGTAATCAAATGTATTTTGGTGACCACCATGTTTATGAGGCTTCAGAACTGTTCACCCCTAACTTGGAGATGGTAAGAAAATGGGGAAATAGGAAAAGCAAGCACTGAGAGACAGTGAGTAGCAATAATGTGCAGCTGCAGTTGCTGATTCCTCATACACAAGTACCTCATAGTCCATGGCAGTGTTTATCCACAAGGCATCCATCACACTAGAATTCTAAGCTTTAAGATACAGATTTTTTTTTTTCCTTTTTTCCTTTTTGCATAATTGCCTGAGCTAGAAGTAACATCCCACTTATCTGTGCTGGTGGAGAAGGCAGCTTTTAACAGTCAGGAAAAAGTTTTTCACCCAGAAGGTGGCTGAGCATTGGAATAGACGCCCCAGGGAGGCTGGCGCAGCGCCAAGCCCATCTGAGTTCAAGAAGTTTTTGGACAATGCTTTCAGGTATATGTTGGGATTCTTGGTGTGTCCTGTGCAAGGCCAGGAGTTGGACTCCATGATTCTGATGGGTCCCTTAGAACTCAGCATATTCTATGATATAGTGCATCTCTATGGCAGGGAGGGGCAGCAGGGCAATGCAAGACAGCAGTTTGTTTCACATGAGTAGGCTTTGTGAAACTTAAAAGAGAATTGATACTCTCAATTTTTCACCTGAAGCCAAGGCAGGATTGTTGCTGGCAAGTCTTCCCCATTTCACAAATGATTGAATATGAATCATTTCTTTGAGGGGTGTGGAATTTTCAGCAAAAGATGTTCCACAGGAGAAGATTTTTCTTTAATTCCATGTCTTCCTTTAATTTCATCTTGTTACACTTCAGTTATAGCCTTGCCATGCATAAGATGTAACAGTGACTGATTGATTTGTTCATGTTGTTTGGTTATATTAAAGTAGGTGCTATATGGGAGGCATACCCTATTGTGTGGGTTTCTCTGCCTCCTCTGATTATTCTCTCTGTTGTGTGTCTGTGACTGGAAGCTGAACAGATGGGAACAGACTGGAAAAACAACTTAAAGTATGGACAAAATCCTCTGTTTAGGTTGTTTAGTGTAGGAAGGTAGGGAAAGTTTTCAGAATAACTAAGTTCTCAGATTTTTTTTCCTGGTTTGAATTTTTTCTCCAATAACTGTCTTCTCTATAGTGGCTCACTACTAATACAGTTGATTCCTTCCTTTCTCCCTCCCCTTCTCCATCCACCCGCAGCAATTCAAGAAAGGAAAATAGTCAAGAAGTAAACTTCAGGTGTTTTTGTACAAATTTTACACTTTAGCTGTTTAGTATTAGTGAAATAATACTAGTTTTCTAGTGCTGAGTGTCTTTTTTGATAAGGTATTTGTCTCAGTGAAGTTTCTTGGCTTCTGTGTTTTTGTGGATGATTCTGATTCTACTTCAAGTTCATATACCTCCTTGGCTGCTCAGGTTTAGCAGACTGAGATTGGTGGTAGGCATGAGTTACAGGAGAACTTTTTCTGAATAAAAGCCTAGAGCTCAGAAGCCCATTGATTGCAGATGTACCTAAAATACCCATCAGCACTTTCCTGAATTCTCTAATCTCTAGGAAATTCAGATTTCACAAGCTGCTGGCTCAGAAAGATCTTCTGATAGGCAGGTATGGAAAAGTTTTCAGAGAGCTCATCTTCTATTACCACATTAGAGAAGCAGTCTGTCAATAACTACTCTTTTATTTGCTGCTGAAAATTCCTGCCCTGCTTAGGGGTTCAGGTCTGAGATTATTTTGTGGTAAGGGGCTTCTAGTTACAAGCTTTGAGGAACAGAGTACATTGACCTTGTCTTTTCTAGAGCACAGTGCAAGATAGATTTATTTTTTTAGAAGAAGCAATTTATTTTTTTTTTCTTCTTAACTGCAACTATCTCTATAGACAGTCAAATAAATGAACAGAGGAACAGTAGAAAGATTTCATTTGGGGGAAACTTGAGTTTTTCCGTTCGTATTTTTGGTGGCTAGATACACTAGTGACTGGTAAGCGTAGGAATTAAATGACTGATGATGTAATAAAAATTTCCAGTTATGGGTACCAAGGAGTTGAAGCTGACACCATTGATAGTGGCTCTGTTCTATCCAACATGATGTAGGCTTGTTGTTGGCTAAGACAGTAATTTTCCCCTTGATTAAAGCCACAGCAGAAAATGTTGAGGTAAAAATGAACACAGCCCTCATCTTGTCCTCAAAGAAGGACTCTCTTTGCATTTATAGGATTACTCTGCTTGTGTGCCGTTTGTACCTCTGCTGACAGCCTGAACCTATTATCACCAGACATAGGCTGTTCTGGATGGATAACTCAAACAAAAATTTACCGGTACTAAAGCATCCTGAGGTCTTCTTTCCCTGAGTGCCAAGTGCTTTGTTAGCACTCTGTTGTGTGATACACTGAACTTGCAGCTCTCCCTGCCAAGCTTAGTGCAGTATACAGAACCTTTGATATTTTTTTTAATGCCTTTCTTTCAGAACCAGTGCAGAGCTTTAATCCCAAAGAACAGAAGTCTCCCAGGGTGAGGCAGGAGTTCCCTAGCCGCACTAATCTGCTTACAGGAGGTGCTCACACTATCCCAAGGTACATTCTGTTTGTCAGGGTCACTGCTGCTGACCAGCCTTTTTTATAGAGGACTCAGAGTTTCAAAAATATATTTTTGTAGACAATGATCAAACTGTGAAACATTGAAATAAAGCATGTAAACAAAAACTTACAGCACTGTCCTCTGTACAGATGTTTTCCTCACTTCAGTTCTCTCCTGGCTCATTAGAAAATGTTTGATTACTTCTTGGATATATTTTAATAAAGTTCTCCAAAGAACATGGCTGCTGTCTATGGAAGGGGTAGCCTTAGATACAGTATTGAAAGGGAAGGTTGAAAACCTGTACAGGTGAGTGTCTGCTTCGGTTACAGTTTTCTCAAATTATGTGAATTCCACAAAATCAGTCCCTGGATCAGCCACTCTGGCAAATTACTTTCTTTGTATGCTGTAGCATTGACCATCAGTCAAGGCTGTGCAGGTGGCAGTCTGGAGAAAAAGCCACCTTCAGTGCTTAAAGGACACCTTTGGATGTAGGTTGGTGGTTAGTTACCTGATTTCTCACAAGCTGAAATTGTGACGTCTGGTTTTGCAGCCATTTAAGTATGTAGTTTACCAGCAGTAGCTGTCTTTACCCTTTCACAGTAAAATAGTGTTTGAAATTAACACACAGCTCATGGAGCTAAGTTTTCTAATTTGTAATAGAGGTTGTAGCAACAGAAGTAGCATAGAAAAGTTGTTATTGGATTTATTTAATGCTTTATGGCTTATGGTGTCTGGGTCAGTCATTAATAACACTTGGGAAACCCCTAACATTGGTGGATTTTATCACTGTTGGCCTACCTGATGCTGTGTGCCATTGGAATATCCAGCAATGTGCTTGGGAGATGGGAAGTGCTGGTCTCATTTATCAGGGCAATGGGAGTCTGAGCTGGTGGAATGGGGAGGGGCAAAGGAGCACTTGAAATCTTTCACATGGTGGTACTGTTTCTGGTGCACAGCTGATGATCTTTCTGTTTCAGTGAGAAAAGTCAAATTTAAGATATGAGGGCAAAGACTGTTCTTCAAAGAATGTAGTACTTATCTTGGATTTACCATGGCACTCACTTAGATGCAAGATATAATGCCTCTGCTACCATTCAGTAATGTTTCATGCAGGCACTGTACTTTAAAAAAAATGGGGGAGGGGAGTTAGTAAATCTAGTGGTGTGTAGTAAATCAAAATTCAGAGATGCTGTACAGCACAGGAGGGCACTGAGTGCTGATGCCGCTGATACTCTAAAATTTTGTGTAGTTGTTCAACTGGTTTGGGCATTGCCTTACCCATGTTCCAGTCAGTACATTGCATCCCTCTAACTGGAAAGTAACAAAGAGGAAATGTCATCTGCTTAAAACAATCGGGCACAATCATTTGAATAAGTGGAAGTGAAAGCAAGCAACTTGCTTTTGCTGTTGCTAATTCAGTGTCAAATGGGACTCTACCAGAGTGAAGAAACAGTACGTGCAACAGAACAACCTACTTCCACAAGAGTATCCTTGTGCTGGTATGGAGTATAGTATCTGCTCTTCATTCCAGTTTATATCACTGCAACTGTGCCTTTACTGCACAAGCAGAAACAGATATAAAATCGCATGTCATTCTTCTAACTGCGGGATGCTTAGGTATTTACTGGTTCATGTTGAAAAGGGGCAGTTATAGGACATTGTGCTATGCTACATGGTAACGGTTCAGATGTATTAGCTAATCGTGACAGCTGAATTCATTCACATACCGATTTTGTATCTTAATTACTTCCTAAATGCACCCCCTTTCCAAAATCTGCCTCACTGGATAGCGAAGCACCCTGCCCTGCGCGGCGCTGCCGGTCCTCTGGGGCCGGCAGCAGTTCCTCGTGCTATATGTGGGATCCAGCAGGAGACGCGGGCACTGGTTCTTCTGTGTGTTTATCTCGAAATTTAGCTTAAAACTCCTTGATTTCTGCGGTAATTCCAGGTTTTGAACTTGGTCGTGAGCGATTCTGCCTAGGCCAGCCCCATGCCCGCCGACCGACCTCCCGCTCCGCCGCGGGGCCCGTCCCTCCCGACGGCCCCTCAGGCCGCCCGGGTTCCGCCCGTCCCGCGCGGGGCGTTGTGGGGCCGGGTCGATCGCGCAGTGCACGCCGGGACGGCGGCGGGCGGCGCTCGGGCCCAGCGCGGGGCAGGAGCCTCTCGGTGCCTCGGGCGGCGGCGGCTGCGGCCGGAGCGCTCGGGCGACGGCGGCGGCTTTGCCCGGCGGGAATGGCGGACGCGGCGGCCTCTCCCGTGGGAAAGCGGCTTCTGCTGCTGCTGGCGGCGGGGCCGGGCGAGGGCGAGACGGCAGGGTCGGAGCCGGGGCCTGCGCTCCCCGCACGGGCCTGGCGGAGCGGCACCGTGAGGGCCATGAGTGGAGCAGTGCCCCAGGACCTGGCGGTGAGGCCTGGGGCGGGAGTGGGGCGCGCAGTACCGTGGACGGGGCCGGGGGGCGAGCCTCCCGTGAGGGCCGCGGACGGGCCGGGCTAGACTGGGGGCGGGCGAGGTGCCACGGCCGAACTGTGCCGGTGGCCCGAGAACTCCTGCAGCGCCGGGCCCGCCGGATGCCCTCCGGGTCTGGAAGCGGCGGGCCCAGCCTGCGACGAGCGCAACGGCGGAGCGACCGGGCAGGTATGTGAGGGCTCCGGCACCGCACCAGTGCGGTGGGTGGAAATAGTATAATATGAAACAAATACGTCTGGGACATTTCTGATGCTGATGTGTTTGTATTATATAACCTCAAAGCGGTTTTTTGGGGTTTGGTTTTGTTTTTTCCGCCGGGAAGATTTTAAATATTCTCGATCAGCGTCAATTATATATGAAAGTATATATTGAGGGCTGAGTTTTGAGTGAGGCTCATCCATTTGATTATGCCTCAGATTTTGTTTTTAGTTGTAGGAATTTGAGGTTCGTGTAATGTATTTAAACACTCTTTAGCATTTGTCTGGTTTATTTGTAGTATACCTCAGTGAAACGCTTGGGTGGAGATCTAAAAAGAGCTCTTGAACTGTGTTGGTGGAGTTTATCTTTGCAGGTGTCAGTTCTGCAGGCACTTGCTTTAAATGCTGGCATGCTTTGGAAGGCTGTGTCTGATTTAGTGACCCATGGTAGCAGGAATGAGGTTCTGTGTTTGTGAAGAGTTTTAATTGTCTTTATGATTATTTTTCTAAGAAATAGTAGTTACCATAAGTTCTTTTGGCTTGTTTGCAGAGTTCCAACTTTGAGCTGTTTCCTTGACATCCATCCTCTAGTGATAATCTTTCTTTGGCCTTGTTACAGAACTGCACCTATGACTGTCAGCAGAAAGCAGTGGGCTGGGTTTGGCTTTGCAAATCTGGGGGGCCTGGCACCCTGTGTCTGCAGTTGAGAGTTGAGGTTGTGTACTTTAGCTGCTGCCTAACTTGTTCAAGGAGGAGGAAAAAAAAAAACCCATGCAGAAGGGGTTTCTTCAAAAGGGAAATGTGTCAAGCATTTGAGACTATCTGAATCGTGACAGTGTGTCAGGGCTAAGATCCAGCTGAAGAGCTGCTCTTGTAGCAGACTGCATTGGACATGTGTGTCTTCAGTACTCTTGCATTTTCATAGGTGTGTGAATTCATTGCCTTCATTCAGCACTGCAGTTTTCTACCCAGTTCCTTTCATCAGTAACCTTCCATTAATACTGTTTCAGGAGTGTGGCTGTCTATAAATAGTGTATTCTCAAAAATCTATGCAAGAACTGTAAAATGTGAACTGTGTAAAATAGTCGAGGCAGAATTTAGAGTGATGTGGGACATTCAGTGTTTTCATGGACTCTTCTATGCATAATGAATGCTGCTGTGACAATGGGAATGATATCAAAAAAGAGTTGTTTTTAAGCATTCTGTCAGAAGAAGTGATGAGTTGGCACAAAGCAATCAACCACTGTTTAGGAAGTACTCTTCTAAGGTAATAATGTGGACTAGGTGTAATAAAGGCTAGGAAAAAATTATTTTCTATTCTTTGGTCTACCTAAGTGTGTCCTTTCTCATAGTATCCTATAAGGATGGGTTTCAATTACTAGCCTGTAGTCTTATGTTGGGCTTACAGAAATACAAAAGTGCAGTTGAATATGTGCACCTTTCTAGGGCAGAAATCTTGGGAATAGACAAGAAGTATAAAACTTGAAAGCATGGGTTTTGTTGGGGTTTTTTGGTTGGGGTTTTTTTTTTTTTTTCTGGTGGAGTAAAGCCTCTGAAAGATCTTTAGATTTTTTTCCCCTGTAAAATTTTGGTTACAGAGAGTAGCTCTTAGACATTCTTACTTCGATATAATGTGAACTAATCTAATTGTGGTTAGTCCACCAAAAAAAAAAAATAAAAGTCAATCCTAGTTGTCCCATCTTCAGAGTATCTAGAAGAAATCCTGAGGAAAAGCTATGTTCCTATTAGAAAACAGCTTTGCCTTTTCTAAATGAAAACAGGTATTATCCTCTTTCTCAAAATGTTTACTAGAACAGGATCGTTAAAGACCTGTTGAGCTTTATCTCAGTCTGTTCCTAATATTGTAAAAGTACATGGTACATGCTAATGGCAGAATAACTCAATGTGTCACACGAAGGACAGTACTGCTTTTCTTATGTGGAACAGAAGTATGAGAGATGATTGTTTTAATGCATAGGCAAGCTCTACAATACCGTGAAAATTAGGAGTCCTGGGACACAAGGTGTTTTGAGTAGGGAGTTATGGCAAAGTAGCACAAATACAATATTGAGAAAGCTAAAGGCCCACTGAAAATGGAATGGTATTCAGTCTAGTTTCCACTATATTGCTAAAACTTATTGAATTAGTGGAAGGATATCTTGAAAGGTCTGGTACTGTTTCTCAGCAGGGCAGCTTAAGCAGTAATGGAGTTCAAGAATTCATCAAGAGCGTAACTTCATATTCTTCCCTAAGGGTTTGAGCTTTTGAGTCTGGAAGGAGGAGAAGGGTAGAGGAGTAAGTGGTCTCTTATACTTCTTTTAATACAGTTCATTGGTAAAGCAGAGAGCTGTCTGTCTCCGGTTAGTGTCTTGTCGCTTCCCAGTGATCTTGTAATGGTTACAAAACCCTGTTTTGACTGTCCAGCTTAAGGTATTCCTTAACTGATTAGTAATTTTTTCCTGTTCATCTGACGTGTTTGACTATCTTTGGCAAGTGTGTAAGTTCTGTAGATGAGAGATTGGAATGTGCCTTTTTTAACACTTAATAGCTCCAGTTGTTAGGACATGTAATGAGATTTGTAACCTTAGCGTTTTTGCCATGTAATTTCAAATTACTTTTAACAATTGTCCTTTGTGATAGGAAAAAAAAAAAGAGGATGATATCTCAGAATAGGGATTTAGATTTGTAGTGTGTGTAATGTGGTTTATGTTGTTACACTTGTAAATAAGGTTATTAAAAATACTAAAAATTCCCCATGTAATTCTGGGTAATCGCATGCCATCCAGAATATTTGCATTTGCTCAGGGAGTTCAATAGTGTAGAAGACAAGACAAAACTTCTGATTTAGAGTGGGCTTTGCAAACATAAACCTTGCAAAGTGTAGCATATAGTTCTGTGAATGTCAGTTAACCATACTGATATAGGCTGTCTGTTGAAGTGCCAAGTAAGAGTGTTGAAATTCTCTAAAAAATCCTACGGTGAAAGAGGCTTGCATTGGGTCATCTGTATTTTGGGATGAACAATTTTCATGTCTTTAATTTTGTATAGGAAAACACAACACTTGGAGCCAGTGATGTATGTTTGGGGATAAATAATTTTTCATAGGTTAGTAATTGTTAATTTGATTCCCATAGCTATTTAGATGTATTCTCAGTATTAGCATTGCAATACTTATCCTGATTTTTCTTACTAAAGTTACTGTCTCATTTTCTATAAGGACTGTAGGAATATTATTTTCTAGTAAGTGTCTGAAAAGAGATGAAATACCTTCTAAATTTGTTTTTAATCAGATCTTTGTGGAATTTGATGGCTGTAACTGGAACCAACATGCGTGGGTGAAAGTCCATGCTGAAGAAGTTATAGTGTTGCTGCTGGAAGGATCATTGGTTTGGGCACCTCGAAATGATCCAGTTATGCTTCAGGGGACTCAAATCTTGCAGGCACAGTGGCCTGCACTGGTGAGTATTTGACCAGAAGCCCTTAAATCTTCAGGGATTTTCATCAGCTCCACTGTGAAACTTAAGACTTGGATATTGTACAGGCCACCATTTTGCAGGTTGAAAAATTCCTTGGGATGGACTTTCAGTAATAGGTGTTCCTTAACTGGCACTTAATAGTGCCTTTGGGAAGGCATTGGAGAGGCAGTATGCTTCCAGTTCCTGCCCCAGAAATGCTATCATATATTGTACAGAAAAGTGGTATTTACAAGTTAGTCTCTGAAGAAATGTGTTATATATCTGAAAAGATTATTTTTCCCTAGTTTAAAACTTTATGTGTGTTAGGCTTTTCTGGATTGCGAGAATAAGCCTTTTGGTCTTATGAGGCACTCTCCAGAGCTCTGTATGGTAAATGCTGTTGCATCAATTAAATAGGTATACCAGAAGGCATCTTCGGGAAGAGAATGGACTGTGTGCTGTGCCTGACATATAAACCATAAATTGGCCACTCCTAATCTAAAACCTTCATTTCAGTTTTGTTGTCAGCATTAATTAACGTGACATGTAAAATTTCCTCATGTTTCTTGATGTGGTTAACCGTATTGCTATTTACATGGCAGTTACATGCCATGACACTTGAAAACAAAGCTAGTATATTTTAGCTAGCATATCTAAATATACCCATTCTCCAAACATCCTGATGAGTAGTATGTAGTGAAGAGCATTTCTAATATATTTCTTCTCTTAGTGACCTCTGAGGAGGAAAGATCCTCAGATATGTGAGAATCCTTTCCCTCATTTTTATTTTTTGCCCCGTTTAATTTGTATTATTTTTCCCTTCTTTTGTTTTTTTTTCTCCTCCCACAGTCCTTGGACTGCTCGGGATCCTCCTCTCTGCTTTTTAATACATTTTGTGCGTGGGTACATTGAAACGTTTTTTCCTGTCAAGGATTGCGTGCTTTGGTAGAATTTGAATTTAGATTTTAAATGGGCACTTGGGCTAATAGCAGCAAGTTCATCACTGCATCTTTCTTTGAGGATTTCTTCATTGCAGTTGGCTTAAAGCAGAAGAAAAGGCCTTCACAGCAGAGACTCTGTAGAGTGTTTTTTTCCATAGGTGAAGTTATCCTTTCAGTGCATTTCCAGCTTGTCTCCAGGAATGAACTCCAGTTAGTTTCATCTGGGAAACTGTTTTTACACAGGATCAGTGTCTTTCAGTTGATTTCCAAATCTGTCAAAATCTGAGTGATTTGAGGGTGTTACCATAGTCTGCATGCTGACTGTGTAATGATTCCAGACTATTTCCACTACAACTCAAGCTTTATCTGTAGGCTTGCTGAAAAAATGTTTCTATCCTCTGTACTCTAGATAGCCACAAGAGCATTGAAGCTTTCTCTAGGTACTACAGGTCTAGCCAGATAACTGCATGGGAATGCAGATTGGAGTTTGTCAAAGCACCAGAGAACATATTTGCAATGGGAAACCAGCTACTTAGCACTACAAAGGGGATGATATGTTTCAGGGATGTGGGGGATGATGGGTTTTGTTCGTTTTTTGTTGTGGGTTTTTTTGGTTGTTTTGTGGGTGTTTTTTTGTTTGGGGTCTTTTTGTTTTTGTTTGTTTGTTGGTTTGTGTTTTTTGGTGGGTTTTTTTTGGTTTTGTTTTTGTTTGGTTTGGTTTGGTTTTTTGTTTAAGATATATCACTTATGAATGTGTTTTCATTCTTCATTGTCGCTTTTTTTGTAGTCCTGTTTGCTTTCAGGAGATAGTTTTGCGTAAACTGAGAAAATAATTTTTTATAGTTAAACTGTTGTGTACGGGACAGTGGAGTGTAAACAAACTTGATGAGAGCTGTTAAGGGAAAAATGTCATGAATACCTGTGTTAAAATCATAGAAGTGTAAGCATGAGGTAAACAACACATTTCAAAGACTCTGGTTGGCAACTTCCTCTTCCATCAGCAAGTTATAAGTTTGTCTGATTCTACTGTTACAAGGTTTCTGAATTCACTGGCTGTTTTTAGTGATTTGCTCTGCATCTTGAACATCAATAGTACACTTGCCATGAAGTTTAGTTTTTCACAAAATACTAGCTAAAATGCTGTCATTTAATAGTAAGTGTATAACTTCCTTACAGCTAACTTATGTAGAAGAATAAAACCACTGCTTTCATGAGGCTATATCTGAAATGTTATTTTGAATTATTAACCAAAACTCTTTTTTTAACCTTAACCAAAGCTTTTTTTTTTTTAGCCTGAGCATCAGAAGGTGCTTACGTATGAAAAACCAAATACCACCATAGGTGTTCTAATTTCTGCTTTAAGATCTAATGAAAAAGTGTATCCAGTTGTCTGTAATTCCTGTTTGTAATGCAAGAATTATTAGCTTAGACATAATGACTAATATTTCACATTAAAACTCAAGCACTGGGCAGTACAAGTTGAGAAATAAAAAGTTTTTATTTTTTAAAATCTAAACAGCATGTGAAATCAACTGTTACTGCCCTGTATGTGTACTCAGTCATTTTGGTAACTTCTTTTCTTTATTGTTCATCACAGACCTTCACTCCTCTAGTAGATAAGCTGGGGTTAGGCTCTGTCGTCCCAGTGGAGTTTCTTCTGGACAGACATTTACGTTTCCTATCTGATGCCAGTGGATTACGTTTATTTCAGGTATTTGAACTGTGTTCAGATAAAATGTAAATTTAGTCTTGTGCTGTGCTTCTCAGATTAGTTTTGGGGGTTTTTTTACTGTTCCACCAACATACCCATCTTTCTTCTTTCACTGCCCTGTCACACATTTGTGTTTGTTTGTCTGCATTTCCAGGTCCTTACACTGAAGTCCATTTGAAAAGTACTGATACTCTCTACATTGTTCAATTGGAGAGCTAGCTGTCATTGTGTAGCTGATAATTACAGTGGAAGTTTTGCAACAGCTTTTGCATAGTTAGTTCTTTTATTCCTCCTGGCATATTCAGTAATGTTTTTCCTAATTTTACTTTTTTCCTTGTTTGCCAATCTCTGACTGCAGTCCAAGAAAAGCTGTCTTGTAAAAACTAATGTTTCTATTATCCTAGAAGAGTATACTTTGTTAAAACTGTTTGGTTTTGGCAGATGGGAACAGAGAGTCAAAATCAGATTCTGCAGGAACAGCCTTCACTAAGAGAATCTGTCAATGCACTGCTCAGCGACCAGAAGCTTCAGGAGATATTTAGTAGAGGTGAGAGGTGTTTTCTCTCTCAGAGCTACTTTGTTGTGCAACAGCTGTAAGACTATGCTGGAATTTGGGAATGAAGTTAGTAATTATATCTGTTACTATTTCATTTGGAAGGTAAGTTTTCTGTAATTTGCAAGTTCTTTACAAAGTAACATTATTTTATCACACATACAGGTAAGCGGTTACTGAGATACAACCAGAGATATGCTGGGAATGGTCGCTTAAGGTGTAGTTAAAGTATGACAATGTTCGTATATTTACAACTTCGCTATTTTAGGTTTTATTTTGACTTTTTAAAGTGTTGGTCCTTTTCTATGGTTCTGTTCTGTAACTGGAAATTTAGAAGTGAAGTTCCTTTGTAGCTGCTGATCCTCAGAAACTTTCCTTGTAAAGACAATTCAATTTTTGACATTTTGGTAATTAATACATCTGTTTTTTGAGTTGAATGTATGTGTGGATGTACCTGTTCAGCATAGAGTTAATATCTGTTGTCTGGATTGTGTATTAGGGTTAAGCCTGATTGTGGCTTTTGTTGTCAGATTTGGGTCCTCTTGGTCAAGTGTTAAAATAATTTCTATCCAGAGTTCATGTGCCAGGGACCCACCCTAGAGACAGACCACTGTCTTACGTTTGAAGAACAATGTAATTCTTAATGGGAATTTGATGCCCTTTGGTCAAATAAAATGTGTATTCATAGAAATTCTGAGGACAATACTTATATGAGCGAGTAGCTTAAGAATTGTCCAGTTTGAAGCCTTCTTCAAAAGTGCCTAATTCTGACTGTGTCACATACAGGTTGTTGGATCATGTGGATTTTGGTTAGCAAAATCAACAAAATTAGATGGGTTAAAAAAAAAGGGCAAAAATAGCAAAAATAACCAAGATTAGCAGAGGTTTTGTCTGTTCTTAGGGTAGCAAGAAAGCTCAGCATGCTGATGTGGAAAGCAGGGACAGGGTGAGAGGAGGCCTTTCTGTAGATGATCTGTTGTCTGTGTGAAAGAACTAAGAGGTTGGTTTAGAGATGTTGGATATCCAAATACATGTTTCTACTCTGAAACACTTGGCTTTCCTTCTGGGATTTGATACATCCGGACTAAGTCAGAATACTGGGAATGTTCACTGGATTGATGCTGCTTAATTAAACTGTAGGTTAGAAAGCAAAAGAATTTAGTTAGCAAGGAGCCCCCATGTAGCTTGATTTTGTCAAAGGAGTGAGTTAATTTTGGTCTTTCATGTTTGCGGTTTTTTATGTGTAAACTGTGTTGGTTTTGTCTTCACAATAGCTTTGAGTTACAGCAATGAAGACCTATTGACTTTTTAGGATAAAATGCCTGGTTACACAGGATTTGCAGAAGTCCTGGTGTTTTAATTTTTTTCCATTTGGAATATGACATTTCAAACCCTAATTAAGTGCACAGAACCATTTTATTGTATGACTCTTAACGAGTATGGCACAAAGCTTGTTTTGAAAAGGCACTCAAAGTCTTTCTTTTCCAGGTCCTTACAGTGTCCAAGGCCAAAGAGTTAAAGTTTATCAGCCGGAAGATGAAAATAGCTGGCTCTGTGGTGTTGTCAGCCACCAAGACCCAATAACTCGTCTTATGGAGGTGTCTGTGACTGAGGTAAAAACATGAAGCGATGCTTTGTTGTTCCTAAAGTACCATTCCTCAATATCTATATGTGGAGAATAACAGCTTCGCCAAAACTTGTTATTTTGGGTTGTTTTTTGCTTTAAAAGATGAGTAATTATTTGTGTTGCGTTTCACAGTTCTTTTTTTCTTATGACGATGACTTTCCAGAATAAATGATGTCACCCAAACCGCTTCTATTAAAAAAAAAAAAAAAAAAAAGAAAAAAAGGAAAAAAAAAAAAGGCTGTAAGAGTTTCACTGGAAATGAATGCTGTAAAAAAAATTTTGGAAGTGACTCTCCAGAAGGGATATCATTCTGATGCATAGAAAACTACCTTCTGAGTCTCTTACATTGTGGTCTTACTATGCCTTCTCTTGGTTTCCATCTGACAGACTATACAAGTGGTTTGAAACAATCGTAGCGAAGCAGATGAAGTCTTAGTATAAATAAATTTGATTGATTTGTATTTTAGCTCAGACTATTTACTTTTGCCCTGTTCCTATCAGTAAACCTGTGTACAGAACAGAGAATCTGCACTGCTAGAATTACTGGTTTTTATTATGTGCTTCTATGCAGTCTCACAAGTAGTTCAGTCTTGCCAGTGGCCTGCTCCTTTTACAGGGACAACTAGGAATGGGTCCACAGTGCTGTGTAGCAGCAGCACTCACCTTGGTTCTCAGGTCCTATCCTGAGTCTCATGCCCACTGCCCCTGTAGCCTCTTCCATGTGTGGATTAAATGCACTGAATGAGCAGTAATCCTGCATTCTGATTACTGTTATTGCTGACAGACAGGGAAAAAACTATACTATGTATGGTGAATCAGCATAGTACTTTGGAGAGGCATAGAAATTGTGGAGTTATGTGCATTCAGCAGATGCATGTTAGGAAGCATATAGCTTCCTATGTACTTACTGGGAAATAAAAAGTAACCTCCAAGAACAGTTACAGAGTTTGGATGTTCCTTGCTCCTTTTGGGGAGACACTGATGAGGATATTTAGGCTAAACTGATGTACTTCTTCCAGTAGTCCTTTCTACATCTAGCAGAGTGAACATGCATGTAACAATGTTAAACCAAATTCAAGAGCTGTGTTTAATGCAGTGAATGCCTTTAGAAATGCTCAATAGAACAAATATACAAGGAAACAGTGGTAGGAATCAAATCTGAAAGTTTTTGAAATAGAGGAGCAAAAGGATAGAAGGTGAACTAGAAGGCTGTAGTATTACTAAGGAAGTGAGATAGTAAGAAAAGGTAAAAAGGAGACAGCTAGTAACTGTGTTAACACACAGTTACTGCACAGTAACTGGGTGTTTAGGTCGCTTATGTTGATACTATATACTTTGAATTAAAAATTAACCTCTGCTTTTCTTTCTCCTACTTCCTCATTATCAATCTGTATAAAAATTAGAGTGGTGACATAAAGTCGGTGGATCCTCGACTGATTCATGTGGTGATGGATAACACTTCTCCAAGCGAGGTAGTACAGCAGTTCATTCAGGTCTTGTGTATACAGTGTGAAACTTCGTAAAATTTTTGATGTGAACTAAGTGAAATCTGGAAAGAACTAAAAAATGATCCAGTGTTGATTGTGGACTTTAGATAATTTTAATAATTTTCCTCTTAAAGTCAGAACAGGAAAATTTTGTTTGCCATTTTAATGGTCATAGCTTTCTTTAAACAATCTTCTTTTTGTTCAGGCCTGTTAACTAAGTTTAGCATGGATCTTGGAGTAGGGATCAGTAACAGTATAACCATGGTGGTTGTACTCCATTTTAAGGTGTAGCGTTGCTGCCTTTTTCTAACAGGATCACTCTGTGCTGCCTCACAGACTTTTAAGGCATTTCTAAAAATTGCCATCTGGCAATTTTTTACAAGCTCTGCCTTGTAAGCAGGCTTGTATGTTCGTGGCATTTCACTGCCTCAGTTGAGATTTTCCATGATAGCATTTGAATCTGAAATTTTACCCTAAGCTAAAGGGCAAGCTATCTCCTGTAGTTAAATATTGTAGGCTTTGTGTAGTGGACAGAAAGCGTATCCTTCAAAAGAATCATGGGATTTAAACTTGGAGAAAAAATTAGTGTGCAGATGGTATTCATACATTACGTAGAGCTTTGTTGAATTATTGCATGTTTCTCAAAATTTGCCAGGATGTGGTTCATGCTACAGCAAGGGTAGCTGAGCTAAAGAATTTCTTGTGCAGATCTTATTCTAGTACAAAAAAGACAAGACTGCACTTAATGCTTGTGTTCACATAGCATCCCTCTTTAGATGCCTCAATTTATGATAAACTGTTCTTAAACTTTAGAGCAATGTAATATATTCTGTTCTAACAGAAGAAAGTTCTTTGCATGGGTATCTGGATTGTTCTGTTGAGTGACTGCATGTATTCGTCTGTTATAGGGAGGGAGCCTAAAAGCAGCTAAGTCATCATCTAAAGGGAAAAAGAAGAAAGAAAGCCTGGAGGGAAAGGATGGAAGGAGGAGGAAGAATGTGTCAGATCCCGGTTGTGACCCTGCAACAAAGAAGCTAAAGGAGAGGGGGGAGGCAGATAGCAATGGTAGTGATGGAGGTGAGGCAAGCAGAGGTCCCTGGAAAGGAGTCTCTAGTAGTGAAACAGGACTGGATCCAAGGGCCAAGCAGTTGCCTTCATTTATTCCTCAGATTAATCGCAATATTCGTTTTGCTACTTACACCAAAGAGAATGGCCGAACACTAGTAGTCCAAGACGAGCCAGTTGGTGGTGACACACCATTGCCCTTCACTCCATTTTCTTCTGTGGCTGGACAACCGTTACTAGCTGGATCTGGATGTAAAGAGGCAGGAAAATCATTGGAACAGGTTGGCCAAGGCACAGTGACTTCTGGAACTGCAATTACTACAACTGCTTTGACACTGACAACTGTGAGAATCTCTGATACCAGTTTGCCAGCTGTTACGGGACAGGAGAAACCGAAAACACTCCGATCACAAGCCCAGGGAGAGGTGAGTAGCTCATGATCCAACACGTTCTAGAAAGATTTACGTGTTTGCAACAGATGCTCTGCAACACACCCGTGTTAATGTGTGTCCATGGAATTGGAAAAAATACTTTTTTTCTCATGAGTCCATCTCCTCCTAAAGAAAAACCTGTTATCTGACCAAGAAATGACCCAAAATAAAATTAAAATAATTGGTGAAGGAGATAAGAGCAAGAGATAACTGTGTAGCACTCTTATGCTTATTCAGCCTTAATCTGAGAAATGCAGCTTTAAAATAACACTAAGCACTACACTTAATTAATTTTGTTGTGTTGTACGGAAGATAACCTGCTTAAAATCTCTTGCCTTTATATAAACAAATCTGCATGAAAATGTGCACTGAATTGAACATTCAAGTTGCCTAAAAAAAAGCCTCAAAACCAGAAGAACATTGAGCCCACATTTAGAGGACCATTAACAGATGTCTTGCATGTTATCTGTGTAGTAGAAAAATGAGCCAGTTACGTTGTATACTATCTAGAACTTAAACCAAAGAAATAATCAAAATATTTGAGATGAGAGCTCAGTCTGGAAACAGCTTAAAGACTTTAAAATAGAAGGGAAATCTTGTTAAAACGAAATAGAAGACTCTTAAACAAATCAAATGAAGGTTTGCAAAAACAAAACAAAAATGAAACCCACCTTGGTAAGCACAACAAAAATAAAGAATCTTGCCATCTACTGTATAAAAAAAGTGACAAAAGAAAATGGGAGGTACATGAAGAGAGTGCAGCATGATTGCCAAGAAGTTAAAGGCATTGTTATCATCCCTATCTTTTAGATAATGAAAAGGGTGGAAAGGTTAGATGTTTACATTGGGATAAAGATTCCTAGATGATAAGGTGTAAAGGAGAAATAGAATTGTTGAAAACAGGAGTGTTGCATAATGAGCATAATATAAGGTAATACGAGCTTTTCTATCCCCAACCCCCAATAAATAAATAAATTCAGAGTTGGGAGCAACTACAGATTGTGTAATTGTACTGAGAAATTTTAGTACTGCCTCTCCTTCTTTCCCTCTCTCCAACGCCACGTCACTCTTTAAAAACATTTATAATTTGGCTTCAGAGTTGGCAGGCAGACCACTAGTCCAGTTTAAATTACTGTTTTTTGAGAGAGGGAACCCAACATAAATCAGTAAGAGTGTTGTAGATAGTTCACATATGTTGCTGTTTCAGACTGTGTGCTATATCGTAGTGTGACTTGGTCCTTGAGATGACTTCACAACTTTTGTTTTAGAACAACGTTCTTTTAAAAACTATTAGAGCTCAGGTTTCTAAAATTATTTTTATCTCTAAAAAGAAATACCTGAAATTTTAATATCCGGAAGAACTGTTAATAGGTTATCAAAGTTATTACATTTGGAGATTGGTAATGAGGAACAAGCTAAACATTAGCATGCAGTGGAGTAGATGTGCAGGGACACTAGTGACCAGTAGGATGTGTGCACAATCTGTGGTTGTATTTAACATGACCTTGAAATAAAGTTGTGTTAATGATGAGCAGATTTGTAAGTGGAAACTGAAAGAAAAGCAGTAGAGCTGATCTAAATGATTCTATGAGAAATTAGTCACAGTAAGTAGTCAGTTACATTAGGACTGCCAGAATTGGAAAATCTGAACAGGTACCAACTGAGAAGAGAGCAAGTGAATATTCCATACTACAGTTATGGTTGTAGTAGAAATCTGCCATTTGTAAAACTTTCCTGTATTTATTGACCATAAAAATTAAGCCTTTTGTGCTTAACCTCTACTGAGTTATTCCCTGGAAGGCACCATGTCCTAGGCATCTATCTACCTGTCAGCAGATGTGGCTTGCAGGGACCAAGAATAGTTTGTCTGCTAAGTGCTAGGGGTTTTGCTTTGTTTAATTAACTTGCAAACTAATTTACTTATTTCAGGAGTGCTACTTAAGTAGGTGAAGCTTATCAGAATGTTCTTGGGGGAGGGTGAAAGATTGGAGGGTATTCAAAAGCAGTTGCAATTAAGGTTCCCTTTTTGTTGATTAGAATTCAAATGATCAGCAGTTTTACTAACTTGCTTTCCTATGAATTAGTTCACCTGTCTGGTGTCTCACCTTTGTTCTAAAATGTGATAAGACATTAAGTATTAGTTTTCTCTGTATGTCTTCAATTTCAATAGCTTGTGGATAGGAATCTTTAAAGAAGTTTCTTCATTGTAAGTAAGTCTGCTGGAAATTTCTCTTCTGGTAGGTAAGCAGAATGCTAATGGTACAGTGAGATGAATTAAAATATTCTTGAATCAAATAACAATCTCATAATAGACTGATGCTTATTAATTTTGTTTCAGAATTCCCGAAGTTCACTTTTGGCTTCTTCTGTATTTGGAGTCTCTCTCCCAAGTGGTTCCCAGTCTTTGGTATTTGGGGCTGGAAGGAGCCAATCAAATGGAGTGATGGCTCCAGAGAGCAAGTCTTCTGGATTTTCTTTTGGCTGTACTACTGGACAAGAGGCTCAGAAAGAGTCTGATTCATCCAAGAACTTGTTTTTTCAGTGCATGTCCCAGAATCTTCCTTCCAGTAACTATTTCACGGTCATTTCAGAGAGCTTGACTGAAGATGTTTCTAGTCGGGACTCATTCAAGCAGTGTACAGAGAATGTGGGTGCTGGGACTTGTAAAGGTAAAATTCTTTCAGTGGACAGTAAGCCAGGAGCACAGTCTGGTAATTCTGTAGAGGGGAAGCTGCCTGTGGAATCTATGCCTACCCTTACTCCAGCCTTTTCACGAAGTCTGTTGAATACTCGTCCCTCTGATAGTCATGAAAACCTGTTTTTACAGCCCCCAAAGCTATCACGAGAGGAACCCTCAAACCCTTTCCTGGCATTTGCTGAGAAAGTAGAACTTAGTCCTTTCAGTGGCTTTGGATCTTCATCTCAGACAGGGGTTTGTGCTCCCTCAACACCTGTGGGTCATAAGGCCACTTCTGGCTGGCCGGAATCACTCACCGCTACAGACTCTTCAGCTAAGAAGAAAACCTTGTTTATAACAACTGACTCCTCAAAGATGATCTCCAGTGCTTCTGGTTCAACAGCTGCTGCTGGTGTTCAAAGTCCCTCTACTGTAGGGAATGGCCGTTCCACCTCACCAAGCAGCAGCCTGACACAGCCGATTGAGATGCCCACACTTTCCTCCAGCCCAACAGAAGAAAAACCAGCTGTCGGGCCTGGGCAGCAGGACAATCCTCTTCTGAAAACTTTTTCTAATGTGTTTGGTAGACATCCACCTACCCTTTTCTCTTCACAGGCAGAGTTTTCACAGGACAAGAAAGCCCCTTTTGAAGCTGTGAAAAGGTTCTCACTAGATGAGCGGAGCTTAACATCCAAACAGGACTCCGACTCCAGTACAAATAGTGATCTGTCAGATTTGAGTGACTCTGAAGACCAGTTGCAGGCTAAGGCTTGTATGAAGGGTATTCCGGACCACTTGATGGCAAAGCTAGGCCCCAATGCGGAGCGCAATGCAGAACTACTTCTGGGTAAAGGAAAGGGGAAGCAAGCTCCAAAGGGCCGGCCCCGCACAGCTCCCCTAAAAGGTGATGACTTGAATGCAGATGATGTGTTGGAAGCACAAGGAGGTGGGATACTGGGTTATCTTCTGTGGAATGAACTGTATAAATTAACCACAGCTGTAAATCTCATTCCTGCTCAGTAGGCAGCTCACAGGATGCTTACAAGGCTGAAGCTTAATGCTTCTCATATGTGAATTTGGTGTTCACTTTGATAAATGTTTAAGCAAGTATGTCAGAAGTGTGGTTTGCTGCAGGCTTGAACAAACTTACTGGTTTTCCGTGGGTATGAAACTTACAGATCTCTGAAAAGATGATTATTGGAGCCAGTATTCTTTTGCTGTTGCAGTTAACTAATAGATTTTTACTTCTACTTTCCCTCACCCAGTTGGCCAGTCTGTGCTGAAAGATATGAGTAAGGTGAGGAAGCTGAAGCAGTCAGGTGAGCCTTTTCTCCAGGATGGCTCTTGCATCAATGTAGCTCCACATCTGCACAAGTGTCGGGAGTGCCGTCTGGAGCGGTACCGCAAATTTAAGGAGCAAGAGCAGGATGACTCAACTGTGGCATGTCGCTTCTTCCATTTCCGGAGGTGCTCAAATTCTTCCTTTCTTCATATGTAGTCTATGTGCAGAGCTTGGGCCATGTCCAAACACAAAGCACAAAGTAATTATGTTTGACTTATTAAATATGCTTGGGTACAATAATGAAGGTCTTGCATTTCCCTGCATCACCTGACAGGAATTCCCTCACTGGGCCAGAAAGAGCTGCTTTTCAAAGATAAAACTATAGGATACTAAGTGAGCCTCCAGGTACAGCCTCAGGAAATTGAATTTGCTTTATTGGGTAGAATTTTTCTTTTGGGTAGCAATTTTTATGCAGTAACTCTCCCTTTTTCATAAGGCATTCAGAACAAAGGTAAAATTTTATTCCACTCAACAAATAACTAAACATTGCCAGCCTGAAGCTAACGTTTGACTGTATTCTGTTGAGTACAGGACTAATTTTTATGAGTAGAACACTATGTATGTGTTCCCTCTGTGTTGCGTACATCTTACATTTCTTTGACCTGTTGTGTTTCTCTTCATCTTCCTTAACTACCTATTCTAGCAAGTGCTAAACATCTTTTTCCAGAAATAGTTAGATGACTTTCTGGTATGTAAAGAATGAAGTGAATTTTTAGTATGTGTCACCCATCCAGTAAGCATGCTGCTTCTTTTCCTAAACTTGTTAAAAATTAATCTAGTTTGAGGTTAAAGGTAGGATAGTTTCTGCTTAAAATTGAAGTTACCTTTGATATTGACAGAAGATGTTCTGTCATACGTTTTTACAACTTTTACCACACAAGGATTAGGAGGGTCAACAGCTACTGGTAAAACAGTAGCGATTCATCTATGTGGAGACCAGTGTGACAAGGATTTTTGCATACATCATAATGTGAGCTGCTAGAAGAGTTGCCGAGTGTTGGCAGCCCTAGCCAGAACTGAAATACTGTTTTCTCAAAAGTTGGGAAAAACTTTCTCATGAATTAAAATTGAGAATGACAGCCATTCAGAATTTTGCAAGCAGTGTCACACAGCAGGTCAAATTGAATTTTGTCATCTCTTTCTATTAATAAGATAGAGGATTGGAATTTAGCAAGCTGTGGCAATTTCTTTTAGGTGCAATTTCCCACCAGTGGTGACCTTGGGATTTGTTCTAATGGGTGTTGTAGCCACAGCTTTGTATGCCTTATTCTCTGTGTTAGTGGGATTTGCATAATAAGTGTACTGTCTGTAGAATATAGCACTCTAGCTGAAGTATTTTCCCCCCGTTCTGTGTTTATCTTCTGATATAAATGTCATTATAAGTTAATTAAAGGCAGTTGAGCAGTTTCTCCGTTTCTCATCCTATTTTGTGCAGGCTGGTGTTTACTCGGAAAGGTATACTACGAGTAGAAGGTTTCTTGAACCCACAGCAAAGTGACCCTGATGCCATGAGCCTATGGATTCCTTCTTCCTCCCCTGCAGAGGGGATTGATCTGGAAACTTCCAAATATATCCTGGCCAATGTTGGAGACCAGTTCTGCCAGCTTGTTATGTCAGAGAAGGAGGCAATGATGATGGTGGAGCCACATCGTAAGTTGGGCTCTTGTCACGGTTTTTTTCCACCATTTCTGTATAATTTGTGTACAATGCAGTCGAATAGAATTGAAAATGTCATATAATTTGTCGTTGAAATGCTTCTGCTTTTCCAAAGAGAGGCTATATTTACGTCTTGGGGTGTAACTGAGGGATCAGCATTTGAGGCTTTCTTTTGGATCAGTGCAACATTACCACCAAGAAAGCTAATGGTAACTGTCCCAGACATTAAATTATTTTTTCACTAACTAAATGCAGAAATCAGCTATCTTGTACTTGTAAGAAAATAGAAATTAGCCAGAGCACACTGACCAGCTATGCTTTAATGAACAGATTTTCTGATACATTCCTATCCTTCTACATGACGCTCCAGGGACTTCGTGTAAAAGCTCACGGTTTTCTAGGGAGGGAGCAGTACCTTTTTCAGCCCGCAAGGACTTAGCTGAGCAGCTAGTTGCCAACTTTCCCCTTCGGGGGAGAAAGGGTTTGGGGGAAAAAAAAAACAGGTAGCCAGTTTAGCTTATCACATGGATAACTGATTATCTGATTTTTTTTCCCCTTTAATTTCTGGAATATACAAGTGCAGCCATTTGGAGAGCCCCTTCCTTGGCAAATATGTTGGTATAGAAACTGAATAGTGGACAGAGATCTGATTAGGGAAACCAAATACACATTCTTTATGGTTTTATATATTGATGTCACTTGTTCATAAAACTGGCAAAAGATTTGTAATTTTGCTGTAAGTTCCATTAGTGCTCCATTAAATTCAGTTACTACAGAACACTGTAAGGTGCTGCTTTTCCTTGTAGTATGCATTTTGATACCTGACCTTACCAATTCTTA
The DNA here is from genome assembly GCF_021018805.1 of Prinia subflava. Classification (NCBI taxonomy): domain Eukaryota; kingdom Metazoa; phylum Chordata; class Aves; order Passeriformes; family Cisticolidae; genus Prinia; species Prinia subflava. The sequence goes on from NC_086262.1 coordinate 18,157,098, forward strand.
GAAATGGGAATTTGAATAGTGTCACTGGACTAGCAACTCAAAGAATGGGGCTATGAATGTAAAAAGTTCTGTTTCTGTACTCTGCCCTCAGGTCATGTTGCTGTGAATTTATCATTGTTGCTGTGATATTCTCAAATTAGATGGGAGAAATGCAAAATGTCAAAGCAATAATTTGTAGTGTGCCTTATTTCTATAGAGAAGGTGGCATGGAAGCGAGCAGTACGTGGTGTGAGGGAGATGTGTGATGTGTGTGAGACAACACTCTTCAATATTCATTGGGTTTGTCGGAAGTGTGGTTTTGGTGTCTGTCTGGACTGTTACCGGCTGAGGAAGAACCGTCCACGTAGTGGTGAGTACTGGGCATTTTTCCCCCACTGTAATCTTTGAACTGACTATAGTCAGGGAATAGTTTCTGGGAAGTTATGGAAGGTTTTGCAGGAGAGTTACTGAGTGTCAGCTTGGAGGGCTGTATGTTTGGAACTTTTCTTACATGCTGCTGTTCCATTCTTCATTTCCTTATGTACCTGTGTTTTATCTATTTGCTTAGGATGTGATTATTAAAATCACAGCATCAGCAGGCATAAAGTGTCTACTGAGACAGTTGATGTATAGTTCTTCTCCTCAGAAAATACAAAACAAAAATCAAGTAATACCATAAGAGTTCAGAACTGCTGTAAGGAGAATTATTAAGCAGACACACTGCAGAGAACTTCTGTCTTTAGTAATGAGTTAGATTGGAAGGTTTTCTTCTTCTTTATTTTATTTTATTTTATTCTGTGACACACCAAGACTTGTAATTCAGGAAGAAGTTCAGTAAGCATGAGAAACTAGAAACCTGGGTGGGGTTTTTGGACTTTATTGTATTGAGACCACTTTGGTGGCATGGATGCAAACAAATGGCAATCTTAGTATAATTAATTAGTGATAGTTACATTGTTATATGGAGCAGAGGTATAAAATAGTGGATGTTAATAAGTGTGAATACTGCTGTCTATTCATTATGATAATTTAGAAAAGCTTAATGAGAACAAGAGTATCATATTTTAAAAATTGATGTTAGAAGCCAAGATGTTTGGGAGATTGAAAATAAGCTGCTAGAGATGACTGAGGGAAAATTACTGTGGTAGCTGTGTAATCTGAAGAGACAGAAGTTGCTGTATATCCAGTCCTAATGGTCTGTATTTATAGTTTATTTCTGAGATCACCAGGCTACTTTCCTGGACTGTAAAGAATCTAAATAAATAAAATTCACAAATATTCTATATTGTGAAGTTTTAGTACAAAATCTATTTTTTTTCTTTATTCCAGAGACAGAGGAGATTGGTGATGAAGAAGTTTTCTCATGGCTAAAGTGTGCAAAGGGTCAGTCTCATGAACCAGAGAATCTCATGCCAACACAGATCATCCCTGGTACAGGTAATGCTTGAAACATGAAAGGAAAAAAAAGCAGATTTTGTATTAATTCTGAGCAAGAAAGTGGAAAAATTATAAAGATAGGTGATGTTATAGCTGATATCTCTTCTGACATGGATTTAGAGGACACTTCCACTTGCTACAGTAGAAGGGTTGAAGGGAAGGTAACCCAAGTAGGACCAGGCTGTGAATTTGAAGTGCACATCCTTCTGGTATTAGCTCTGAATTATTGTGCTCAGCTGTTTTCAGTTGTATTTTAAGTAAATTTGTTTAACTGGCTAGAAGGAGTTTCTTGGGGATGGTTTGGTTGGTTTTTTTGGTTTTTGTTTTTGTTTTTTTTTTTTTTTTTTTTTTTTTTTTTTTTTCTTCCCTGGTGGCAGGGAGGGAAAGTAAATGGTCCATGCTGACCATTTACTTGACTGTTTACATAACTGCTCCTAAAATCATAGAATCATAGCATGGTTTGGGTTTGTAGGGACCATAAAAGATCAACTAGTCCAACCCCCATGCTGTGGGCAGGGGCCACCTTCCACTGGACCAGGCTGCTGCAAACCCTGTTCGACCTGACCCTGAACACTTGAAGGGATGGGGCAAGCACAGCTTTTCTGGACAATCTGTGCCAGTGCCTCACCACCCTCACAGGGAATAATTTTTTCCTAATATTCAATCTAAACATACCTTCTTTCAGTTTAAAACCATTGTTCCATATCCTGTCCCTAGAGGCCCTGGTAAAAAGTCTCTCTCTGTGCTTATCATCCCCCCCAGTGTATTGAAAAGCCATAACAAGGTCTCCACAGAGCCTTCTCTTCTCCAGGCCAAATCACATCAACTGTCCCTGCCTTTCTTCATGGGAGAGGAGTTCCAGCCCTCATGATTTTCATGGTCTTGTCTGAACCTGCTTGAACAGGTCCATGTCTGTCACGTACTGGGCACCCTAGAGTTGAACGCTGGGTGGGGAGGTGTGGTGGGGTAGAGGGGAAGAATGGCCTCAGCCTGCTGGCCGTGCTTCTTATTTAGCCCAGGGTGCAGGAGGGCTTTCTGGGCTGCAAGTGCATTTTACTGACTCATGTCTAGTTTTCCATCTAGCCATGTATCCAAGTCCTTTCCTGCAGGGCTGTTGTCAATCCATTCACTCCCCCACTCTGTACTGATATTGGGGGCTGTCCCAAACCAGGTGTGGGACCTTGCATTTGGACTTGTTGCACTTAATGAGGCTTGGGTGGGCCCATTCCTTAGGCTTGTCAAGATCATGCTGGGTGTGAGTCCCTTCCCTCTAGAATCAGCTGCACGGCTCAGCTTGGTGTCATCCACAAGATTGTTGAAGGCATGCTCAATCCCACTCTCAAGGTCATTGATGAAGACACAAAACAGTATTGGTCCCAGTAAGGACCTTTGAGGGTCCTGTTACTTTTCTCCATTTGGGCATAGAGACATTAACTCTTTTGGATGTGATCATCCAGCCACTTCCTTACCCACTGAGTAGTCCATTCATTAAACTGTATCTCTCCCATTTAGTGACAAGAACGTTGTGGGGTACTATATTGAAGGCCTTACAGAAGTATAAGTAAATTACAGCTGTTTGTCTTCTGTTGTTTAATGATGCAGTCGCTCTATTAAAGAAAGCCACCAGATTAGTCAAGTGTAATTTGCCCTTGGTGAAGCTATGCCGGCTGTCTCTAATCTCCTCTGACTTCCATATGTTTTCACACATCTTCCAGGACAGTCTGCTACGTGATCTTACCTGGGTACTGTGGTGAGGCTGATGGGTCAATATTTCTCAGGGTCCTCGTTTTGACCCATTTTAAAAATGGACTTAATGTTTCCCTGTTCCCAGTCCCTAGGGACTTCATCGGACTGCCAGGACTTTCCAAATATGATGGAGAGTGACTTGGCAACTACATCAGCCCAATCCCTCAGGACCCTAGGATGCATCTTACCCGGTTTCATGGACTTTTACATGTTCCGGTTCCTCAGGTGCAGCCCCACCTCAAATGCTGTGTGCAGTTTTGGGTACCTTAGTATGAGAAGGATATCAAACTACTGAAAGTGTGTCCAGAGCAGGGTGACCAAGATGAGGAAAGGTCTTGAGGACAAGAATTAGGAGGAGCAGCTGATGACATTTGCTTTGCTCAGGTTGGAGAAGAGAGGGCTGAGGGGTGACCCCATCACAGTCTAGAGCTTCCTCAAGGGAGTCAGCAGAGGGGTAGATGCTGATCCCCTCTCTCTGGTGACCAGCAGGGCACAAGGAAATGGAATACAGCTGCATCAGAGGAGGTTCAGACTGTGCTTCACTGAGAGGATGTTTGGGCACTGGAACAGACTTTCCAGGGAAGTGGTCAGGGCACCAAGCCTGTCAGGTTCAAGCAGTGTCTGAATGATGGACTTCGGTCATGTGGTTTAGTATTAGGTGGTTGTGTGTGGAGCAGGGAGTTGTTCTCCGTGATCCTCATGGTCCTCTTCCTGCTGAGATTCTCTATGGTTCTCCAACAAGAGGAGGAACTTTATTCCCCCAGTTTCTGCTTTGAGGTTCAGGGACTTGAGAGAGGTGGGAAGTGGGAATACAACTGAAAGCTGAGTTTGTCAGCTTTCTCCATGTCAGCTGTCACTTGCTCAGAGATCTTATTTAGTGCAGATGGTTTGTGTTGTATACATTTTCTTTAATCTTCCTTTTCCGGCCAGGATAACTGTTGAAACCCTTATTATTCTCTGCATTCCTTGTCAAATCCATTTTCTTCTGTGCCTTAGGTTTCCTGATGCCATCTCTGCACATCCAGGGAGCATCCAGGATGATGTGTCCCTGCTTCTACTGCCTCTGCACCTCATTCTTAGATTTTAGTTTGATCAGGATGTCCTTCTTGACCCATGTTCTTCCCCTGCCTTCCTGGTGTGATTTTTTATATGGGGGAGCTGAGAGCGCTCACACTCCAAGAAAAGTGTTCTTAAAGAGCTGCGAGCTCTGTTCTGTTCCTTTGCCCCTGAGGGCAGTTTCCCAGAGTGTCACATACACTAACTCCTTAAGCAGGTGAAAGTTTGCTCTCCTAAAATTCAGCGTCCTGACTCCCCTCTTGATCTGGCCCATGTCCTTCAAGGTTGTGAATTCTAGGGCCTGATCACTGCAGTCCAGGGTGACACCAGTCTTGACATGTGTGATTAATTCTTTCATGTTGCTGTAGTAACAGGTCCACTAATGCTTCTCTTGTGGTTGGTCTCTTTATGTCATGGATTAAGTTATCCTCAAAACCCTCCAGATTTGCCCTTGATTGCTTGGAGCTTGCTATGTTGCTTTTCCAGCAGACATCAAGGTGGTTGAATTTCCCTAATCATCGTGTGAGCATGATGCTTCCTGTAGCTGAAGTAAGAACATTTTGTCAACAGGCTTCCTTTGGCTGGGTGGACTGGAGTAAACCCCAGCACTGAGGTTTTCTTTGTTGGCTTGGTCCCTCATTTTTACCCGTAAGTTCTTGACCTGTTCATCACTGTTTTTCAAAGACAGCTCTGTGTGGTCAATATGTTGTTCTACGTGGAGAGTACCTCCCTACAGCGCACCAGTTATACAGTTCATTCTATCATGTTTCAGTGATAAATATTAGATTGTCGCTTTCCAGTTGCACAATGAGTTCTGGCTCCTCCTGCTCATCACACAAGCTGCATGCATTAGTTAGGAAGAGGCCCTCCAGCTGGGCTATCAACCTTACCCCCTCTTGACTGGAACATGCCCAAATTCCTCTGAGTTATTTCACAGGTGTTTCCCTGTTGCTTCCTAGTATGTCAGTAGTCCCTGGCTCTTGTCTGTTGCTCAAATCTGCATTTCCTTTACCCACTAAATCTAGTTTTAAAGTTCACCATATAAGTCTGGTCAACTTGTTGGCAGAGACTCTCTTGCTCTGCTTGGGCAGATTAATCCCAAGATTAATCTGCTCCCAAGAGACCTGACTTCTCAGAAGTAGACTCGTGGTCATAGAAGGCAAAACTGTTGAGTATGGCACCAGCCACACAGCCAGGTATTCACCCAGTCAATTTATTACATCTGTCTTTTAGCAGGAGGATAGAGGTGAACACCTGTGCTCCAGATCCTTTCAGCATTGCTTCAAGGGTTATATAGCTTCTTGTGGTAGTTCAAAGTCACCTCATTGCAGTGGACCCTATGTGGAATAGTAGAGGCAGATGATTATCTGTAGGATTTGCCAGGTTTGACAGCCTCTCAGTGACATCGTGCAGGGAGTGTTATCACCGTTCACTACACTGTACTGTTCAGAGACAATGTTTTCTTATATAGCATGGACCTTAAAGATACTTTGCAGTAATACTAAAAAAAACCCACCCCTTGAAGATACAGTTTAGGCCTTTTTTTTGATTTCTTTTCATGTGATATTAAAGGCCTAACTTTATTTACAGCACTTTACAATATTGGAGACATGGTTCATGCAGCACGAGGCAAATGGGGTATTAAAGCCAATTGTCCATGTATTAACAGACAGAACAAATCAGTGCTGAGACCAGCTGTCACTAATGGAATATCACAGGTATGTCATTTGAAGCTGAAATTACCTTGTTTGACATTTACATTTTTAAGATCTATTATGATGGTAGATCCTTTAAGCTAATCTATTGTGAAACAGGAATTTTACTTTCTCCGTATGTACTCTGAGTGTTTTAGTTTAGCAAAAGTCTTCTAGATCATTTTTCAGGGACATGAACTGCATCTGTTATCTGCCAAATGGTTACTTGGGCTAATACTGTTATGTAGAAATTAGCTAGAAAGCCATTTGTATTGATGCTGTATTTTGAAACAAACCACTATGAGTAGCTTGCAACATGTCCTTTTATTTTGTTTGTGGTTCCTGAAGGAATCTAGAGCAGTTCTGTAACTATCAACACAAAAAAAATCTCCCTGTAATTTAAAAAAAAAAACCCAACAAAACACCACCAGAAAGAAAGAAAAGGAAATAAATCAAAAAGAATGGGCTTATGTTAGGCTTATGTTAAAAGATGATATGTTAAGAATTCATACCACAGTGCAAAGGTGAATACACACAGATAAGAAGCTCCTGTATTCTGCTGCTACCTAAGCATAAATGAATTTTGCTGTGTGCTTATAGCAAATGAAAAAACAACATATAAAACCAAATGCAATTGGATATTGAAAACGTCTTCCAAGTTGAACTCTTACCTTTATTCAACATTTAGCAGTTGTTTATGTTGTGTTTTTTGTTTTGTTTTGTTTTAGCTTCCAGCTGTAAATCCTAGTGCATCAGTCTCTGGAAACGAGAACACCTTTTCCACTGGAGTGGGGACAGCAGGACTGGGGCAAGTAGAAGTGGACACTGTACCAAAATCAGAAGCAACTGATAGTAGGATAGAAGAATCTGCAAAAACAGAGACATTACCTACCAGTAACACTGGGGAAGTAAAGACTAACAGACCACTTTGTCCAGAAACAGCTCCATCATCAGCTTTACACTGGCTTGCAGATTTAGCAACGCAAAAAGCAAAAGAGGAAACAAAAGGTGAGTAGAAGAAATGCTTTCTTGGGGTTGGAATTAAAAGATAAATGATAACATACTGTTTGATTGCTATTCTTTGTGAGAGTGTCTAGCCCTAAATAGAAAAGAAAAAGGTAAGTTTTCTTCCTTTGCCTCTTAGAACCAGTTTTGTTCTACAGGCTTAGAAAAATGAAAAGCTGGGAAGATGATACAGCTGCAGACAAGACTGTCTTGTCACTCACAGTTTATTTCTGTGCCAGTTTATGTATTTATTTTCTCAGAAGCTGATATCCTGATGTAAAATGAGAGTAATTAATTTCAGGTGCAGCTTTGTCACTTAATGACCATTGAAGTAAATACAGCTCTTTTGTGTGCTTTGTGAAGAGTGCATTTCCAAGGAACTGAGAGTTCCAGAGTTGGAGAGTTAGATGAAAGTCCAGTTGGAGAGTTAGATAAAAGCTTAGAGAATCTTTAATACCCAGTAGTTGGAGTGAATACACTTCCTAGATGTCAGAGGTAGTACAACTAACACAGGATTTATTCCTGTCCATATGTCTAGAAGGGACTACTTTACATGTTGATGTTAAATGTTGGTGAATCATGCACAAATTTTGCAGGTCCTAGTCACTGTAGTATTTTGACTACCATTAAAATTTGAAATATTTAATATCAAAACATTAATTCAGAAAGTCAGGGAAATGTTTTTTAATTGAATCTATTAAAAATTGTGTGTTTGCATGTGTCAGATCTTTTTCGATCAGATCTATTGTGCTATTCAAAACCTTTGCAGCATATGAAGGGCAAAATCTTAAGTGAAGTATCTGGGGTCTTTGATTCTCATTGAGGTGCCTCATTCACTATTACAGTGATAATTTACCACAAGATTCTGTTAATATCCTATTTCATGCAAGAGCAAATAGTTTCAGGAAACTTTGTGATCGTTTTGACTTTGCCTCTTGGGGATTTTTTTTTTCTCTCCCCTCCCTGTAATGTTTATATTTATCTTGCAGAATCAGGATCACTGAGATCAGTGCTTAATAAAGAATCCCATTCACCCTTTGGATTAGATTCCTTCAACTCCAGTACAAAAGTTTCCCCGCTAACCCCAAAGCTGTTTAATAGCCTCTTGTTGGGCCCAGTGACATCTAGCAACAAAGCTGAAGGCTCCAGCCTCAGAGATCTGCTACACACAGGGCCAGGAAAGCTTCCTCAGGTCCCATCAGACACAGGAATCCCCTTTCCTCCAGTCTTTCCTGCAGCTTCTACGGTAAATAATTTTGTATTCCTTCAATGATATCTGTTCTAGGGAAGAATTTTCATCTAAATGTTTTCATAGTATTCTACTCTTGAATGTTGAAACAAATGTAATACCTCACCAAAACTCACCACCCCACAAATCTGTAGAGAATTTTCATGCTGATTTTTAGCTTTAGCTTACTACTGCTGAAGAGAAGCTATTCTTTTCAAGAGACCAAGAGAATGGGTTAAATACAGCCTATAAATTGTTTAGTTGATAATCAGCATCCCTACAAAAGCTCACTTTATATTTCACATCTTTAAAAATATTCTAAGAGCATACCAGAGAAAAAAAAAGACAAAAACCTAAGTTTAAGTTCCTTAAACTTATATATGCTTGAAAGGCATTTGAGCTAGAATATACTTGGCAGGATCTGCTGCTCCAGATGGATCACTGCAAATCTATGGGACTTGATGGGATTCATCCAGGAATCATAAGAAAGCTGCTGATGTCATCACAAAGCCTCTCTCAATGAGTTTCATGCAGTCTTGGGAATCTGGAGAGTCCCTAGCTGACTGGAAGCTGGCAAACTTTCTCCTGAGTTTCTAAAAGGGCAGAGAGCAGTATCTTGTCAACCACAGGCATGTCAGTCTCACTTAAGTGTCCGATATAATAATGGAAAAGATTATTTTGGGGAAGTATTGGAAAACATCTGGGGTACAATGCAGTCATCAGTCACTGCCAGCATGGCTTCGTGTGGGTGGAAGTCAAATGTTGAATGTGATTTCCTTCTATGACAGGGCCACCTCATTCATCTAGGAAAGCCAGAGGTGTAATCTTTCTGGAAGTAAATTTTTGATGATGTCTCTCTCAGTATCCTTCTGGACAAAATGTCCAGCAAACAGTTGAATAGCCACATTTGGAAGATGTGCTCAGGTATAGGTGTGTCCTGTGCAGGGCCAGGAGTTGGACTCGATGATCCTGATGGGTCACTTCCAACTCAGCATATTCTATGGTTCAATTACTCTGTGAGTTTAAGGTGTAGTTGCTATTTCTGAATGCCTTTGCTTGAATAAGGATACTTTAACCCACTTTGGAAGAAGTAACTTTGAAAAAAACCTGGACAAATCAATGCTGTTGGAATTGATTTAGGAGCATTTAGTTTAAGGAGAATGATAGATGCTGTTGAATTTATCAACACTTAGCTCTTTTTGGTGAATACTTTCTCCAGAAGCTTGGACAAATAGAGTAAGGAGGAAGATGAAATGGCTTGTGTCATAGCGGATTTTTTTCGAGGTAGGCTGGCTGAAATCTTGATAATAGTTCATGTTGTTTGGTTTTGATAGAAGGAATTGTACATGAAAATACGATGCTGCTAAGTGAATACAAGAATACTTTTGCCTCTCACCACGAGTACAGGCAAAGAAATTTTGGTCACTTGTTTTAAATCAACTTACTCCTTCAAGGCTTGAGATAGCCTGCCTGAACTTGTATCCCTGTCCCAGCAACTCTATGCATTCTCTCACCGCATCTAATCAGATCTATTGTGTAATGTGTTTTTTCACTTTCCTGACTTGTGTTCTTCACTGAGCAATTTAGATTTAAAGAACTTAGGAAGAACTCTGGTCCAGCTCCTGATTTGAGTGTCTGGATGGTTTATATAGAATGAACAAAATATACCTGAGAAATGATAGTTACGTTATTCAGATTGAGAGAAGCAAGGCTGCTGCTGATGGAGAGAATTATCCTGATCTTTCTGGAGCATTGATAGTCTGTTGTGAAGAATAATAAGTACTGTCTTTAATAGCTAAGCTGCATATTATCTGTCTTACAGCCTCTAGAGAGTCAGAGTGATGGTACATTTTTAAGACCATCCAAAGCAGATGATGTTATGACCTAGTCTTATTTGGGTAAAATGAGCTGGAGAAAACTAACATAATTCCAGGCAGCTGTAGAGAATGGAATCAGACTAGCCATGGGGCAACGCCTCTTAAAGGAGCCCAGGGCCCTGGAGGACAATTAGCTGCACCTGGGCCAGCACTGCACACCTGCAATTGCAAAGGTAGACAGTCCTGGGCTGTATCAGGAAGCATACATCTGGAGCACATCAAGGAATGTGGTTGTTTCATTCAGCCCCTGTTGGGCTACACCTGGAACACTCTTTCCAGTTTAGATTTCCCCAGGTGAAGAATGGCAGTGAAAAATTGCATGGGATCCAGTGAAGGGCCAGAAAGAATGATTGAAGAGTTGGAGAGCTTGACACATTTGAAAAGGTTCTAGAATCTGGTTCTCTTGATCCTAGAGATGAGGATGCTTTGGCAATCTGATGAATCTTGCCATATCTTAAAAGTGGTTGTAGGGAATATGGAGGTACTCCTTTCATAAGGATGCATGGTTAACAGGGCAAGGGGCAATACCAGTTGCTTCAGGAGAAATTCTATTTGGATATAAGTAAAAAATTCTCCCTTTACATTCAAACAGTGGAATAGGCTCCCCTGAGAAGTGAATTAATCTTCTTCCTTCTGAAGTTAAAGTTTGGCCCAGCCCAGGGGAACAAAACCTAATTTCAACAGAAATTTACACCAGATCATCTCTAGATCTTCTATTGGACCTAGACTCTCCTACAATTCCATAAGTATTTTTTACTGAATTAATATATTCAGTAATGAATAATGTTATATTTTAGATTGATAGCTCAATGTATGGTAAATTTTTTATGTATCGAACTTTAGTTTTTAAGAAGATGGGAGTTTTTGGGAGGGGGGAGGGAGTGGTGTGGATTGGTTTGTTACGATTTTTCTTTTTCACTTGAATGAGAAGGTTTTTTGCTACCAGAAATCTATCACACCCCTGCCCCCTCCCACAAATGTGTGAATAAAGATCTAGTAAGTGTTTATCTTCTGTTGAATATATGAAATATATTTAGCATCTGGAGTATTTTGCTGTAAATAAGGCCTATAGGCAGGCTTTTTAATTTTTAAGTTAAAACAAAATTTAAGATTGTGTTGCTGACCTGTTAAGAATTTTAAATACTCCTTGAGTTTTAAATGTCCCTTGAGGAGCATGGCAACCAGCATGGTAACCAGAGAGTCTGTCTACTAGCAGTTCCATTGATTTACAGGAAGCACTTTCTCCTCTCTCTTTCGATGTTTACTGAGTGTTCACATATCCATCAGCTTACATGTCCCAAGGTTGAATTCACTTTTTTAGTAATGGGATGAGGAAAATGGGGAAATAGAGTTGATATTAATGAAGTTATGAAAGATATGAACTATTTTTACTGTCAAAGTAGCTGAATTTATATCATTAAAGCTTTCTATTTTATGTCTGCACAGTATTTTTCTAGGTAGCCTTTAGCTGGTTATTTTAACTTTCTACCATTGTAAAACAGAGACATAGCCAATTCTGTTCTAACTCAAAGACGTGTCTGTCCCTGAGCCAGTTTGTTTCTGGTGCATGTTTTCCTGGTAGTAAGGTGTCTGTGACTAAAGTTGCAAGACTAAACTTACATACGAATTTATGTCTTCTAGGGGGTCAAAGGTAAAGCCAGCCTGCCAAACTTCTTGGACCATATCATTGCTTCTGTGGTGGAAAATAAGAAGACGTCTGATGCTGCAAAACGAGCTAGTAATTTAGCTGACACACAGAGAGAGGTGAAGGAAATGGTAATGGGATTAAATGTGCTGGATCCACACACTTCCCACTCTTGGCTGTGTGATGGTAGACTTCTTTGCCTTCATGATCCCAGCAACAAAAACAACTGGAAGATCTTCAGGGAGTGCTGGAAACAAGGCCAGGTGGGTGATAAGTATCCAACCCTTGTTGCTTATAAGTGTCCTGAAATAGCAGTCTGTACCTTAGTTAAAACAGCCTATTCAAACTTTGGCCGGTTCCTCCTGAGTGAATGTGGTGAATATTTCAACCGTAGCTTTATAAACTGGGAACACAGCAGCCCTGTTCACTCCCTGCTATATTGACTCGAGCCCATGTGCTCTTCCATCCTGAGCTTTTCTCAGCTTACCATCATGAGAGTGTTGGCTGTGACAGCCCTTTTAGTTGTAGTGTGCTTTATGCTGAACCTGCTCTGCTTTACTACAGCCCAACAGTGAATCCACTCTGATTTCCTGTGTGCACCTTAGCAATTTACCCCACATCTGATGCTTTATAGCCTCAGGGAATGGTCCATTCCTTCTAGCTGCAGCATGTGCAAGAGCGAAAATGCTGCATGCAGTAGTCTACTGAATTTTGGATGTACTCAATATCTCACCCTGAGCCCTACAGCCAGTGGGAACCCAAGTATTCTTCTGGATTCAGCAACTCATGCATGGAATACTCTAGTGGATTGTCTGAGGTGCCATCAAGCGGTTAGGCCTTCAGACAACAGACTGTACCTTAGACATGCTCTTAGCATAGCCACTTTTTCAGAAGTCAGTCTGTAGTGCTGCAACTTAGACTTCTCCAGAGAGTCAGTAAGATCAGCCTGGTCAGACAACATGAATCTTAAAAAATGGGTGCAATTAAATTAATTACTGCTGCAAAGGAAGTGCACCCACAGCTCTAACAGAGGATGATGTCCATTGCTGTTCAAACTGTATTCTTGGCACTTGTTTCTGCAGCTGCCTCTGACACAGTTACCTTCACTAACTACTCAGAATTGAGACCTTTGGTGCTAGACCATTAGCTCTGTCATCATCTTTTCTGGAGAAGCACTTGTGGTCAGCTAGTCTGTTGTTACAGTGCTAATGTGCTTGGCAGTCACATTCCATACTTATTTGTGGTTGTTCACAAGACACTGAGATGTGGTGGAGGAACAGGCTGCATGTATCTCTTTTGGCACTCAGAGACTATTCTTGACAGAAGTAGAGTACTTTCCATCTAAGTGTAGCCTGTCCCATGGAACTACACATTCTCTGGGTTCTCTGGGCACAAGCACAACTAGCACATAGCTGTGAGAACTGCAGAGATGACTGCTGTGCCACCAGCCTCATACCTGTTCATGGTTCCTCTGGCCAGCTCGTAATAGTTGAAGGAAGGTACTGTGCAGCACACCCTTGCATGACACCTTCTGACTAGAAACTTCATTGCCAGCATCCCGCTAAGTGCAGTTGCTTTCCTGTCTGATTTTTTTGGGGTGCATAGGAATCTACTTTTTTTTTATTATTGTTCATCCTGTTATATTTTTCTTATTTATGAGGAATTTCAGATAATTCTTTTGCAATGCTGTGGTGTCCATCATCTACTTTTCTTTGCAAAGAGCTTCTTAGTCTCTCTGACTAGTATACTTTGATAATTTTCTCAACACCTTCTGTCAGGAAATACTACTGTCTCTCCTAGGAGGATCCTAAATATCTTGGGAATGCCTACAAAAAATGTGCTTGTCACTTTTTTTGCCAATGAGACTGGTTAATCACCATGTGCAAGGTGCTGCTTGTGACTGTGGGGTTCTTGATTGGTAATGAGTCTTGAGAGATTGCTTATGGATTCTAGAGATATGATTACAGATCTTGTGTCTGATGTGGAACTTGCAGTGTGTATTGCCATCCAAGTTGGTGCACACCCAGAGGCTCTGGCTACAACATGGCATGTGTACTCTTTGTGACTCACTATTTTAGGCTTTGCCCCATGGTATGCTTATTGATGCTTGTAGATCAATTTATCGTTCAGAGGACCCCTTGAATGGGAACAGACTGGGCAAGTCCTTTCCTCATTCAGCAGTCCTCGAGGTGGTGTTGCAGTCATTGGAGTTTGCTGTTGAAATGTGAAAAGGATCAAACAGCCTCCCTTGTTCCTGCATGAGAGAGAGTTTGTGACCCAGGCAGGTGTTACTGTTTCAACAAGGTTATTTTGAACAGAATTTCTTTAAGCAGAGACTCTCTGAAGAAACTGTGCTCTGTCACAGTTCTTCCTTGGCTTACGTCCTCTTTAAAAGTGCAGGAACATTAATTCTACCAGCATTCCCCAAATCCTCTTCCTGTTTTGTGGTTTGGAGAAGGCTATGTGGAAAAAAACCACTTATCTACCCTCCCCAGCACAAAAAATTTACACTGGACACTAGATCTGTGCCATATGAAGATCTTGGCTATGGTGGCAACCCAAATTGTTAAAAGAGAAAATTATTTTCCCTTAATGCTTAGATAATAAATGCACTCCTTGAGTGTCACTCAAAAAGAGCAACATTTTTTGAGTCCTTTGTCATAGAAATTGTCAGAAATAAGTTAAACTCTGTCTTATCCCAGAATTCACTGAGACCATAAGAGTAACTCTTGCTGAAGTTGTTTTTCAAGAGTATTTTGCTCTCCTGAAAATGGTTGTTGCTCATCTGGGGATACTGTTAGGATTCTTATCCTATAGCAACCTGATATTTTCTTAATTTTCATGCTAGGATTTTTCTTTATTGAGACACTGTAAATTTGGTATGGTACTGGAGCATTGTTGTTGTTGTTGTTATCTCCCTGTAATTTGAGAGCAGGCTTGGCAGGTGATGTCTACCAGGCAAGTCCACTGTCATTTTATCTTGGAGCCCTATCTGTGTTTTTCGTTAGAGAGAATATTTTCTTTCTTCCATGGCAAATTTGCTGCTTAAAATCCAGAAGGGTTCTACTAAGTTAAGTACTTCAGTTGTTTTGGGGTTTCTTTTAATTGCTATCTACAAGTGGTCAAGTGAATACAGCAGGGATCAAAATGCCATTATTTTTCTATACTGAAGACAGCTGGTTTATCCATCAGCTTAAAGTCTACCAGTGTTGCCATGAGGTTTTTCCTAGTTCGCTGAGCATTCATATTGAAAGAGAAATGTGCAGTTTCTCGTGCTCGTTAATGTAAACACTGGCCATGTTTTGCTAACTGTCTTTCATTGTTTACATATTTCTAGTTGGGAGGAGAAAGGTGATTGACAGTTAGCTTGACCAGTGTGGATTGGGAGGTGGGAATTCCATCCTCCAATCCATGGGCATCATAGGAAATGTATAAAAGTGCCTTTGTAAATAAACCTCGGGGCTTCCTGCTTCCGGCTCTGCTCTGCTCTGCTCTGAACCCAGAACTCTCTCTCGAGTCTCACTCTTACTGGTCAGGCCCCGCGGTGATATACCAGCAATGCTTTCTACACATCCTATGAAAGGTACTGTTATTTTACTCATACATGGTCCCTAATGTTTGTTGTAGAATATGCGTAAACTTTTTTATATCCTTAATGTTAGCATTTTTGCTGGGATGAGGGAGTTTATTAAGATTTGAGATTGCTGTATTTGCTTTGTTATCTTAGGAAGGTTTGCTGCTTGTCACGGTGTCACATTTGGGACATAGTGGATATACTACCAAAGCTTTTCTGTCCCTCAAACATGTGCCCTCTGTGGCTTTTCCATATTGGCATGTACAGTACTACTGGGGAGATCAGGACAGTATCAAGAGTGACTGCGTGGCTCTGGGAGTATTAATCAAAGCCATGGAGCCCTCATGGTTTTCTTACTCCTGCTAGTGAGGGGTAGGGGAGTGGATAGATCCTGCACGTCAACTGTGCTTTGCACAACTCGTTTTAACTAAGAGGGTTTTAGGATCATGGGAATCTCTTTGGAGATTGAAGTTTGCTTGGAAGCGACTGGATCCTTGCCAACAGGCCAGCCAACCTTACAAGGAGAGCTATAAGCAGGAACTAGGGAGGGGGAAAGTATGACCAGTGATCAAGGAAGGAATTCGTTAATTGATTTGGCAAGCAAGCAGTGTGAGGTGATGTGAATAGGAGTAATCCCATACTCAAGAAACCAGGGATGAAAGATGTCCACCTCAAGCACATGCATGTACATAAGAATCTGTGTGCATCACAGCATTGTGAAGAAAGCTTTCACACTGTTTCTGGGAAATCAACATGACTAGGTGTCTTTCTGAACTACCTGTACAGTAATGCACGCAGCACATTGAACAAACAGGAGGAATTAGTGTTCAGTTGCTCAGCCGTATTCTCATTGGTATGACAAAGTGGTGGGATAGCTCATGCAGCTGTAGTATGAGAAAGAATAGGTAGAGGTTGTTCAGGAGGGACAACACAGGAATGACAGGCCAGGAAGGTGAGGAGGGAGCATTGCTGTTTTTCTGAGGAAGAAGTTAGAATGCTTGAAATTGTCTAGGAACTGATGATGAGCCATCCAGGAACTTATGGGCCAGGATTAGTGAGCTGAGTAACGTGGACAACATTATGGCAAGTATCTGCTACAGGCCAACTGACCATAGAAACAATATAAGGCCATCTACAGAAAACTGGAGGAAGGCCTAAATTCACATTTCCTGGGCCTCATGGGACCACCCTGATACCTGCTGGAGGAACAACACAACAGGTCACAAGCAGTCCTGAAGTTTTCTGAAGTGCATGGTGTCAATGTCCTGAGAGAGCTGATCAAGGAAACAGCTGCAGAAGGGCACTTGTTCTGGACCTCGTGCTTTCACGTAAGGAAGAACTGATGGTTGATGTGGAGATACAGGGAACCTTTGGCTGCAGTGACTATTAGATGGTGGCATTCAGATCTAAGTTCTGAGAGGAGGGAGCAAAAGCAAAAAATCATAATCACAAATTTGGGCTTTGGGAGAGCAGGCTTTCACCTTTTCAGATACTTGCTTGGAAGAATCCCATGGGGATATGGTCATGAAGAGAAGAGGAGCTCAGGAATCCTGTTTGCATCATGCTTAACCTGCCTTGTAGCCTTCTGTGATGAGATGACTGGCTTGGTGAATGAAGGAAAAGTACTGGATGTTTTTTATCTTAACCTTAATAAAGGCTTTTTACACTGTCATGATGTCATCAGACAAAGTGAAGCATAGACTCAGTGAGTGAGCAGTGTGATGGACTTAAAACTGACAGAAATGCCATATGCGAGAGCACTGTCACTAGTGGTATATCTTAGGGGGTCACTTCTGGGATGAGTAGTACTTGTCAAGTCATTAGTGACCTAGATGGGATAGGGTTCATAGACCCTTAGCAAGTTTACAGACAATACAAAACTAGCAAGAGTGACTGATAACAGCAGATGGTTGTGCTGCTATTCAGAGGGTCTGAATAGGCTGGAGAATTGGACTGTGAAGAATCTGGTGATGTTCAGCAAGGGAAAATGCAACGTCCTGTACGTCAAGGAAGAATAACATCCTACAGCAGTTGCTGGGAAGCAACCATTTGGAAAGTAGCTTTGCCTAGAAGGATCTTGGTGTCCCAGTGGCCAAGGGAGTGACCATGAGCCAAGAATGTGTCCTCACGACAGAGAGAGCTGTCAGCACGTCAAAGGAAGTGATGGTTCCCCTTGGTGTGTTCAGTTCTGGGCTCCCCAGTTCAAAAGAGTGGTGGACTTACCGGAGGAAGCCCAGCGAAGGGTCACAAAGAGGATGAAGGGACTAGTGGATCACTTGATGAAAAGAGGCTGAGCGAGCTGGGACTGTTCAGCCTAGAGAAGAGAAGGCTCAGGAGAGTGTGGGGAGGAAATCTTAAGAAGAGGGAGCCTGGCTCTTCTTCTCAATGCCCACTGACGGAACAAGTGGGAGTGGGTTCAGGAAGTTAAGCTACAACACAAGAAAATACTCTGTTTCTCTGTGGGGGTAATAATTTCCAATCTGAATGTTTCTGTGGAGTTTTTTGGGGTTTTTTCATTCCCCTGAAATTCACAGGAGTAAAGTAATGACCCCTTTTTGTTTTTTTAAATCTCACTCTTCTGGAGTTGAGGTTTCATTGTTGCCTTATCTGTCCCTCAAACATGTGCCCTCTGTGGCTTTTCCGTATTGGAACTTAATGGCTGTGTTGTATTGTATTTGAAAACCAAGGCCATTTCTGTTATCCCCAGAGTTGGGGGTTCCTCCATTCAATTCCAAATCAATGTTGTCCTCACTCAGGGACTGAAGTCGAAACTAGGCCTTTTAGAGGCCATTGGACAATGCAAAGGAAGCAGCAGTTAGTTAGTTACTGGAGTGTTTCTAAGAAGCATAGAAGCGACTTCAGCTTTGAAGTTGTTTGTAAATAACTCCGTGGGTATCTTTGCCTAACACACTGATGCCACATCTGGGGACATCTGTGTATCTCAGGGTTGTGCTGAGCTCTTCATGTGAGTAAACCAAGACCCACCATCAGGTCGTTGTTAACATACAGGGCATAGCTTGGAATTAATTCAAACTTACGTAGCCATGGGAACGGCCTTTTGAACATAGGTAGCAGTTAGCAAATCTAAAGCTTTTCAGCTGGGAACAGTCCATGAGCAAGTTCACTTTGTACCCTCTTCGTTTTCTCTCAAGTTTGGTAACTCTCTTGAGATGGCAGGTGAGAGGAACTGAAAAGGTTTTGGCAGCGTTGGAAGGATTGTCTGGTATACCTTTCCCAATTGTTGTCAGTTTAGCAAATGCTTTGAGTGTTTATGGGGAGAGGCCACTGAAATACCTGTGTGGAATATATGTACATCATTAGCCTAAGCATCTTAAAACCCCTTTTGCAAGTGAACATTCTTTTTTCCACTACTTGGTTTTTTCCTATGGAATAATGTTGATCTGTGATTATACATAAATAACAAGTGAAATAGTTAAACAATTCATATTAAAATACAAAAACTTTTCATGAGAAGGCTTTAATACAAATGTGGTTTTTAGTGGTAGTTGCACATCTGCTTGATAAAAAGGACAGGTGGTGGGATTCTGCACCTCCTCTGCTGCCACAGGTGGATTGACCCTGTCTGTCTGCCAGACCACTCTATCCAGCTGCTTTCTCACTCCCCCTTCTCAACAGAACAGGGGAAGAAAATCAGGTGAAGTTGTTTCTGAGTCAAGATAAAGCCTGGGACATCCCTTAGTGATTGCTGTCATCGGCAAAACAGGTTTAACTTGTGATATAAGGATTTTATTGCTAATTAAATTTATTGCTAATTAAAAATAGAGTAGGATGTTAGAGAAGGAAGACAAATCAATAAACACCAAGGCAAATGAGTAAACACCTTACCTCTCTCCCCCTCACTTGACCTTTTTCCTAAAGGCTCAACTTTCCTCTCTCATCTCTGGCTATCCTACCTCTTTCCTGCCATAACCCCTGGAGTGACACAGGGGATGATGGGAATTGTGATCAGTTCATAACACTGTGTCTGCCGCCCTTTCCTCCTCACACTTTCCTGCTGCTTCGGTGTGGAGTTCCTCTCACAGGATACTGTCCTTCACGAATGGCTCCAATATGAGTCGTCTCCATGCGCTGCTCCAGTGTGGGTCCCCAGTGGGCAGTTTTTGCCAAAAAGTTTGCTTATTAGTGGGATTCTCCCTACAGCTTCTGCCAGAGCCTGCTCCAGCATGGGCTCTTCATGGACTTCCTCCAGGGAATATCCTCTGATGCTGTGCAGGATCCTCTGTGGACTGCAGGTGGATCTCTTCACCGTGGCCCTCCACAGGTTGCAGGGGGACAGCCTGCCTCACCCTGTTCTTCGATGGGCTGCGAGCACCTCCTCCATCACTGACCTTGGTGTATGCAGAGCTGTCTCTCTCCATTCCCCTTGCCTGGTGTCTATGTGTTGTGTCCCCCCCCCGCCCCCATCACACACACACACAACGTGCGTGCGTCAGCTGTGGAGAACTTTTTACCCTTATTATCACAAGATGCCACCAGCATCAATTATGGGCTCAACTTTGGCCAGTGATGGGTCTATTGAGCCAGGTGGAACAATCTGCATCCACCATGGGGCAGCTCCCAACCTCCTCTCACAGAGCCTACACTTGCTGCCAACACCTTACTATGGAGACCTAATGCACTTGCCTTGGCAAGTCTAATCCAATGCAGCTTCTAAGGCAACTGCACATGGTATGGAAGTAAGGTTTGCTTTGACTGTGGTTATTTGCTTGATGCACAAAAACCAGATATGGACGAAAATAGATTTGTGGTGTCTTTTGTATGGTGGTAGCCAGGAGTCTTAGTTTGCTTAAGAAAGTTTGGCTGCATGTGTAAGAAATTTGGTTATGGTGGAGTAAGCATTCATCTTTGTATTCTCAGCCCGTGCTGGTATCTGGTGTCCATAAGAAGTTGAAGTCAGAACTTTGGAAACCAGAAGCTTTCAGCCTGGAATTTGGAGATCAAGATGTAGATTTGGTGAACTGCAGGAACTGTGCCATAATTTCAGACGTGAAAGTGCGTGACTTCTGGGATGGCTTTGAGATAATATCTAGTAAGTAATATTTATGACTGACTAGTTTAACTGAGCAGTCTATCTTGCTATCTTCAACTCTTCCTTTTCCACCTCTTTTTCTAAAAAATAAGGTTTTTCCTAAGAAAAACTCCAAATACCTATCAGTCTCATCCAAAGAAGCCATTGCTCCTTACATATAGCACATCCTAGAAAATGCTTTATTGGTGAAGGTTAGGGGAGGACTGTCCAAGAGAACTGTCTGTACTGCAATGTTTTGGTGTACGTTACTTTCATGTGTCAAAAAATGATCCATGTTATGGGAAGCTACTTTTACTTTTTTTTTTTAACTTTTCCCAGTGAAATTAATCCTCAGTTACCATTTTTAAGACAGTAAGTAATGTATTTACCTTTGCTCTTCTTTCAACCTTAGTTTTTATTGTAAAACTAAAGGGAACCTACAGAGCTAAATCAGAGACTGTTGATAGTAAAATTTGGTGGAATACATCAGTCAAGTAAATTTGACATTGCAAATTATTTTTGTGGTAGATCATCTGTGAGTACAAATACAAATTTATGTCTATTATGAATAGCAATGCTATATGCGTCCCTCACATGATAACACATTATTTAATGCTCAAGTTCTTATTTGAGAAAACCTTCTGTTAAGTGTGGATGGGGAAACTAACCAGCTAAAATTTCTGGGGACATAACGAGTCAAGTTAAAGAGTTTCTGAAAAGCAGTGTGTTCCATTTTGGATTGTATATACCGAGATCTGAGTGGTCTTATAGTTACAGATGTTAGAGCTGTAAAAGTTCATTGCAATGTTGCTGATTTTAAAGTTGTGTATAAAATGTTTTCTGCATTTATTGCTGTGCGCATATTGCAGAAATGGTGAACTCTTGGATGACTTAATGGAATGTTCATTCAACAGTTGATGAAATTATAGATTTGCAGACCAAACATATTCCCTTCCTAGTCATTTTCCAATCAAAGAACTCCCAGCTTTTGACTTGTTTTTGTGTGGTTAATACAGAGTATTGTATTTTGTACTGTTAAATTTAATACTGGGGGGGTTTATTAATCAGAAATAAATGGCATTGAAGGATATAACGGTGTGGTCTTTGTGTATTGACAGTAATTGGGAAGGTTCACAAACTCTTCACTTTTGTGCTGGGGTCATTCATGAAAGTACTGAATTTGTATGAGTCAAGTTATCTTTGAGAAATGTTACCTGTAGTTTGTCTCCAGACAGATATGCTTCTTTTAGCAAAATCAGCTTTGGCTTTTCTTTTAGTCAAAGCTTTTACCACACTATACATGAGAAATATTAGTGACCTAGGTTGGAAAACCTTATCACTCTTGATAGTTTTTTCATCCAGGTAGTTCTTCACACTATCCTTTCTGAATAACCTCCCTACAAGCTGCTTCTTGTTCAGAACAAAGATCCTTGATGAGTTCAAAATCTTGAATATAAATAATTGTGAAACATCTTTAAATTCAAGTCCTTGAGCTTTTCAGTTCACTCGCCTCTTTAAAATCTGTAGCTTATCAAAGTTTGTTATCTTGAAATCAGTCACTTTGGTTCACGTCTGCAGTTCTTAATTCGTTTTAATTTCAATAAAATATTTTTTATATTGCAAACTCGGGCTATCTTCTGTAGCCTGTTGATACGTAACGCAGATGTGATTCACAGGTCTCCAAGTCCTAATTTCTTAGATGTGCTTTCTCTTCCGATGCTAGATCAGTTTGGCTGACAATCCTCGGTAAGGTAGGAAGCAGTGACGGGTATTACTCTCTGGGGAAATGGGGATGCTAAAGTGTTAGGACTGCTGTACACCTAGTTTTTCAGTTGGTGGCCTCATGTAGAGTTGTGAAAAATCTGGTAGAAAAGTGAACTTTGTTTTTCTCTAAATGTTACCGTGAGTTCTAAGCTACTTGTGTACCACTTCCAGATAGACTCTCTTAGCCTTGAGATGTAAGGTAGCCCTAAGATCTGAGGTAAAACAGCAGTTGATATGGTCAGTGCTGTCATAGCATACATCCACTGTTGCATGTGTGATGCCATCTTTCTGTGCTGCTCGCTTTCTGTTTCCAGTCAGGACTCGTGTAAAACTCCTAAAGTGAAGAACAAATGTTTGGTTTTGGCACTCTGGTAATTTGAGTGCCTCCAGCAAAGAAGAATTTAAAAAACTAAAGGCTGTCTTCCTTTGTGACCATCTGCCCTTTAGCTTTTTTGAATGTGGTGTACCATAGTTTCTTGCTTTACACTGAAGTTAGGGTTGAACAAGAACCAATAACTTTAATTTTATAGAAATACCACTTCTCTTGAAATCAAAGATAAAACTCTGTTAGATTTTGGTAAAAGGAGTAAAGAAGAATGCTTTAGAAAGGCTTGTTTTTGAAGCTGAATGAAAACTATTCTAAGACTTAGCAGCTGTGCAAGATCTATCAAACTTCTGCTGTAGGTGATTATATCTATGCCTGTCTATCTGTCTAGTTGTTAAACTGTTGTTGGTCATACTATGATATTGCTTGGAAACCCAAAACAAAACTAGGATTCATTTTACTGTGGATTGTAAGAGGTACAAAAACCCTTACAGCTTTAACAAAGTAGTGGACTGTGGTAAAAAGATATTATGTGGAGAAATCTTAATATGTTTCTTGCAGAACGGCTCAGGTCAGATGATGGTCAGCCAATGGTACTAAAGTTAAAGGATTGGCCTCCAGGGGAGGACTTCAGAGATATGATGCCTACGAGGTAAGTACCCTGTAGTATCAGTGCTGACAGGAGTGCTGTAGGTGCTACAGGAAGATACCCTGCCTTTGTCTGTCTTTGCTCTCTAGGTTTGAGGACTTGATGGAAAATCTTCCTCTTCCTGAATATACCAAGAGAGATGGCAGACTGAATTTGGCTTCTAGGCTGCCAAGCTACTTTGTCCGTCCTGACTTGGGTCCCAAAATGTACAATGCGTATGGTATGTGAGTATACTTCTGCAGATGCTGGTTTTTGTGATTCTTTATTACACTTAGGGCAAATACAAGGCTGTGGCATTAGTCAAAATTCAGTGCTTATCCTGAAGCCTCCTGTTACTTTCTTTTTTTCATTTAGTCCTGCAGATCTGGTCTTACATTAGCCCTATCTCTGTCAGATGTGCCCTTTTCTGCCTTGTATATCCAAGAGATGTACATACAGTAAGTTAAGTTTGCAAACAATTATTAATACATATAACAGGCATAATACCAATACAGAGTTCAAGGAAAAGTTAGTATCTTTTTGAGAGCAACTGAAGTGTTTAAGAGGAAAATGACCCACCTTCTGGGCACTTCGACCTGTTTCTGATCTGTTATGATAGGTACTGTTCAGTGAGTTGAGTTCCTAACTTCTGAAGCTTGTATTTTAAACAGAAAATAGATAAATATGATGGTGATCCTAAAATCTCTTGTGGGCACACTTCTGTTAATGTTTGCTGATACAAAGATTTTTTTTTTTTTTTGGATGTTCTAATTCCCTGCCATGTTACTTGCTACAGATTGTTAAACAGAAGTAGAAAGAGAGGGTGCTATTATTGAAGGGCCAGAGGAAAAAACAGGAACATGTTAATCATAAGGTCAAAGAATTAAGAGGCATTTGAAACATTTAAAGTCTCTCTCTATTACTTACAGTCACTTCAGAGATGTAAGTTCTTTCACTGTGCTGAATTACAAGCACTTAAATCTGCAGGTGTTTTTCCTTACTCAATTGTCATCTGCATCATTAATAATGAGTCGATTACCAACTGCTGTGAATTCAACTGGTCATGGATTTTACAGCTTAGTACGAGAAAATAAAAAACAGCTGGAGGCCTATACTTCTAAAAGTCCATCGAATTGCTGCACACAAGGATGCTGATGCCGCTTAAAGCAGTTCTCTCATGCCTCCAAGCAAAGGAAGACTTGCTCTGTGCTTGTGATAGCTAAGTTCTCTAATACAGACAGTATAAATGACCCTCAGAGAGACAAAATTGTAAAGTACAAGTTCTCGCTTTGGTGTTAAAATGCTTATTTTCTCATGACTTGGGTAAACTAGGTTTGCTACTTACATTTCCTGTGAAATTAAATAACTAATTGTCAGTAAACATTTTACTTACGCTACCCATGACATGAATATACCTATTTCAGTTACTGTGTGACTTGGGTTTCTGCTCTCATTGCTCTACAAAGTTAGCTTTTCATACAGGTTTTTCAGTTAGGTTATCTCTGTAAGAGATTAGGGTTATCAGAATCTGAATTTATTTTTCACTCTGTTATAGGCTTGATTACTGCAGAAGACAGACGTGTTGGTACCACAAACTTGCACTTGGATGTGTCCGATGCTGTTAATGTCATGGTGTATGTTGGGATTCCCATTGGGGAAGGGACCCATGATGATGGTAATGCTTAAGGAAAGCCGTTTTCTGTACACTAAAAATCAATTGTGTGTGTAAGAAGACTGTATCTTTTATTGTTCAAGCTTGTCTTATCTCTGATATATAATTCAAGTATACAAGGCAGTTTGCTATATTTACAGCACATAATTCAAAGTGCGGTAATGCTTCATTAGTTTCCAACTGTGGGAGCAGCAGAGTTTTGCTGGAAATTAGGTACATTCCTGAAGAAAAGAGGAGAAAGAGTAACTTATTACCCTTCCTTCTCCTTTTATTTGAATAATTGTAGCTCAGTTTAAATTCATGACTCAGCTTTGTGATTAGCTGTCAATGGACACATTCCCTGAATTCTATTCAAATGAAGCTTGATGCACTTAGGAAAGGGCACTGTATGATGCAGCAGTGTGACTGAATTTAGTAGCTTAAAATGCTCCTTCCTCTTCTCTATGTCAAAAATGAGCAGCTTTGTAATTACATTGCTCTTACATGCATTCCCCTTTCAGAGGTTCTGAAAACAATTGATGAGGGAGATGCTGATGATGTAACAAAGCAGCGAATCCATGAAGGAAGAGAGAAACCTGGAGCATTGTGGCACATCTATGCTGCCAAGGATGCTGAAAAGATACGGGAACTTCTCCGGAAGGTATGCTGATTACAAAGGAAGCTTGAGCTTACAGGATTCCTTGACTAGCTTGCTTTACAGCAGCTGAATGATACAAATTGCTATCAACATCAAGTGCATAGGTGTTCCACTTCTGTCTTTGAGGACATTGTTAGTTATTATGCTTGCAGGTTTTCAGCCTGGTCTGGAATCTTCATATTAATGCATGTTGCTATTTAAGACCTAAATGACCTTAACGAAAATAGTGTTTTACCTTGAAATAGTTTGTTATGGGTTTTGGTACAGACCGTTTTGTGAGCCAGCAGTATCAAGGTGCTGTGTTATGGTTTTCCTCTACCCCATGTCTTGGCCCTAGGTTGGAGAAGAACAAGGCCAAGAAAATCCTCCAGATCATGACCCCATTCATGACCAAAGTTGGTACTTGGACCAGACCTTACGTAAGAGACTGTATGATGAGTATGGTGTGCAAGGCTGGGCAATAGTGCAGTTCCTTGGTGATGCCGTGTTCATTCCTGCAGGTGCTCCCCATCAGGTAATTATACCAACTCAGGCCATATTGACAAATTGAATTTGAGGCACAACAGAGCTGCAGTTTTAAAATAACTGGTAATCAATATTGCGCACTTAAGGTTTCTTTTTCTACACAAGCAGTTCTTATATTACTAAAAGTTACATAAATACCTGAATGATGTGTACATAACTGTGATGAAATTACAGGGGGGGAAAAAGCTGGGGTAAATGGAGGGAAAACATTTCTGTGTAGTGAAACTTCAGCCAAGGAAACCAAATTCAAAGGGTAAGAGACCTTGCTTTAGGGAATGCTAATGTATATGGAAAAACAGGAAAGATGTCTGTTAGATGTCTTGTATTTTGTTCTGGTTTTATTATTAGATGCAACTCTGTCAGTTTCTGGTTTTGATGAATAAATGTGGCAGAGCCTAAACATATGGGGGGATGGTATTGGTGGTTTTGGGTGTTCGGTTTTTGGTGTTTGTTGTTGTTGGTTTTGAGTTTTGGGGTTTGGTTTTATTTTGTATGTTTCTTTGTCTTTATATATCAGTCATTTGATATGGGTTTTTAGGTCCATAATTTGTACAGCTGCATTAAAGTGGCAGAAGATTTTGTATCTCCCGAACATGTGAAGCACTGCTTCCGTCTGACCCAGGAGTTCAGGCATCTGTCTAATACTCATACAAACCATGAGGATAAACTGCAGGTAAACATTTTATGTCAGTACACACTAAATATATCTTGTGTTTTGCCAGCTTAGTTCAGTACTAGAAATGTATGCTTAAGGAAAGAGTAACAACTGCCCACAAATCTAGAGGTTCTCATTTGATAGGTATGTTACTTAATTTTTAAGTACTTCTGTCTATGGTATTACATAAACAGAAATTAGTAATAGACTTGTGCATTTCCAGAGAACTTTCCCCCTGTTATACTAATGCATGCATTGGTATTAATAAGTTTTTGAATGGCTGAATCCTAATGACAGTAGAGCCGACCAGAAGAAAAAATCAAAAGGAAAGAGCAGTGCTTTGTTTTGAAGAGAGACATTTATTTGTACGCTTACGTTTGTTTCTTTTTTGCCTAAAGGACAACTCCTCTGAAAGCACAGGCTGGCTTATTTAAGTCAGGGATATGGTTTATTAGTGGACTTGTCAGTTGGTGGTTGGATTCGATGATCTTAAAGGTCTTATCCAACATATGTTAGTCCTAAAATTAAATGTGTCTTGGTTTGAGGAAGCAGGACTGCTTCACCTAATAATTATACACAGAACATAATAGGTACACAAGTACACTGGATATAAGACATTAAGTTCTGCAGAGAGAAGACCGTAGGAGATCTAGTTGGATTTTGTCTAACGCTTCTAAAGCATTGGTATCTGCTCAGTTTGCAAATTTTGTTGTCAGCATTTTTTGTGTATCAGTAATCACGTGTATGTGAAAGGAAGGAGGGTGGAGATCTGCAGAATGGCTGTCCTCATCAAAGTAAGTACACAATTGTGTACACATATAGTTACTCTCCAGGATGTCACCCAAGGATGTCAGAATCTATCTACCATGTTAATTCTCTCATACCAATTCAGTGAAAGTTTGCAATAAATTTCTAAGTGGATTTTCATGGGATTACAAAGGAAAATAGAAGTAGGATCAACTCTCATTCTGGTGTCTAACACTGTACCTCTTCACCTGTGATGATGCAAATGCAGAAGTGTTTCTGTAAATTAAGAGGTTGCAAATGAATAATGCTTATTATTAAAAAAAAAGAATCTAGAAACAACAACTCACAAAGTGCAACTACGTATTCCTGTGAAAAGGAATACTGGTTGTATTTGTCTCAGACTTTTTTTTTTTGTCATTTCTAATGTATATTTTTATATAAACCTCTGTTTGTATTTTTATATATTAAAATACACAGAGACAATAACAGCTGCATAAATGATACCGAAAAATGAGGTCACATGTATATCAGGAAAAGATTGTGATGATTGGCAGTTAGTTGAGCAAGTGCAATTGAGCCACTGACTTAGGAGATGAAACTGTTCCATTCAACACCTGAAAACAGAATTCAAATAAACTTAGATCAGAAAAAATCAGAAACAAGACAAACCTTTGATTCTCAAATAGGTAACTGTGAAAAAGATAGCAGTGAGTACTAGTGGATTTCTTGTCTTGTGCTTCTCTTCTGCAAGATTCACAAATTTGAAGAATTCCTAGCCTCCATGCTGAGACAACAGGACAATTCGTTGCATTATCTTAATTTTCATAGGATTAAACCATACGATTTTCTTGCATCTTTTAGATTTGATTTCTGTGAATCTAAGTGACTTGGATAACAAGGACATTTTCAAAATAAACTCATATATATAACTTCATAGTGCACTTCCTCCTAGCTCTTACAAGAGAAGGAATGATCTTAAAATAATACAAGTAAATAGATGTTGCTGGGTTACTGGAAAATGAAATCAGCGTAGATGTCTAAAACGCTTGCCATCTGTGACAGTTAAAATTTGCGCTGTTGGTATCCTGAAGCAAAAAGAGTATATATTTTGTGTATACTTGCCAACTATTACAAACTCAGCTGTCAAAGTTGATTGCATAGGTATGTAAGACCCTCCTTGTTTTCTGTAGAAGTTGATTTTTTTCTTTTTCTTTTTCCTGTTGCAGGTGAAGAACATTATCTACCATGCAGTGAAAGATGCTGTTGGCACACTGAAAGCTCATGAATCCAAACTAGCTAGATCGTAGGAATTGCTAATTCCAAATGCCCTGTCAAGTAGGCCTTTTGCTCACGGTATGTACAGGGACTGCACAGGACTGCCTCTGCAGGAGCAGAGGCTTCTCCCTGGGAGCTGGTGTGGTCAGTATTACACACACTCTTCAGCCACTGTTTTCTACGCTGCCTCAACACTGAAGGTCTAATGGAAGGTCGCACTGTTAAATGCAGAATTCCAGATTCTAAAAGGTGCCATATCCCTTTCCTGTGGCCTTTTGCAAATCAATAGAACATGGAAACAACTTGGTGTTCCTGCAGATTACGATTAGAAATGGTATAAAGAGTGTGGATTTTTTTTCCCTCATGCCTAGTTAGTCTCCACAAGGTTAGAACATGCTAGAGGTGGGTTGTCCTACTGCAGACTTTGTTGATGACTGCTGAAAGAATGTGACCAACAGTAGCCCAAACTGCAGAAATTCAAACAAACTTCCCGTGTGAGATATAGGCCAAGGAAAAGGATAAAGCTGTTCTCTGCACTCCCCTTCTAGCCGTTTCTCCATACACTGTAGAGTTGCAGAACTAAAGGGAGAACCCACTTTTTTTTTTTCCCCTGAGAGACTCCAGAAATAAGAGAATTGTGTATTTAGTGAAAAAATAGGTTTGTAGTGAAACAGTTAATATTTCATGAAAGTAGATATTTTTAGTATTTTTGAAGTACCACAATTGTTTCTGGATTTTCAAGGAAAGGTGTATTAACGTTTAGTCTTCCTTTCAATAAAATCAAGAAGTGATTTTTAGAAAGCAGTCCAAAATAGCACAAAAACAGCCAAAGGAAAATTGAATAGAAAGTGACATCCCACCACCCTTGCCCATATTACCTCACCTATCTTCCCCCCTCTCTCTGTTCCACCCTGCTTCCTCAGAATGAGAAGTAAAAAGGAGTATAAACTCTTCTCACATGGAGATGTTGTACATCTCTCCCTGCACTGGTGACTGCAGGAAATATTCACCCAATACCAGTGCTACCTGAAAACATCTATAAAACATCTATCCTTTCCAAAGTGAAGGAATAGTTAACTTTTGGTGTCAACTTTGTCCAGAACTATTTTCAGTAAAATGTTCCTGCTTGATAGGACTGTATTCAGAATTACTAATGTCAGCATTGATACAATGAATTTCATTGTCTGGGTACATGGGGAAATGTATTGACCTTATCTCCAGCTGTACTGTAGTGCCACTTGCAGGCCTGTTAATATGTTCACGGTTATTTCATTTTTTAAAAAATAAAAGTCATTTACTGTAACAGCCTGGGCAGTTTCCTTCATACCTGTACACTGATTGTCCTGCCTTGAGGTTGTCTCAGCCTCTGCCCCTGGTAGCGTAGGCTGCCTGCTAATTTTGACCTGTTTGACCAGAAGGCTCATGTGGTTTAGCCCGGCATCCCAAGTATGTGCTAGGAGCACACCAAGCTGCCTGCCAATTCTTGATTCTTTGAGGTAGTTTGGGTAGAGAGGATCTGTCTTGTCATTAAAAAGTCTCTTGTACTGTGCTCCCCATATCTATATTGCTAACAGGTTGGGGTCCAGAGATGCTCTCTCCACTGGAGATATGGATGGGATGGTAAAAGTTTTATGGTTTCTTACCTTGGAGGCTGTGATGGCAACAGTAGTTCTGTTCACTGACTTGCGGCATTCTAGCAGCTGCTCAGTTTGGTTATTGGGCGCAAAGTCCAGTCACAGGCTTTTGCTGCCTCCTTCCCTCGCAGCTATCCTTTGAATATGGGCTAATTCAGTCTGCTAGAGATAAAAAGGGTTATTCCAGACCCATGAATCATTCAGCTTCACCGTTTTCTGTTGTGTATGACTTCTTGTGCACTTCTGTTGTACTCTGTGCATACAGAT
Organism: Prinia subflava; assembly: GCF_021018805.1. Lineage (NCBI taxonomy): Eukaryota > Metazoa > Chordata > Aves > Passeriformes > Cisticolidae > Prinia > Prinia subflava. The sequence goes on from NC_086262.1 coordinate 18,187,497, forward strand.
TAATTATAGCTGAGATGTTTCCCTCAATTGTGTGTGAATTGGATATCCATTAGAATTGGATAAAGATCAAAAAGGCAGAGACTTTGCTATATTTAATACAGTAGCATGAATAATTTTGATTGCAGTGATCTACAATAAGAGTTTTACATCTCATTCTGAACCTTTGTTTAGTTTGAGTCTGTCAAGTACTGGTTCTGTCTCTTGAATTTCCTTTTTTATTAATCATGGGGTACCATCAACCTGAAGCAATATTCAGCCAAAATCAGAGGGATTATTAAATTTAAGAAATACCATAGAATCATAAAATGACCTACATTGGAAGAGACCTTAAAGATGATCAGATTGTTCTGACATACATCATACAGAGCTTATACCACAAGTACCCAGCCAGTGATTATAAAATTGACTAAAGACATATAATCAGTAGTTTTTATCACAGTATCTTCTAGTTCAAGATTTTAAGGGACAGCTGGTATGTTACATAGAATGTAAGCAGATTAAAGCAGACATCGTAAATCAGAGGGGTTTTAGCAGAGGGAGGATAAAAACTTGAGTTACGTCTTAATATGGTTTGCTGCGGTCATCATATTTGTTCTACCTAGTGCTCTCTTGCCATTACTAAATGGAGGTGCATGAGACAGTGGGCAGCACCATTTCTGAATATGGGCTTTAAACTCGGGCTATCTTCTAGCCAATGTCCTGTGTAACTACAGACAAGATGAAGCAATAATTCAGGAATGTATGGCTGTTGCCGTGCTGGTCACCAATAGGAAACTGATGGAGTTTAAAAAATAGTTATTTTGTTGAAGGCTTTGCATGTTGGTGTTATTTGGATGTGTGAAAGCAGATTCCTTTTATCCTATTAGTAGGTCAGTTATGCCATCAGTGGCATAAATTGTGCAGTCCCTTATGCAATAATTTTGTGGCCATTCATATCCAAAAGCAGACTCTGACAAAATGTTCTTTGTCACCGGCTGTAGAGACATTAGCATTTTCATCTCTTGCATGTAATGGGAAGATGTCAATGTTTTGTATTTGTCATCACTGCTCATTATACTGAATTTCATGCATTCATGAGAAAATTCTTCCCGAACAGCTCTTTGTTTTTATTCTGACTCTTTCCTTGGTCTCGTTCCTTTTCATAAAGGCTCTTTAACAACTCTTGGCAAGTAATGAGACTTTGCCATAGTGCCTTTCTTCTTGGTGTTTTGTTTTGTTTGTTGAGGTTTTTCACATTTGTTTGTTTTGGTGGGTTTTATTTGGTTTGTTTGTGTTTTTTTGTGGTGGTGGTTTGGTTTTTCTGTTATGTGGGGTTTTGGGGTTTTTTTTGTTTGTGGGGGTTTTTTGTGTTTGTTTGGTGGTGGTTGTGGGGCTTTTTGGTTTGGTGGGGGTTTTTTGGGTTTTTTTGGGGGGGTTGTTTTGTTTTTTGTTTGTTTGGGGTTTGTTTGTTTTTGTTTTGTTTTGTTGTTTTGTTTTTGTTTTTTGGTTAGCTGAAGAACCAACCATAGCAGATTTCTAGCTATTTTTTTCCCCTATTAAAAAACAGCTTATGTAATGGTTATCTCACTGTGATTCAGAGATTTCTGTATGGGACCTAATCAATCCTTGACTGTAATACACGTACAGACTCCCAGGGACCCAGTAATGAACTCTGGCGTTGGCTGAGGAAGAAGATTCTTTTACCAGTACTCCTTGGTGAGCTGTTAAAACACAACAGTTTCCGGTACTCCAGTATGCTTAAGCATACACATTTCCCACCCTGCACTAAGGATATTCCCACACACGCATACGCTGCTCAGCCTTGTTTGTGTAATTAACAAATTAATCCTTGATGTCTCAGCTTTCAAGGAAGAGTATCTGGCAACAGTGAAATTACCTGGAAACTACAAGTAACACCCTTTATTCTTCTGGTTTGATAACGCAAACGGCAGTACCGGCTAGTTGAGTTTTGTTTTGCATCCGCTTTTGGGTGAAACTTGGAGCCGTGGATCTCTGAAATGCTTTTACATTTAACTACCCTGTTTGCAACATGTAATAGCTATTGTCTTGATTTCCCTGGAGGAGGCAACTGGAGGGAAGATGGCTTCTTCTGTGATCTCTATTACTCTGTTTTCCCAAGTGCCCCTGATCTCAATTCAACGCTCTCCTGTAATTTTCTTCACTTTGGGCATTTTGCTCCTCTGCCGTCGTTCCAGCAACGGCACTCGTCTACCTCGCTGCTGCCGTTCTGCTGGTGGGCTCCGTTCCCAGGTTCCCGCCCCCCTTCCCGACCTGGTGTCAGCGGGGCTTTCCCCCAGCGGGGCGCGGCTGCGCGACTCGCCGGGGTTCCGCAGCGGGGCGGGATGCTCGGGGCCCTGCGGCCTCTCCTTCAGCCGCGTCGGCTCCTCCCATGCGAGCACACGGGGCGGAGCTGCGCTTGCTGCAGGAACCTGCCCTTTAAGAGCCGCCTCCCGCCGCTGCTCAGCTCTGAGCCGCGCCCGGTGCCGCCATGGTCTCCTGGATAATCTCCCGCCTCGTGGTGTGAGTGCGTGTGGCCGGGGCGCGGAGAGGTGCGGGCCGCTGCGCGGGGCCCATCCCCGCTGGTCCCTCGGGGCCCGCGGCCCAGAGCGAGGCTCTGGCGGTGGCGTCGGTGCTGCCCCGCGGGACCCCGCGCCCCGGGAAGGGGCGGCTGTGGGGCGGGCGCCCTCGCGGGCTGCTGCGGCCGCAGACGGGCGGGTCCGCGCGGGCTGCTGCGGCCCACGGGCGGTGCGGTGAGGGCAGGTGAGCCCCGCCCGGAGACCGGCATCACGCCGATACCGGCATCCCGGGGGGAGTGCCCGCCGCTGCTGCCGGGGGCGGTGCGGGCCACCGCGAGGCGCTGAGGGGTCTGTTCTTCTCGTAGGCTGATCTTCGGCACCCTCTACCCCGCGTACTCCTCCTACAAGGCCGTGAAGACGAAAAACGTAAAGGAATATGTGAGTACGGGCTCACCGTGCCGGCGCAGCGCCCGCCTCGTCCTTCGCGGCCGCCTCGCAAGCCCCCGGCCTGTCCCCGTGACAGGGGATGGCACTCTGGCTCCTCAGGGCTCGAGTCAGCCAGGCCGCCCGAGCAGCAGCTCCAGTCGTCTCTGGAAAAGCTGCCAAGGATGGGTGCTTGCTGAAATGGGAGGTTTCAAACCGTAAACGTGGGCTTTTTTTTTTCTCAAAAGATGCTGAGTTAGGAAGGGAAAGTGGGGGAAACAGTGCAGTCTGGAAGCATGTGCAAGTCCAGGACAAGTTCTTTCTTGTAACTTTTCCTTACTTAGTGTCCTTTACTGCTTTTTCAGTACTACTTTTGTTTTCTTCCAAAGGACTGAATAATCCTTCTTGGTTTGTGCCTTCCTATCAACTTTGCTTGTGATCAGTGTTTTCTGTTGGTCAAAATTTCATTCTCTTTCCCTTCTGGAACTGTTTCCCTCTCTCAGTCTACACCGTTGCTACAATTACCATATTTAAAACACTGGATTTTTTTTTTTTTTTTTTTTATAATGTGGCATGTCGCCTTACAGAAGGGATGTTCTATGTAGATCAGTTGAGACAAGACCTATGATTTGGAAAAGTATGGCATTAATTTTTGGGTTTTGTTTAGTCATTCAATGGTATAGGTTCCCTGAAATAGATAGTCTGGATTGCTACAGCAGAAAATATAATCTTGTTTTTAGTTTCAGTTAAAATGCTGAAGTGGTTCAAGAAAACAGATTTGACCTGCTAAAACCTACATATTAATTATTTCTCCTTGAGAGGACTGCATCAGAAATAAGCAGTTAGATGTTGGACCGCCATCTGTCTAATTCACTTACGTTTGAAGCGCTTTTTCCTTCTCAACACAAGTGGAACAATGGGAGTAAAACATAGCAGAAGGGGCAGTATCTCTTCAAACGGTTCTTCATGTGAAAAGTCAGCAGAAAACTTGTATGCTGTATAGCCCATTTTCAAATCCAGCTGTTTTATGTACTACTGCTTGCTTATAGTGCTTAAGAACCAATATTGGTTAGGGTTTGTTGGTGGATAAAGGTCTTGTGGGTGCATCTGTGCTGAAGTGGTGTATTGAAGCTTGAGTTGGCACAGACCAAGCTACCACAAACAGTCCATCAGTGATATGAGAGTACGGTGCAAGTTTACTCTTCTCTACCACCATGAATAAAAAATTCAGGAGAAATCCTTGAGCAGTTGTGGCAAACTACTTCTAGTAGCTCAGACTGTCCTAAAAACAATTTATTTCTTTTTACATGTCATCTTCAGCATTGGTCAAGTCTACATTCCAACTATGCTTTTGCATTTGCTGAATTCATTTAAGTTCTTGGTGCAAGTTGGGGGGACTATGTATGTGCCATTACCTGAAGCTGGTAATCATCAGGCTAAGCAGCAAGTACCTGACTCCTTTTAGTGGACTGAAGAAATAAATGCAGCCTCATTTAACCCTCAGTTTTGGAAAGTGATTCTAATCTGTCATAAGAGAAAAAAAAAATAGGGCTTCTTCCCATCTGCTTTGTGCTCGTTTAGTTTCTGGTCATCTGCAGGGACTTCTAGAACTAGAAGTTGGATCCTTCTAGTTTGTTTAGAAGCTATACTTCTTTTTTTTCTTTGGCTTTAGAGCAGAGGATGAAGGGTGACAGAAGGAGACAGAGGCAAGAGACCTGTGTCCAGTATTAAAGATGTGAATGTTAAGTTTATTTAAACATTTAAACCCTAATAGCAAAACAATCTCTTCTGTTCTCAGTTCATACTCCTGAGCATTCTGTTAGCAGAGTGAAAAATGAGCACTAAGCTTACACTCAGGCTTCCTACAGTGACCCCTTTTGAGTGACATCTGCTAATATATATAAATGCAATAGTTTTCAGTAAGAAAAAGCAGACAGTCAGAGATCAATCAGGATCCTTTTTTGAGTTCTTTAATCAACTCCTACCTAATCTCTTGGATAGAAAAGTATCTTCTGTACAGTCTGTCATCTTACTATTCACAACTTTTTCCAGATGTTTCATGAAGATGAGCAGCACAGATCTCAACACTGATTCCTGTGGGATTCCACTGGTAACTTTCCTCATTGTGAAAAGTGGCCATTTACTTTTATCCTTTGTTTCCTTTTTTTAACCAACTGTTAATCCTCAATAGTCCCTTCATTTTTATCCTTGAAAATTTTGTTTCTTTAAATGTTTGTATAGACCTGTTAGAAACTATTAAGAAACTTCATATACCCTTGCTCTGTAGCTAACACAGGCTTATGAAAACCAAAGCGTTCTGCTACACTTGTGAATTTTTTTTTTTCTGAAAAAAACCCATAATCTTCATTTTGTTACATATATGTAGGTATTTGCTAATTGCTTTTATTACTATTATTACCTTCATTTTGCCTAATGCTGAAGTAAGATTTACTGGTATATAGGTTTTCTGAAGTTTCTCACCCTTTTAGATCCCTTTTTGCAAACTTAGATTTATCATTATTCACACACTTGTTCATACAAGAGCTGATTCATGTTGCTGCACTGAGGACTTAATAATTTGTTTCAAAAAGTTACTTTAGATCAGCTGAATGACACCTGGTCTTGTCCAAACTGATGATGTAAGAAAAAAAAAAAAAAAGTCAAGAGAGAGCCATACAATACATGTTTGCTATTTTCTGTTCTGAAAAAAGAAAGTTTACAATAAAGTGGGAATAATTTGGATTACCAACCACTATCTTCTAAACCATTCACTGTGTTAGAGCAGCTGGAGGCAGATTAATTTTCTTTTATGAGAAACTTGTGGAGGCTCTTTCAAGAACAAATCACCAAATTTTCCAACACTTGCGAGTTTTGGGAAATACTTGCTTTTATAGTATTTGCTGTAACAAGGATTATCAACATGTCATTATTATATTAACATAATTGTACATGTAATTTTAATATATGGATTAATGTGTGGATTTAATATGTGGCATTTCCTTGATTCATTTTAGTTCTTTTTTCCCATTCTTGATGACACTAAGAGTGTTAAATTGCTGTTAATTAAGGGGTCCTCTTCATTTCTCCGCTACTTATGCTCCTTTTTAATTCTCAACAGGATAGAAAACTAGCCTTATAATTCAGCTGACTCTCTTGAGGAATAGTTGGCTTGTAGCTGAGAAACCAGTTACCAAAACAGTAGAGTGTGCATCTGTGTTTGTTAGGGGGGAATTATTTTGTGCTTTGAAAGAAATACTGCTCCAGATAAGGGTGTGAGGAAGTAGAGAGACAGATGATAGGCCTCCAAATGTGGCATAATAGTACATACATATACTCTAAACCTTAAACAAGAAGATTAGATTGATGTGGCGTGTTTTTTACTTTTTTATCCTTCTCAGTGAGCCTTTATTTAAAAAGAAAAATTAATTGCGTGTGTAATTTCTAGGAATAATGATTGAGGCAAAGAATGCTTATTAGTGAGTTGGAGCAAAATAATATGTTTCTTGGTTTGTTGTTTTTTCCTAAGGAAAAACTTTACATCAGGAAAATACAGGGCTGCAGCTGAAACGTTAACTTTTACATACGTGCGTTTATATATATATATATTTTACAGTATTCATGATATGTGGAAGAGTATAACTTCGTAAAATAAACTGATAAATCCTTTTGGATAGGCCATTTGGGACCTTAACACTGTTGCACCATAATGTTGCTCCAGGGCATTCATTCATCAGTGTATCTGTATGTGTTTATCTATTTAGAGCACAGTAAAATCCTACATGTTTTCTCAGACTAAAATGTACCATTTAGTATTTGTCCCTCTCCCTTACAGATTATATATATCTTTTTGAATCCGTCTTAATGTGTGGAGATGAGTCATTTATATTGAGAAGACATTTTACTTTTCTTCTGGGTTCTGATTTATATCCATTGAATGACTGTTCTTTTGCAGGTGAAGTGGATGATGTACTGGATTGTGTTTGCCTTTTTCACCACTGCAGAAACACTCACAGACATTGTTCTTTCTTGGTGAGTTCCTTGGTGGCACGTTATGTGATTTTTTGTTATTGCTGTGTCTTTGTTTTGGATTTTTGCCTTTTTTTAAGCAGAGAGGAGAAGTGTTAGGATGCTAAGAATAAACTGTGTCTCCTTTAGGAGTTTTCAATCCCTGTGAAGAGTCAGCAAGTTTCTAGATACTGTAGATAGTAGCTGCCATCTTAGCTGTTTCAACTCCTTTGCTTGCAAAGTTAGGATAAATGCACAGTACCTGTAAAAGGATTTTCATCCATTCATAACATTAAATATTTTTGAGAAGCTGTTAATGTGGTCTGATACAGCTTGAAAAATAATAGTCTAAAAGACACCTTAAGAAATGGTAGAAGGAAGGGACCTATTTTGCTTTGACAGCAATGTGGAATAGCAGATCACATGCATGTCTGTGCTGTGAGTGGTTTGCTTGATGAACTTTGCTTCCACTAGGGAGGGTGGGACAGACTGAATAGAAGGAAGCAGATTCTTATTCCTTTTAGTGCTCTGTATCATGCTTGGCAATATGGAGGCCTCCAAAAGTGACAATTCATTGTTACAGGGCTTCAACTGAACGTTTGAAACCAGGTGTCTTCAGTTGCCTCGTTGCTTTAGTGTTTGAGCTTTGTATACATCTCTAAAACAATGTTACTCAAGAGTTTCATCTTCTAAAGAATCATGAATTATTACACATGCCCTACAGAAGTGCTCAGCAGCTTTGTTTCTACCTGCATAAGATCTGAAAAGCAGACAAAGATTGAAAAAGTACAAGAACTTTAGCTTATTCACATAAAGGACTTCTGAAAACAGAAGTTTCTTCCTACTAATTGAGTTAGTAGAGAATTCCCATTCACTTGTTTCAGTCTCTGCTATTGTATGTTCCCAGACTTTATTGGGTAAGAGTTAGAGATGACAGGCTTAGGTTCAGCCTGTCTGCTCTTTTTCATTTACACTGGCCCTGCTTTTGTGTCTTATCCGAGGAGTACCTGTAAGAAGTTTCAGAAACAGCCATCAGCTTTAACAGGAACATGGCATTATTAAGATAGATGATTGAAAATTTTGGAAATTGAGAAGGGAAACTAATGTAATATTAACATCCACTGGATGCTCTCTGAAAAAACTTCAGAATGATGAGAGTAGCTATCAGATTGTAATTTGGTGTGTTTGCAGGGCTGAGAGATGCCCTGTTTATGGAGTTTTCATGGCTATGGATGAAAGACTAAATGATACTCGAAGAAGGTATGTCCTAGGATTCTAAAAAAGGTTCTGCTTTTCTGACCTGAACAATTGATTCTCTTGGTTCTGAGTCTTTACCTTGCCTACACTCTTTCTGCCTGTGCTGCTCTCTACTCGTTATCTCCATCTGTCTCTGTGGTGATCTTGATTCCAGTTCTCCATCTTTCTCTCTCTTCTTTTTTTTTTCATTCCTCTTTCTCTTAGGTTTCCCTTTTATTTCGAGCTGAAAATCGCATTTGTGATTTGGCTGCTCTCCCCTTACACCAAGGGCTCCAGTGTCCTCTACAGGAAATTTGTGCATCCAACGCTCTCCAATAAGGAGAAGGTACTTGCTTGTTGTTGGAAGATACTGACCTGGCTGGGAGCTGACTGACTTCTAATTCAGTTATGCCACAATAAAAACTGAAATCAGTGAATTTTGCTTGTGGTGACCTTAGTGAATGTAGAAGGGTTTTGTGTCTGACAGTGATGTCATACTGCAGCTTACTGAAGATTGCAGTGTAGCCAATAGTTTGCCTAATGCTTAGAAAAGCTTGTTTGGCTAACCCAATGTCATGAGCCCTTACAGTCACCATCAGTGGTTAAGCCTTTTGAATCACTATAGGAGCATCATATTTTGTATCCAGTCTGTTTTTTCACATTGTTGGTATAAGCAACTGCTTTGTTTCAGTTGTTATAATTTGGAAATAGCATACTGTAATTTAAACTTGCATTTACATGCTTTCTGTAATTAGCAGAGAAACTCAAGTTATATGATCAATGATACCTGATGCTAGTAGCCTGAGAAAAGAGTATCCAGATGAGCTTTGTGTTTTTAAGGGTGATGATGGGGAAACTTCGATCATGTTTGTAATAAGAAACTAAATGCCATGTTCCATGTTGCATTCCTAGGAAATTGATGAATACATTACTCAGGCTTGTGACAAGAGCTACGAAACTATGATGCGAGTTGGCAAGAGAGGGTTAAACCTTGCTGCCAATGCAGCAGTTACTGCAGCTGCAAAGGTAATGCAATGCCTTTGGTAACATTCAGGGATTCTCCAGCAGTTTATTTTTGTGTACCAGCAGTTAGGTGCTGTGGGTCTGTCAGAGATTGTTTGGCACTAACCTGCTTTGCCTTCCTTCCAGTTTGCCCTGCAGTTAATACCATTCTTTGACTCAGAAAGAGTAGAGGGAGAGTGGAGTGGATTTTGCTTTAACCTCTTAGTTGTTCCTCTTGGGAGCATACATTTTCCCTTCTCTGTTTTTTTCAGAGTACTCTAATGGGGAATAGGGCACCTTTGCTCCTCTTCTGAATGAATGATCCCATGTGAGATGATGTTGGTGAGGTGCCTTTCACCCTAATTTTATGTCCTCTTAGGGCCAGGGAGTTTTGTCTGAGAAGCTGCGAAGTTTCAGCATGCAGGATCTCACTCTGATCCGAGATGAAGATACTGTGCATATGCGAAGCCATGATCCACAGCTGCGCCCCTCTGGTGCGAGTCTTCTGGAAACTATTGAAGACTCAGGTACAGAGCACCTGCTGCGCCATTGTATGGGACCTCGGATGGTGAGCCAGGAGAGCTTGGGTCTTCAACCCTGAGCCTTGGGTCTCAGAAAGGAGTACAAGATTGTAGATTATCTGAGAGAAGTTGAATTGTCTTCCCTAGAGCCTTCTCATTTAATAAGTATCTCTGTGCTTATCCCATTATCATTATTCAGGATGGTTGACATCTCTCTGTCATGCGTTCCATGAGGATATGCCATTTTAGGCCTCATGAGATTCTTTAAAAGTTTGTTGAAAGTTTTTAAATTTGTTAAAACTTTTGCACTTGTTCCTTAGCTTCCTGTTACTCCTCAGGAGAGGAGAGCAGTGTGGCGCATAGGTCTAATGGAACCTCGCCAGATACTAGAACAGATCCATCAGATGAAGATGCAGGAGACAAACTTCCTAAACGTACCCAGAGTCTCAAAACGCCTAAAAAGGTGATGAAAGCTGAGGTGAGTTGGTGTATAGATAATTTCCAGCACTGGCATTAATTTGTGAGCTTGGCTGGAAGGCTCTGGCTTTATAGTCTCAGCATTTAGAAGCTGTATATAGAAATTTTGTTGAACTGTCTTTGTTAGTTGAGTCCTACATCAGAGGACTTGCCATCTACTTGCTATACTTGTCTTAGCTTTTGCATTTTTATCATGCCTGTAAGCCTCTGTCATAAACCAGAACCCAGCTTTTCTTTCATTTGGGTTTTGTGTTGAGGGGTGGAGCATTAGATATTTTGAACATGTTTTGTTGATGATATCCTCTCTCCTGTCTGCTACAGTCTGAATATAAAATAGAGACATTTATCTTTGGGACAGCCACTTTCTCTTCATCTAAATGCAGCAGTTGTGTACCCTCTTAGGCCTCCCTTGACTTTTACACATTTGGTATGGGGAATTACACCTCACCCCACCTACTCCATTTCTCGGTTTTTTTCTGGAATTTGGAGTAACTAGTGATTCTTCAGTTGTCTTCTTATGTTCATGTGATGATCCAAGGTATTTACGGCCATTCAGATGGGCTATGAGATGCCTGGTATCTTATTATTAAAATAAACCATACACAAAAGTAAATGCTGTTGTGTCCAAGAATCATTTAAGCTTAGTAATCTTTTTCTCTGGTGTTTTCAGGTGTGTCTTGTAGAAAATGCTTTTTGGGGTGCTGCTTTCCAGGTTTTGACTCTTACTTGAGTGTTTCTCATGGCTTGATTTGTACATGATAAAATGCTTCTCCCTTTTTATGAAGCTGGGGTCCTATTTGCTTGATTCAACTTGGACTTCTAATGTTGTCATTTTATTTAAGATAAAGAATGCTATATAACTGACTCACACTGTCAAGCTATTCAGGCTAAATATTAAATAGTTTGAAAGAAAGTAATTGCTTACAGCGTGATTTTAAGTGGTACTGTTAATCTGATTTTACAGTGTACGGGAAACCTTGGCATGTTCCTTTCCAAGGTTAAGTATTCCTTGTAATCGAATCACAGAATAATTGAGGTTGGAGGGGATCTCTGAATTCATCAGGTTCAAATCCACTGCTCTTGTAGAGCCAGTTCACAGGACCAGGTCCAGGTGGCTTTTGATTTTCTCCAAGGATGGACATTTGTGTCCAGTGATGTGTTTTAATTTAACTCAGATCTTTCTAAGGCTTATTTCTGAGTTGACCCCTCTTCTTTCTTGTCTACTGTATTAGACAGGAGCAGGGAAATAAGAGGCTCAAAATTTGAGTCAAAGCTTCCTAGAGAGGACTTTTCAAAGTGAAATTGTGAGAAGGCAGAAAGAACTCTTCTATGCTGTTAATTATGGATACAGAAATACCGATAAAGCCCTTTGCAGGCATTTTGGTTTTTATGCTCAGACTGTCGAATCTTTGGGTCACATGTAGGACTTGTTAGAGGTCTTTGACTGGGATTGCCAGCCGGGGCTGAATGCATCATAGATGAATAAATGTGTTCTTCTTGCCAATGTTTAGAATGAAAGATGCAGAAGTAAAGTGTGCAAATTAGTTCAGGATGCTCGTACAGCTTTCAGAGAACTGCACTGTTGATTAACTAGAAGTTAAGAAGCAGAAAAGTTAGAGCAGTGAAATGCTATGTGAATGTTACCAGTTAGAAGTATCTGTGTTTAACCTTTTGTTTGGACAACTAGCTTTGATTTTGCTACTGTACATATCCTGTTTTAGAATGTCTTGTCCTGGTTGCTATTTGATGGATTTGTTGAGTGATGTGTTTAATGAAAAAAAAGGAATGGTTAAATAGCCTTTAGAGACAACAGATGACACAAATAGGGTCATGTTGTAGTTGTTTGGTCCTATTTTCACTCTGCATTCTTGCGTCTTCCTGTTAGACATTTAGATGTTAAAATAAACTAGCTTAAGATGCTTCTTTTTCTTTCTCCTCAGCTTCCAGTGAGAAGTGTAAAAGCCCGCCCTAAGAAGAAAGCTGCCACCTCTCTTGCTTCTGGCGAGTCATCCTAAGGCAACCTCCACCCCCCAGCATCTGTCTCTGTCCTGGGATTTGCCTTTTGCTTTTATGGGGAAACTCTCCAAAGGAAGGGAGTTGAGATTCTTGTACATAACAGATACTGCTTTACAGAGCTCATTCCAAGGCAAGGGGGGAGGCTGCAATTCAGAAAGCAGAGTAGAGGATACAAATCCTCAGGAATTTTCTCCTTTTCATCTCTCTGTTGGAGGGAAAGCTGATATGTCTGTACATAGCCAGTTGCTTTGGAATTCCCGCTGTATAACTCTAGTTGAGAATCTTTGCTGGAAAAACTGACTAGGGTTAGACACATCCATTGCACAGAAGCTGGAAAAATACTAGACACTGGAATTCCACAGGGTGGGTGGCTCTCTAAAATGTCTTATCTTGCTCTGGGTATTCTCCTGCAGCTGTGTGTTGTTAGAAGTGCCCACCATGAGTTGTATTCCTTAAGAATGGACCATACCTGATATGTCCATAGCTTTTTGAGAAAGTGACTGAAGTGATGTATGCTGAGTGCTTTTGAACTTAAAGGACTGGGTCATGGGAGGTGTATGCTAGATTCCCATTACTCTTACTGGAATATGAAGAGATTGGGTTTTATTTTATTTTTTTCTAGAAGGTAAAGGGAGATAATTGGAAAAACTAATCAAGGAAATGTGCTATTACATGCACATTATATGATGGAGCAGGTAAGAGTTACTGCTGAGAAGGAAAGTTTGGTATCTCTAAGGTTTTGGCTCTTTTTGAAGCTGCTTGAATTTTATTTCAGGTTCTAATGCTCACTTTGACTCATATCAGAGCATCAGCATGAGGTGAGTCCCATGCAGTTCCATGGCAAGCATACTCACTTTGCCATTTAGTGGTTGAACTCATGTCATTGTGTTGCTTGTTACTTCAGACAAATTCTTTTATTCTAGCAGATGACTGGAGAAAATCTGTCTCAAAATAGTCTGCGAGCGTACTTGAGAATTTCGGAAGCCCTCACCGCTCAGCTTTAGGAGAGTCAGTCCTCAGGACATGATAACTGAAACAGTTGATTTATTAACGGTTGAGTTCCACTAACTTCAGGATTTCATTTATGGGGGATAAAAAGCAGGGACTAGAGCACAATACTGTGATTAATCAGTCCTCTTGCTTTATCCTGCTGCAGCCCTTGCACAGATTTTCTGTCTGACATGTGCCATGTTTATCAGTGTCCTGAGACTTGAGCAATACTTAATGCTTGGGACAGAAAGCTACAAGGAATGTAGAATATTTATTGTGGGAGTGAAATCGCAGTGCTGCAGAGAAAATTTGTATCATGTCAAGCCACGCTAATCTCTTGAACGTTGTTAAGGGGAGATTCCCTGTACACATGCCAGCTGAGTCAATGAAAATTTATGGGTATGGTTCTTGTTATCAAGATCTATAATGAAGGTGCACCATTATAGACATGAGTATCTGAAGGAATACTCAAATGGTCTCAATTTTCACTGAAGTTAGTTATCAAAGTAACCTGGCTCCTACATGTAGGTTGGTGTTTGTGTCCCATACTTTTGCTGTCACATTTCTGAAATTACAGTGAATTCTTCACAGAGCCCAGTATTTTGCTGTTGACAAAGTATAGAAGCACTTCTGCAACTAATGCTACACAAGTATTTCTGTCCTAGGGAATAGCCTTTCAAAAGTTTATAAAGTTGAAGATTAAGACGGAATTTTTTTCTTGTATCCCATTGTCTTGGTGGCAAATTATTTGCTGTTGAATTGACCAGTTAGTTCAGGAAGCCAGTCTAGTTGGGTTTGCCATTTTTTGTAGTTTTTAAAAATTTAAGTCTTTACAGTCCATATTAGAAACTTGTATCTTATCAGAAGTACTTGTCCTTAATTATCCACATGGCCTTATCCAGAAGCCAGTAGAAAATCCTTGATTTGGTTCTGAGTTTCACAAAAAAAAAACCCAATTACTTTGTTCTATTTAATTTTATTAGCAAACTTCATGTCTTACTAGCACATGCAAATGCATGTCCTGAAGCAGGAATACTTTCAGTTTCCAAAGGAAATTCCTCTCTCTGGACAACAGATAAAAATCTTTCATGGTTGTGTGGAAGATCCAGGTGTGAGGAATTGCTGTGCTAGACTTTATTGTACTGAGCAAGAGAGAACCATTGTTCTCTGTATACCAAGAATGTCTATGACCGCGTTTCTTGATTTTTTTTTTTAATTAAAATTTTGGATAGCAAATTATTTATGTAAGTAATAGTGAGTTGCTTGATTTGGCAGCCAAGTCTCCCCTTGTGCTGATCTTCTTTCCCTTTCCTTGTCTATGTACTGTGGTAGTCTACAATTACTGGGTTTCCAGAGTGACTTTCCAGAATCTTCTCTAGAATCCATCTATTTGTAGTGGCTTTTCTGCTTTGAAGCACAGGAAGAATTTCTGAAGATTCACTTACAGTATTTGGATTTATCTTTGTCTCCTGTGCTAAGTAGCTTTTACTTAGCATGATGCTTGATGTCATTAGCTTGTGGGTAAATATGGGTCAGTTTTACTCTGACTTTTGTTTATACAGGGGAATTAGCTTTTGGTTGCAAGAGTGAGTCTACAATAGAATCAGAGAGTATCTAGTGTGTCATATGAAGCTGATGATGTCAAGCAGCAGAACTTACCCAGAGCAAGATCAATGTCATAGCATGGATACTGTTTTCTTCTAGTACAAATGTGACTGCTAGATTGTGCTTTGCTTGATCAAAGCCACTGCAGATCAACCACCACCCATGTGACCTCTTAGTGAGTTTCTAGATATAGTTCTGCATTGGATGGCACTGTCTTGCATAGAAATTCTCTTGTTAATGAGAACGCTGAATGTGCTGTTTTGATAAAAGGCTTTTATCAGCTGCTGTTCAGTGTTTTCAGCAGGAAATGCTGGAATGTAGTTTCTCTTCAGTATCATCTGTGGGCTTCATTGTGGAATTAAGCCAATGGTTAAATCTTCACCTAGCAGTAGAACCTGTTGTGGTGTGTAAATGTTTAGATCCTTTTCCTAGTATGCCTGGCCACTGAGTGAAGTGCAGTAAGAAAAAATGATTCTTGACGGTGGGGGCTGAAGAGGGTGGTATGTGTGTGTCAAACTTAGTGTGCCTAAAAGTTATCCTAAAATACCTGTACTATGAGATACAAAGTTGAAGCCATGACTGCCTTTTGAAAAGAAATGTGCTTTCATCCTTTGTAGTAGTATGAGTCAGTTTTCTGCTGTTAGAAAAGGAAATAGTGAAATGTGGTTTCCTGTCTGAGAAACTTAATGATTTGTTGCATAAAAAGGAAAAATGTTTTCTTATTTGGCAGTAATCCTCTGTGGTGGGTAAGGAATATGAAAATATAGGGGAGACAACTGTCAGGTTTTAAACCTTTACACTTTACCTAAACATCTTTTTTATTTACTTTTTTTAAATTGTGTTTGTGATTCTCCAGCTTTACAGTTCTGGGAATGATTTCTTTTAGACTAGAATAATTTCCTTGGTAGGTAGAGCGTATATAGAGAAGGGGTGCTGATGTTCTTTAAATTGCAAAGCTTGTTCTGGGGAAGTTTCAGCTTCCCTCATTACAGTACTGGAAGCACATTCCATTCATTGTGCTTTTGTAGTGCTGGGCTTTCTTTTATACATCCCTCTTGGGAGTAGGACTCCCTCACAATATACTTCCTTGGAAAGCAAGATTTCTAGAGAACCACAACTTTCCAGAAATGTTTATTTATTCTGTGCCGTCTTAATCAGCAGGAAATATCGTGCCTTAGGAGAAAAGTAAGATATCTGTGGAGAATTCTGCTGGTTCTCTGATCTACACATAGCATTGTCTTAAGGAGGCTCACAAGTTAAAGTATCACTGTATGCTTGAGAGCAGCTGTTGAATTGAGCTAATTTTTCCTTTCTGTCTTCCAGAGTTGCATATAGTGCTGGGAAATGTGGATTGTTCTCTAAGAGAGAAATCTAGGAAAAAAAGTTGTATTCTAATGGGGACACTGTATTATCACATTACTGCTTGCTGGGGAGATGCTGAATGACATCTCTATGTAACTGGTCTGTACTACAGCTTTTCTTGCTTTAGCCAAATTTTAATGCTTTAGGAATTTGTAATGTGCTGTTTGGCTGAAGCATTGTGTGGTGCTGCTTTGCGAGTTGCCTTGCAAAGTCAGATGTATGAAAAACCAGGAAAGTATTCTGAAGTTACATGAGCTTGTAGAACCATAGAGGTGTCAGAGTTGGAAGGGGCCTCTGGGGGTCATCTGGTTCAACCTCACAACTCAGTCAGGGCCACCCACTGCCAGTGCTTGTGTGCTATTTCTGGTTTGGAATCTACTGAGTTTAACGTTTAAGAGCTGATAATATGTGCAAAAATCCATATGCTGCATGGGAATGTGCTTTAATGTTACTGAGGAGAAATGTTTCCTGGTTACTTTTCATCTGGAATTCGGCTCTGTTGTAAGACACTATAAACATAACTCGTTCTTACATTCCTTATAGGTATTGTTAAGAAGCCTAGAGGCCTCAAAAAAAAATCCTAAGAGGTATGCCAAGTAAGTTGTAAAAACAGTTGGTTTTAACATTAAATGGAGACAATAACTGCATAGCAGCTAAGAACCTGTCTAGTGAGATAGATAGAATTAGAGTAGAAAATGAGTTGTGTATAGTACAGAGTTGTCCAGTAAATACTACTAACTTTCTGAGCCTCGAGCAACCCTTGAACTGTATGTTCTACAGATAAGAGCTTGATTTCTTTTTTGAGCTTGATTTCTCTCTTACAGTCAGCCTCTGTCTGTCTCACTCCCTCCCTTCCCCCTTTCCTTCCCCCCCTCCCCCCTTCTAATCTGGGCCTGAGCTACATACATTGAGATTCTTCAAACTTTCATCCCTTCAGAATAATAAAGTTTGACTTTTACCTCAGTAGGCAACTGATCTGCAGGGAGGACCAGATGAATATCAGGTATCTCTCATCACTTTGTAGATGTGTTATGCTGGAGAAGCACTAGCAAGAAGCTTAAGAGGATGTGTTTGCCCAGGAAATTCTACCCTCTATCCCTTGCCAAAGCCTGCATTTTTGGGTGAACTAAGTGCTGGACTTAGCTATGCTTATATACGTGGTTATTTGTAGAATCCCAAAATTCAGTGTCAGAATTTCCAGTGCTCTATTTCTGATGATAACAGGAATTAAAATAATATGAAGTGAAAAGAAACAGTGGCAAATTGGTAGGGATTTTTTTCTGCAACTTTGCAGGTAAATTTAGGTCCCTGCTTTTTATATGCCTAAAATCTTTGCCTAAAGCCTCTTGCAAGCTATTACTTTCTTTGCTCTCTTTCTGAGCTCCTATCCTTCTGTGAATTGCTAATGTTTTTTATGTTTACTCTTATTAAGCAAGGGCTGGCTTCCATTTTACTGACTGGGGAGACTTGAAATATACTGTATTAGGGCAGTAATTTAGCCTTTTTTCATTATTTAAACCTATGACGTTGCTAAATACATGTAACTTGTATGACAAAGCCTAAGGCTGGATTCTCAGGTGGAATGTGAGCATCTAATGAAAATAGCATAGTTTGACGTACTTCCCTTTTCTTGCAGTGGATTCTGGCTGAAATGTGCTTACTGCAGACCCTTTGGACAAGAGCATTCCGTCAGCATTTAAGCAGATAATATTAGAAATAACATTTATGGGAATACTGGGAAAAATATGTGAACACTAAAGGAGTAAAAGCTCAAGTCTTTGTAATATATAACTATCTGAGACTGCGTAAAACACTAAAGCATTTCTGGCAGCAGTGGAAAGACATTGCTATACTGACTTACAAAGGTAGGGAAATCAGTCGTGGTCTTCGTAGCAGGTTTCAGAGGAAAGTTAGTCTGGATGGCAAGCATATAAACTTTTACATACCAGGGAACTAAGTTTTTATCACAAATAGCGCTTAGTAACTTACCAAAAAGAAAGAAGTCAAAAAAATTTTGGTGACTATTAAATGGAGAGAAATTTCCATCAAACCTAGTACTGAAATATAAACCTTCTGTATTCATGCTGCTGTCTTGTTTGGGAAAGCACTGAATTAATGGACTCCTTATTTCTGGCTCCTCTGTTAGATTATTTCTCGAATTAATGTCACAAATTAGGGATGCTTGGGTTTGACTCAGCATTTTAATGTCAAAGTCCGGTTAGCACAGTGCTGATCTTAATGCAGTACCACACAAGGACGGTTGTGAATTACTTTTTGTCCACCAGAGGGTATAAGCGTAAACATAAAATCACTGAATAGGAGAGAGCGGAGATGTCTCATAACAGTTAGTTCAACTATGACAGCTGAACAGCAATATTTCCTCCAGTGAGTGAAGGTCCACCTTGGGGGTGAGAGAAAAACAAACTGGGGCTCTGGTGGAGAAATATGAAATAATGCTGCTGTTAACTTCTAACTGAAAAGGCAGTTTAAGCTTTCTGGGCATTCTAATTGAACTGCTATCCAGTGAGGCTTGCTGAGACAATAGTGTTTACAGAATAACTGTCCTGACTTCTTTTTTTTTTGTTGTTGTACATTCAAACCATTTTTCTAGCTGCAGGAAGCAGCTCTGAAAATGGCAATGTTTGTGATTCCCCCCCGCCCCCCCCCCCCCCCCCCTGCTTTGCAATTAACCAATTGCTCTGTGTTGCTTTTACTTCATACTCTGAATTTTAATACTATTTCCTGCTAAGGATGAGTATTTTCTTTCAGTTGGATCTAATTTTCTGTGCGAAGAGAAGCAATTTTAATCTAAAAATACAGATGTATCTAATGTTACTATGGTAATTTGTGATCATGGCAACAGAGAGTTATCATTCTGAAGAACAGACAGACAAATTTCATTGGTTTTTTGTGGATTTTTGGGGTTTTTTTTAAAGTCAACAACCTAATTAGTGGTGCAGGCATTTTACAAAAAGGATATGATTTTTTTTATTTGTTAACCATACAAGATCATACGGGTCCAAGGGATTTTGACATTCTTACATAAAGAAGATGATGAAGTGCAGGCTGAATGAGCAGACAGTGCAGTGAGAAAATAACTGGGTTTAATGGCAAGGCCCAAGTGAGCAGATCAGTGCCAAGAATGTCTAATCAGAGGCCAGCAGCTGGCAGCATACCTCAGGGTTAGTCCTTTCTCTTCATTAATGATGGGGAAGAGTGTGCCCTCAGCAAGTGTCCTGGCAATGCAAAACTGAGAGGAGTGGCTGATATGCAGGAAAGTTATGCAGGAAGCAGCAAGAGGAACATAGGTTATTTTACCTTCACTCTCAAAATACATGGAAGCCTTAGTGGGAACATAGTATAACAGTACGAGAGTCTTCCCAGTGTTGAGAAAATCTTCAGTTTGCAACAGCATAGATGGGGACTTGCAGGCTGAAGGAGGATCCAGGACATACCAGGAAGTTTTCTGTAGGAAAGAGTAATGGACTCTAGAGTAGTCCTGGGGATTCTTCAATATCAGACTTAGGGGAAAAACAAGAAGAATAAAATATATTCAATATGTTTATATTTTTCCATCATATGATCAGAGTTTGTTAAACCAATACAGTGCTTTTGGGCAGGTGCAAAATTTCAAGTATGAGTTGTGGATTGCCCTGACATGCCCAATCCCAAGAGTGTGTACTGCGTTCTGTGAAGCATTTAGTAATGATTTAAAGAGTTATAAGAAATTACCTTATTATTGAGGGAGGTAGGAATGGGCTTTTGTGGCTGAGCCTTGTATTTAGTGTATTTATGTCTGCCAGTATAGACCTAACATAAAGGCTCTCTACTGTCAAATCAATGTCGATTTTATAGGACATATGTGGATATAAGTTTAGCCAAAGCCAAACAGATTTTTTCCAAGCTTTTCCTTTTTCCTAGGCACTGTTGGGTAATCTAGGAACTGAATGGAAATTATAATATTGCTGCTATTGCTTGCTTATTTGAGGCAATGAATATACTAAATTGAATAGAATTAAACAGCATTTAATAGCTTAATTTTTGTAAAAGCCAGCTGTTGTGACCATTCTGTATTTACCACAAGAATACAGTAACTGATGCATGGAGCCATTGTAGTGCAGGAAGGCTATTAACCTCCAAAAAGGGAAAGCAGAGAAAAGGCAAACCCAAACTGAACTGGTACAGCTAGTGCAGTCTCCTGTCTCTGATACTGCTCAGCCTGTTTGATGACCAGAGGGTAGTTTGGAATTAAACACATATTGGAAAACTCCTTGTTATGACACTGTCACCTTTTTACCCATGTGCTGAAGCACAGTGGTGTTACAATGACTGGGTTAATTGAGTTTTCCTAGGAGGGGCAGTTGTTTGAATTCTGTCACTGATTTTTTGTAGTCATTAAGTTTGGTCACTTGCTGCAGTATAGTGACTTAAATGTACAAAACCTAAGTCTCACGTTGTGCTTGCTTTAATACCCAGACTCTTCTTAGGCATCTTTTAACAGTCTCTTTTTTTAAGAACCTATTTTAAAGGGCCCATTGCTTATCTTCCGTTTCTATACGAAGTATAATATAAAAGGTTTTATCAATGCAGATGTGCTCTCATTCCACAGGGTGGCAACTAGTCCTTATTTCTCTTCTCAATTATTTTGACATTTCCACTAGACATGGTTTTCATGGCTAAGTTCCCTTCTGAGACATCAGGCTCATAAACATGGAAAGACAGCCCATCTGCTGGGGTTAAAGAGTATGTGGAAAAAGCTCATTATACTGTGTCTATTCAGGCTGTATCAACTTGCTGAAGATTGCTGATGAGACCAAAAAGGCATCATCTAAGGACTAAATTTTGAACACTACTTCTTGCTACTCTCTCGTGTGGGTCTCCCTGGTAAGTGGTGCTCCCAAGCACAACTGATCACAAGTTTGTGATGGCACCTCTAAAGAAAAAGTTGCTGTGATAAGGTTTAATTATTGATGTGGGTGGGGGAGAAAGGTTCTGGAGGTTATTTATTCATTTGTTATTTCCAGTTTATTGTGACAGATAAATGTCTCGGATACTTTGACTTTAAATCTACATGTGTCATTAGAACAATTACAGATTTATGAGTTGAAGGTATGGCTTTTTATTCTTTGCTAGTGAGTTTACACACCTTTCTCCCACCTCATGCCTCAGTTTCTTGCTACTGATGCCTGTGGATATTATTTTTAAAAATGCTTTTTGTTATCTTCTCAAATTGTGCTCCTAAATCATTTTAGTTTATCTTCATGTCTTATGTGTTTAGTCTTCTGCCTTTCCCCCTCTCCAGTGTTGACCAAATAAAGATACGAAAATTAATACACAGTCCTGCTATTTGTGCTATGTAAAAATAAGGCAAATTTTGGGAATCTGGTTTGTCCTGGCATCGTTTCCTCACTTAAATGTTGCTTCTCAGGTTGTGTCCGCTTCCCAGCTGTTAACTGAGGACTTGGATTCCTATCACAAGTGTATTTGTTAGGTGGCCTTTTTGTTCCTGCATAATCAAATACTGTTGCTGTTAAGCATCTAGAAGACCTACCTGAATTGTAATTACAGATAACCTTTGAGAAGGATAGGGGTTGGAAAGCATTCATTTGTGCAAAGTTAGAGAATGGTGAATATCTTTTTCTGGGTACACATGCAGAAGCACAAATGTTTAGTCAGTACTACATAGTTACTATACCTAGGCATGAAACATTAGAGTGGTCAGGAAACAATAAGTGTCTTGCAGAGTGGGTAGCAAGAACTCAGCTTACTTACTGGAAAACCTGTGGTACAGACAACAGGGTGGGGAGTGTGTGAAATTACAAGTTGAAAATGGGCTGTGAGAAGAATTCTCTGTAGCTGTCAGTAACAGTTGGTATTCCACAAACTCAGCTAGTGGGTAAAGTGGGTAGTCATGAGGTAGCTGTCTGGGAGGGGAGAGGAAGTCAGCTAGCAGGGTTCTAGTGGCATCTTTATACTTGGTGTTTTGAACAGCGTAAGTCTGAAGCTGATGAACTGTGGTCTCTAGCTGGAACTTTGTAACAGTAGTAGTGGACTGAGTCTGTTGTGGATTGAGTTGAAATCCTTAAGTAGACTCTTGTGTAGGTGGAGCCTTTCTCTTTTTACCCCCTTGCTGTCAGTTTTTCCTGACAATGTGATGAATCATAGATTGGATTGAGTTGGAAGGACCCTTAAAGATCATTTAGCTCAACCTCTACTGCCAGCGTTCCACCTTTGTGGACGTCCTCGTGAAGAAAGCAGATTTTCTTCTGTTTCAGCCAGCTCAGATTATCCATTCCTAAACACTGCAGTTGAAAGCTGAAATGTTTATGTAGTAAATGGAAAGTGTTTAACTATATTTCTGAGCATATGCAAAAATTATGTGGTTACTTTCCTCTTTGTGTATGTCTGTGACATTTCATATCCCCACTTGCTGAAATGACAGTTGACCTGTGCAGAATGATTACAGGAGCAGTTAATAAACTGCACTGGGTTTGGACTTTGAATTTGCCTGTTTATTAGAATCACTAGCAACTCGCGAGGCTAAGCCTCTTCCCCTGGGCTAGCAGGCTCCAGTGGAAATTACCACTTAATCTGTGAGTTGCTAGCCCTAAACAGGTTTTTTCTTCCGTGAAACTTGACAGACAAGGAACACTGTTCGTCAAATTGACCTCACAGAAATCTTAACTGTATCCTCCGTTAGCTTGAGTATTACTATGCACCTTAAAATTTTTGCATAGTTTCTTTTTCTAACTGCAGAAGGAAAAGAATTAAACATGGCAGATGTATTTCACACTGCTTTTGAAAAGGCAGCTTCTGCTTTCTAATGAGTTACCTAATACACTGTGCAGTGAAATTTCCATCCTTCCCCTTGTAATTGCACACAAACTCATTATTTTCAGTTTAGGTTGACAGATTGGTAAGATGAAGCCATTTGAGAAGGAAGGAGGGCTGAACTTTTGTAGAAATTCCGAAACAGCTCTGCACTGAATCATCAGTCTCATGAGCACAGACATTCTATAGAAATGTCAGACAGTCCTTCTGGTGTATTAATGAGGAAGCAGCAATCAATTTTCAGCCATGCTGATTTCAAAGTTCTTGCTCAGCTGCCAATAAAAATTCTTAGCATTTGATAATAGAACAGTTTAAGCAAATCCAAAATCAAGATAAGGATACAATCCAGATTTGGACTATTTTAGTCATGAAGTAGGAGGGGAACCTTGCCTCTAGTGATGTGTTCATGGTTATTACAATCACACTTTTTTCCTCAGCTTTTACAATCAAGACGAAGGAAACCTGTAAGTCTACCACTATTCTAACTACTATGAGACTTTTCCTATTGGAAGATTGTGAATTTTAGCTTACCATATACTTAAACATTGTTTTATCTTTCAATACTCCAAAATAAATTTTGCATTCAAATTTTCTTTGAAGCAAGACTTGTGCTTTATTTTGGAATTTTTGTCACAGATCAACCTTAGAGATAAAAAGTAAAAAATATATGTTCAGGAACAATAACTTACTGAAGAAGTAGGGCAGGAGATTAGGCAGTTAATATGTCTGTGATTTTTTTTTTTTTTTTTGTCAAAGGATTTAATGTTTATTGAATGCAATGCAAAAACTCCCGTTCATGTACCACTGAAGTTGAATATCTGAAAATAAAAGGAAATGCAAATGGGAACATTACCAGAGTGAGTTCAGTATAGGCACATTGTATTTCCTGTCATTTAAGAAGAGAAGGTGTTGTCAAATTCCCGTATTCTATAAAAATTAATTCCTTGGGCTTCCTTAGTCTGGAAATAAGAAAAAGTGAATTGACCTGTTTTCATTGCAGGAGCTAAAGGTTTATCTCAAATACACAAGTCTGTAACACTATAATTGCTAGCTTGTGGGATTTGTTGTTGCAACGTGTCTAAAATTAATGGGTTTATTGGACTTCAAGTATTCGATTTGCTTCACAGCATTCATGGTAACTGAGAACACTATAGTAAATGATAAAGCAAAAAAAAAACAAGAAAAGAACTACTGATCTTCCCTCCCTTCTCTACTCACCTGCAAAATGTAAAAATTCTAGAACCAACATTACCTGGTCTTGAGCTACAGATCAGGTCCAGCGTGTGTATAGTACTCAATTAATGCATTGCTGCATATCTGTGCTCCACATAACGCAGCATTTCATAGAATTGTTATTGTGATTAACCACAGATAGAATCCTCAGTCTTGGTGGTGAATAACAGTACAACACAACATGTAATTTGTAAGCCCAGATAGAATGGGAAATTATTTCCTTTAAGAATACTGGTGTCCTTGTACTTAAGTAGTCTTCCACTGGTCTATGGTATTTCTTCATCCTCTTAACTATTTATCTAACATGTCTTGAGTTATCA
Source organism: Prinia subflava (assembly GCF_021018805.1). Lineage (NCBI taxonomy): Eukaryota > Metazoa > Chordata > Aves > Passeriformes > Cisticolidae > Prinia > Prinia subflava. Next base: position 18,212,034 of record NC_086262.1, read on the forward strand.
CCAAATCAGTTAAAAATATTACTTTCACTTTTCCCCTGCCTGCATTTACCATTCAGAGAAAACAGTGGTGTTTAGCTATGTCCACAAATTGAAAACTACTCTGTAACAAGTATATGCAGTTTTTGCAGTACCTGGAATTAACAGTTGGAGACCAGTTGCTTATAAACTGTCAGCATTGGAGATATAACAGAGCAACAGAGCATAACTTCTTTGATCTAATTCAAAGACTTTTTATGCTCTGTCTATGATAATGTCCTCACCATCTTTCCTGTGATAACATTCTTTCAGTGGTCCACATTTGTGAGAGGTTCTGTGTCTCAATAATGGAAACAAAAGATGGAGGACAATTGTGAGAAGAATACCAGTTAACATAAGAAATTGGCCTTTCCTGCCTCACATATAAAGTATATTAAACTCCAAACAAAATTTCTCCCCTGGGTACAAAACACTAAACATCAGTTTAAGCAGCATCCCTGGCATTTAATGAGATCTGGTTCCTCAGATAATAGTGAGATCCTTTGCTGATATCATGATGTAGTTGTCATGGTTACAAAAGGACCAGGTGCTAAATACAAAGCAACAGAAAGATAAAAATGGAGAAAATCAATGTCCAAACAAAAGATTGCAGGGCAGATAAGATGGTATCAGCAAAAAAATAAAGGGAATGGTGGCAGCAACTAGGGAATTCAACAGGAAATAAGAGGAAAGAAAGTTCAAAGGTAGATAATCACATGATTGATCCAGAAGCAGACCTTGAAGGAACATTGACATGGTTATGTTTGTAATTAATTAAAAGCCTTCAAAGAGAAGTCTGGAAACTAGCAAACTTTGCTGTTTTCCCTAGCAAAAGTCCCTTTTGCCTTATTCTCTTTGAAGCTTTGCACATTATATTTTAAGAACGTACTGTGGAAGACAAAGTTATGTTCTGATACTGAAGCATGGACAGTGAATTTTTCCCCCAAGATTATACAGCTAGTGGCATAGGTGAAAAATAGAGGTAACTAATATGATGGTTGCATATGAGATTTGCATGGAGCATTCCTGACTCTGTTCCTTCTCCTGTTGTTGATGTTTTGGGCAAGTTCCATTTGAAAGATGTAGATCTCCAAGATGTAGCCTCTATGTTCTCTGCCCTGGTTTTGAGGCAGTAAAGATTTAGATGGCTGGCCTTTTTTGTTTTTTTAAGTTGGTAAAAGCTAATTGAACCTTTTGTTCTGATGAAAAGAGTATCTGAGATAATAAAGTGAGCCTCACAGTGGGATGTGAGTTAATATCACAGTGATTCCCTGAGCAAGTGGGTTAGGATCTTCAATTAATTCCTGCAACAAGATGGGAAATCAAGTTTCCATGGATACTGAGCCAGCAGCAGCACTGACAATCAGCAATTGCAAGCTTAGTTTCCCTAAAGCTTGCTTCCTAAGAAGTATTTGCCCACCTGTTGCCCCCTGCTCTGTATTCTGTATTTTCAAATAAAAAATTTAAAGACAGATGGACATTTGAGGAATAGTTAAAGACAAAAAATACTGATCCGCTAACCTAGAAAATTGTGTACAAAAAATGCAAGTGATTTGCATAATTTAAATCTACAATTAGGAATAAAACAATATTAAAACTAGAGGAGGAGAAAGGCTGTAGCTTATTGAGCTTTTGACAGTCACTGAGGATGACAGGAAGGCCTCTGTAAGGACAGATTTAAAGCCAAGGACACAGTAAGAGCAGAGTACCTTTTCTAGTGCAGGGCTGTAGATTTGACATAGATGCTCACCCAGGTGATAGCAGCAATGTGTATATTAGCACTCATGAAAGAAAACTGGAAGAAAATAGTGCCAATTAAAAATACAATATAGAAACCCCAAATTATAGTTCTTATTTATAAGCTTACTGCCAAAACATAGTGATAGGTGATGTATTCACATTAAAAACATGTAAGATAAGTGAGAGGAAGAAAGATATTTGACAATTATGTGCATTTTAAAATCCCTTTTGATTCAAAGTAATAACTAGCAATGTATTTTTATCTACCATAGGATACAAATTTGAGGAAATTTGCTACCTTATTTAGACCATGTAGAAGTCCATCTTCAATACCTGATCTCCTACTGAAGAAATCCCTAAAACATTCTTACTGACTGTAATTTAAATTCCCATTAACTTCTTACACTGACTTATTTAACATGGTATTTATAGATCCTGGCCAGCTCCATCAGCAAACATAGCAAAACAAAAACCATTTTTCGTGTTACTTAATATCCAGCACTGCAGTGAGAGTGGGGAAAAAAACTCATGGCGTTTGAAAACTGGAAGACAAACTTTCCAAACAGTAAACTGCTAACCTTGCCATAACACGTTGAGTACACAGCAAGCACTTTGGCTTTGTTTCTTAGTGCACTATTGTACAAGAGGGAGAGTACTCTGCATAGATATTTCAGGTTAAGCAGAAAGGCAATATAGTAAAGAGTTCATAGGAATTTCTGTGATGAATTTTCTAGTGTTTTGCTGTCTATCTTTTGTTGGAAGGCTGGTTTGCCTCTGGTTTTGTGATATCTTGTAAATAAACACAACTTGTAGCACTTTTTGTGCTCTCAAAGAGTTGTGATTGTTCTCAAGGTTATGTAATACTACTTGCAGTATGTGTTCCCTGTACTGTGCTAGGAACATACAATTAAATTGCTCTTTGGAAACATTTTTTCTGTCTGTCACTAGCACCAGTCCAACTCCCTACAGAATACAAGGCCTACATCAGAGGCTACAGTTTCATCTAGGCAGTAGTTGTTACTGATGAAGTGCTGGGATGCAGTAACCTCCACAATCCAGCTAACTGAATGTCTTGGGCTAATTTAAGAGCTCAGATTCAAAGCAGAGCTTCCTCTCTGTCAGTCTATCAGTCTTCCTGAAAATCAGGCTCCTCTGGCATGAAAGCTTATGAGGAATTTAAGTGTCACATGCTTTGATATTAGTTGTTCTATTCTGATACAGACAACAAATCTCAAGAAATGGCACCAAAGCTCCTGCTTAGTTTCCCATTCCCTTGGTTTTACATCCCTTACATTGCATTCAGTTAATCTTCATACATGAATATGAACTGCACAATAAAGTACATATCTTTTGTAACTTCTGGATAAAGATCCTTGGCCACTTGTATACATAGTGTCTGACTACAGAATGGTAACAGTCTGTCCAACCTGAGTTTGAAATCTCATGTAGTTTTGTGGGGTTTTTTTCTTTGTACTTTACTGGTTTTTCCTCAGTAAGTCAAACTATGAAGAAACTACTACATCAGTTCAGAAAGTAACTGTAATATCTATGAAAATTGTCTATAGTCCTATGGAGAAACAAAACCCCCATGGTCTTTTCTTCCATGAGTAGAAATCCACATATATGTTCATCCAGCATGCTATCATATTGCTGGTGATGGTTGTGCTAGGTGAGGGAAAAGCGTGTTCTGCTTGTAATTCTGTTTCCTTTTTGTGAAATGTTAATCCAATGCAAGAAGACTTCCTCAGCTTCAGTACACTGAATCTGCGTGGTATCTGAAATAACCCTTCACCTCTAAAGATACACACACATATGATAGATAGCATCAGTGATTCTTGTTCTGAAGCACAATGTGAACATGTGAAATTGCTACTACCAAAGGAGGAAAATGAGTGCTTGTGTAACAGTAACAGTGAGAACCCAGCACTGACAGAAGTATCTGTTGTCTTTGTTCATTGATAGCATTTGTTGAATGTTCATAATTGTTACCTCCTTTGCCTTTCTTTCACTACTTTCTTACCTTTACCTTTCTAATACTTTGTATATATTAATTCTGCAGGAACAAAGAGGATAGCCTTTTATATGGTGAATTGTCTAACTCATCCTGATACCGTAGTAGACTTAATACCATCTGTCACAGGTCTAACAGCAAACGGAAGTAAGTATTGTCTCTTGGCAACCGCAACCAAGTTACCTAAACTGGAGGATGAAGGTTCACCAGAGCAGAGGTGCTCTTCAGCGCCAGGGGAAATATTTGAATATTTCAAGTACTGTACAAGCTCTGGAAGTCTCTTAATCCATGTATCCCAAATGAACTATTTTGAAAGAGTTTGTTTAAATCAGAGCATGAAAGCCAGAGAGGAAAGTCCTCAGCTGCTTTAGATTCTGAAAAAAAAAAGATGACATTATCCTTCCTTGCTTTTATAATGTCTGAGATTAGGATAAAAAACAAGCAAGCAACCCAATTCTATTTAATTTTTCAAGAGCATGCCCCGCTCTTGAGTATCAGGGGAGAATTCCCTCTCGTGGGAATAGACACGCACCATCACAGCCAGTGGGAGCAGCACATTTTGGGCCTGTGTACAGAACAGATAGAATCATGTACCAGAATGGGGGAAGAATTTTGCAGCAAACACAGAGCTGTCAATCTCAGTCGTTAGATCAGAGCCATGCCTTCAAAAATTGCTGATAAAAATCTGTTTTTCATTACTTTTAGGACTGAAAAGGCTGCTTAGATTTAAACATTTTCTCATTTATGAGTGCATTTGTATCCACTCCCTCTATGTTTCCTCTAAAAGTGATAGACACTTATTGTAATGAATGCAACTATACAGAATGAAAAAAGTAATTATAAATATATTTCAGCTATTTGTAGAGTATCCTACAGTGGAATGCATAGAAATGTCACAGTTTTTATAATCAGATGGCTTGGTTCTGGCATGGAGAGTGAGAGGGAAGAAACAATTCCGTATCATTTCTTTTAAAAGCTGCAATACCCCCTCTTTTCTAATTAATCAGGCTTATAGAATAATACAACATAATAACTAGAGAATTAAAGAATTAGAGAATAATGAAACTTCTTAAAGGAAAGGCCACATAAAGCTTGGTTTATGGTCTGGAGTATTAAAAGCAGTACTCAGGGAAAACAGAAGAGAACTCATATGAGGTAATTGAAGGTTTATGATAAAGACAATTGAGGCATGTGAATTTGAACAATTAGTAAAAGACCTAGAAAAATTACGCTTGCTGCTGTTACTATTACATATACAGGCAAAAGCAACAGTTCTGAAAGAAAACGACTTAATTTTGCCAAAAGTCAATGGACATTCCAGACACAAGGAAACTGTGTTTGTGGATAAAGTGAAAAGTGCATCTAATTCAAACACAATTGATGTTAGAACACCAGGCAAATTACAAGGTTGGCTATCTTTTCTTGCTTTCAGAGTTGAACTTAGTTAATTCAGTGCCAACAGTAACAGCGACTTTTTTAGTCACAGTACAAGTTGGAAAGACCTGGAAGTAAGCTCACCATGAAAGCAGTTAACAAAAATTAACTGAGAGATAAAGCTGTAATCATGTGGAAACATATTTCATAAAGGCACAGTGATTCTTGGCACAATAGCACAACAGATTAGTTGGAATAAAAAAATGTGAAAAATTAAACATTGGAAGTTATGCTGAGGCTGAATATACAATACCAGCCTCTACTAATAAAGCAAGCAAAACAAAACCAAGGATTTGTCTCATGTAATCTTTAACTTTGGAGCCATTCTCTCTTCTTGTTCCCTGACCCCATAGCATTTTGCACTCTGTGTCCTTGGAATAGGATTCCTCTAACTGAAATGTATTGAGAGACAATGAATACATTTGATAATGATGGACTTTCAAGGACACCTAGTGTACCCCACACATTTATTCACAAGACGATCAGAGCCAAAACTGTTAAATTTTCAAATAAAATTGTGCCTAATCCAGTGACAGTGTCTTACATTTCTGTGCTTTCAATAGGAGCATTAAGGGGAAGTGTTACAAATTTACTAAAATACTGCCATTTTGGAAAGACATTTCAAATACTGATCTGTAATAGCAAATTCTTTGGACAATCCAATCATACTTCCTAGAAAAAACTCTAAATATATACTAAACGGATCTTAGATCTTAAGAGTAAAAACACCTTTAATGTAATTCCTACATACCTAATGTTGTATTCAGAAAAAGAAAATGGAACACAAAAGAAGAGTTTGAAAAACACATAACAGGCGATTTTCTAGCTCAGTGCACAGGTTGTAACTCATCTACGGGCTCTCCAGTACTTCCCTGAAGCCAGCAAGCCTCACCAGAATGGTGCAACATTGCAAAACAGTCTTTATTACTGTAACTTATGTGCAGCTCAAGCTAGTTACACTGCTCTGTCTGCAACTTTACAGCAGGTCTCTTGTTTTCTCTTATACAACTTGATAAATTAGAATTACATTGCTAAAAATGAAGGTAGTTGAAAGGAAAAATAGGATTACATTTTTCCACCTGTGATTTCAGATTTTGAAAAAAAACTCCAAATTTGTCTGAATTATGTGCTTCAAAATCTGTAAAGGAATATTGGGCCTAACATACAGAGTATATGAATGAAATTCTCTAGGAATCAGGCACCACTTTCTGATCTTGAAAAGGAATGGAATAAAAAAAAAGGACAATGAAGATGCAATGTCATTAAGATGTTCAGAAGCCAAAACAAACTACAGAAAAAGTCACGTTCTGCTACTCATCCTTTTCTAACAGAGCTCCAAATAATGACATGCTGATGAAAATCAGACTAGTTGAAATCATTACGTATGGGACGTCACAAAACCTGCAGCAGGTATCTGTTATCTGTTAAAAAAAGGAAAAGCTCTAAATCGCATTTTCAAAATGGAGATTTGGCCCGGTGCACTGAAAACTAGTATGATTTCTCTCCATAAAGAGGAAGTACCAAAGAATAGATGTGTTGTAGCTGACATTGAGTAACACCAGCTTCGGATAAGGAGAAGCTATCTACGTTTTTCCTGGAGGCATTGTGTTGCTACAGCCCATCACTGATTTTAAGGTGGCAGTGTATCAGTGTGGGAGGCACTGCACAATGTTACTGACAAGGCACGGTCCTAAATATAGCAACTCAATTAAAAACCGTACACATGGCAAAAGTCTAAATATTCTATAAAAGCGGGCAGAGGCCTGCCGTTGCTCGCAACTTGAATATAAATCACAAAGGCGGTAGAGTCTAGATCTACCTTCCCACGACAAAAGAAGGCCGCCTGGCATAAAGCGCTGTGTGGCCCGGCCCGGCTCGGCGCCAGGATTTCCGCAGGGAAGAGCCAGCTCTGCAACCCACCGTGTGGCGGGGCCAGACCAGAAGAGGAACCAAGTCGCCTGCCGTTACGCGCCCGCCGTGCGCGGCAGAACATGGAGCCGCAGACGGCGGCGAGCCGGCCCCTCGGCAACTCTCGCGCTGCACCTGACGATAGGGCGACCGTGCGCCGCGGAGCTCCAGGCCCGCTCATCGGCATCGGGCCCGCCTAAGCACGGGGCTGCAGGCGACAGCCCGGCCCCGCCCCGGAGCCCCGCACACTGCGGGGAAGCCCTCGCCGCGAAGGCCGCGCACGCGCACTGCGGCCGCACTGCGTCGCCGGTGCCGCCTGGCCCAGCGCCAGGGGAGCCCCGCGCGCCGGCAGCGGGGCTGCCCGGGCGGGGCGGGGCGGCGGCCGCGGCGAGCGAGCGACTATTTATATCGCGGGAGGCTCCCCCGGCCTGGGAGCGTTCCTCCGCGGCTCCTCGACGTGTGTGTTGCGTCGAGCAGACGGCCGAGGGTTCCATGCGGAGCCGGTGCAGGGCGCAGCCAGCTTTTTGCGGAGAGGGCAGGAAAGAGCTATAGCCGTATCAGGGGACAATCCTAAGGCCGCGAGAGCAGAGTCCCGAGCGCTGTCACTTTTTAACGCGCTGAAGTCAGTGGCGGCTGCGGCCATGTAGTACTTGGGGCTCTCTGTTAATCATTGCTCGCTACGTGAAGGAGGCGCACGGAGCCGGGGTCTGTCCCGTTCTGGCGCTACGGGAAGACCTTCGCCGCTCTCGTCGGGAGCGGGAGGAGCAGGGCGATCCCGGCATGCCGCTGGAATCCCGGAGATTGCCTTTTCCGGGAGCGGGCAGCTCCTGTCTTGGGCGCGCTGCCAGCACCTAGAAAACTCCACATCGAGGCAGCCGCGGGCGCGGCACCGCTGACCGTTAGCCACCGGCGCTTGGCTCCTCCGCGGAGGCGGAGGGGAGGCGAGTAGTGCGAGCTGAGCAAAGCGGATGGGGGCGAGGGGGAGCTCTGCCCACGAAAAAACGGCGGCGACCCTGGGGTCTGGCGGCTGCTCCCCGAGGCTCCTGTGCCACCTGTCCGGGCAGCAGCTTCGCTCTTCCGCAGCCCGGGGCTTCCGCGTGCTCCTGTTGCCTGGGGGCGGGCGGGCGCGCGCCCGGCTGCAGACTGGGTCTGCGCCCCCCCCACCCGGGGCCGGAATCGCCATATAAGGAGCAGGAAGAGTCCGCCGGAATCGAGACTTATAAGGTTGTTTCCTAATATGGAAAGTATGGCGGGGGCTTCCGGCGGGCTGGCCGGGGCTGGCGGGGGCCAGGGACGCCATTCCCGGGACCGGCGATGCTGCGACCGCGCTGCGGCCGCGCTGCCCATGGCGGGGGTCAGAACCGCACCGGGCGTGGGGCCCTCAGCCCGGGGCGGGCGGGACCCCCCAGCCCGGCTTTCCCCGGTGCCAGGCTCTGACGCCAGGAGGGGTCCTCCGGCCCGCATCCAAATAAGGGCTTCCTGCTTTCCATATATGGCCATGTACGTCAGGGCTGGGGTGGGCTGCGGCCGGTGAGACCCGATATATAGAGGCGGTGCCGGGGCGGGCGGGGAGCCGAGCGCTTCCAGCGGGCAGAGCCGGGGGGAGCCCCGGGCGGGGAGCCGAGCGCTTTCAGCGGGCAGCGCCGGGGCGACAGCTGCGCGGGGCACAGAGCAGGCGACGGCCGCCTCGCCGCAGCCGGCCCGTCCACCGGGCCCGCGGCGGCAGCGCCATCACCCGTCAGAGTCGGAGCCCGGCGCCTTCATGGCCGCGGCCAAGGCAGAGATGCAGCTCCTGCCCCCGCTGCAGATCTCCGACCCCTTTGGCGCCTTCCCGCACTCGCCCCCCGCCATGGACACTCACTATCCCAAGCTGGAGGAGATGATGCTGCTCAGCGGAGGGGGCTCGCAGTTCCTTGCCCCATCCGGGGCACCCGAGAGTGCGGGCTTCGGCGCCGCCGGGGAGCCCGGAGAGCAGCACTTCGAGCACCTCGCGGCAGGTAAGCGCTCTGACCTCGCCCAGGCGGGCGGGGAGTCCCGGTCTGCAGCGGGGGCAGTGACGCCTGCGGGAATTCCGCGCTGCAGCGTCGCCTCAGTCTCGGCGGCCGTGTGGGGGGATTCTCCTGTGTGCGTCAGCGGCTCCGGACTAGCTGCGGCTGGAGACCTGCCAGCGACGCTGCAATATGATACGCTCAGTTAGTAATTAACCAGAATCTGGGGCTGCGCTGTGAGAGGGTTGGCTCGCAAAGCACCGGCAGCAGCTGCAGTGGCTGCTGGAATTAATTGCTGTTCCTCTCTTTGCAGACACTTTTCCCGAAATCCCCCTGAACAACGAGAAAACCCTGCCAGAAACCAGCTATCCCAACCAAACGACGCGACTGCCACCGATAACTTACACGGGGCGCTTCTCCTTAGAGCCGGCCCCCAACAGCAGCAACCCTCTATGGCCAGAGCCTCTCTTCAGCCTCGTCAGTGGGCTGGTGGGCATGGCTAATGCACCTCCCACCTCTACGCCTACTTCATCATCACCATCCTCCTCGCAGAGCTCCCCACTGAGCTGTTCTGTCCAAGCCAGCGAGAACAATCCAATTTACTCAGCTGCACCAACGTTTCCCAATCCCAGCTCTGACATTTTCCCTGAATCCCAGACCCAGTCCTTCCCCAACCCCTCTGGAGCCCCCATACAGTATCCACCTCCAGCTTATCCAACTGCTAAAACAAATTTTCAGGTGCCAATGATCCCGGACTACTTGTTCCCTCAGCAACAAGGTGAGCTCAATCTTGTTCCAGCTGATCAGAAGCCCTTCCCGGCCCTTGAGACCAGAGCACAGCAGCCTTCCCTCACACCACTGTCCACTATTAAGGCATTTGCTACGCAGACTGGCTCCCAAGAGTTGAAGACCCTCAACACTAATTATCAGTCCCAGCTGATCAAGCCCAGCAGGATGAGGAAATACCCAAACCGTCCCAGCAAGACACCTCCCCATGAGCGTCCCTATGCCTGCCCAGTAGAGTCCTGTGACCGGAGGTTTTCACGATCTGATGAGCTAACGCGGCATATACGCATCCACACGGGACAGAAACCTTTCCAGTGCCGCATTTGCATGCGGAACTTCAGCAGGAGTGACCACTTGACTACGCACATCCGCACACACACAGGAGAGAAGCCATTTGCTTGTGACATTTGTGGCAGAAAGTTTGCCAGAAGTGATGAGCGGAAGAGGCACACTAAAATCCACCTTAGGCAGAAGGACAAGAAAGTGGAAAAGGCAGCTCCAGCCTCAACTGCCTCTCCAGTTCCTGCCTATTCATCCTCTGTGACTACATCCTACCCTTCCTCCATCACCACCACTTATCCCTCCCCAGTGCGCACAGTGTATTCTTCTCCTGCTCCCTCTTCCTATCCCTCCCCTGCACACACCACATTCCCATCGCCTTCTATAGCAACCACTTACCCCTCCGGCACTGCCACTTTTCAGACCCAAGTGGCCACCTCCTTCTCATCTCCAGGAGTCGTCAACAATTTCAGCTCACAGATGACCTCAGCACTTTCAGATATAAACTCAGCCTTTTCTCCAAGGACAATTGAGATCTGCTGAGACTACCTTCTTGAACAGGAGAATTCATCTTTTCCATTGGTATTATCAGATATGGGGTCTCCAATTACTCCCACAACACCATATGTTGCAAGGCTATTTAGTTTAAACATCAGCTGCCTGAATCAACTGCTGCTTAAGTTTTCCACCTCTGTTGAATGACTTAATTTGCATGGACTGTGGATATAAGTTCAATATCTTTTTCCCTGTAAAAAATAGTCTTTTATTAGGAAGAAAGGACTTTTGATTAAGTATCTAGCTGATGTAAATTGTACATGTGCCATGGTTTTGCTTTCCTTTAGGTACTATTGATGTTGAAAAAATCTTTGCATATTCATATTATATAATTTGGAGTTTGCAGGGCCATATTTTGTAAGTGTCAATACTATTTCAGTGACAATGCTATAATGCGTTTCAAACTTCTTTGGGAACAGCATTTACTGTATTTGAGCATGTTGGAGTGATGCTATGTAAATATCACCTGATGAGACTCTCACATGTGGCAAAAGTTTTGTTTTAAAAGTTACAAGTCTTGGTGCCTTTTTGTGAAGCCTTGCTGACGTCATGCATTTGTGTGAGTGGATGCTTTGCATCTTGCCTTAAAAGTGGAAGGGATGCTACTCAAAGAATGTATGGAAGAGCAGGGAATGGGTGGGGACAGGAGCAAGAGAAAGGACCAGGGGATGGAATGTAAGGGAAACAAACAAACAAAACCCCAACACCCCCCACCCCCCACTTCTCAAAGTCTATTTTTGTTACAAAAATGTAAATTTTTACATATATATATATATATATATATATATTCGAGAGTTGGAATGTTGTAGTTACCTACTGAGTAGGCAGCAATTTTTGTATGTTATGAACATGCAGTTCATTATTTTGTGGTTTATTTTTACTTTGTAATTGTGTTTGTTCAAATGAAAGTGACTGTTTGGCTTCTAAACACATTGAATGCGCTTTCCTGCCATTGGGATATTTGGTGTACAATACCCTTCAGAAAAAAATAAATAAAACATCAAATTGTGCAGACTTACACTTTCTTTGAAATCACTATTTAGGAAGACTGCACCACAGCTTCAAAGCCACACATACCACTTGTCTTCTGGAAAAAAAAAAACTTGTTTAAAGAAGGGAGAGGCAATCAATCTTATGTCCAGTTGCTTGCAAAAAGCATGGATGGCACACTCATGTCCTTGCATTAGGTGCATCACCAGCTCTTTTGAAGTAGCCACAGTTACTGTCTTCTGCCTTTTCCAGAGCTAACCTTAGACAGAAAAACAATTCTAGTGCTGAAATTAAAGTTAGAAAATTGGAATCTCAGGTGTGTTCACAGGTAGTCAGAAATCTTACTAGATGTCAAAATAATAGAGCAGTTTCTAGACTGGAAATACAGTAAGCTCAGAAATAATGGTTTGTTGACGGAAGATAGCCCTGGTCAGCTGAGGGTTGCCATAAGTTCCTTCTTGACACAACATAGGGCATATGAGTGTGTGGACCTGATACCCTTTATTACAGGTGTTTCAGTACTTATAGGAGAAAATGCTTCCCTCCCTGGTGGCTTGAAATGCGTTTCAGGGGTTATGTGACCATTGCAGATGGAATTCAGAGGAAATTGGATCTGTGAGAGCTGGTGGTGCAGGTACAGAAGAGGGTTCTGATGCTTCTTCTTTTAGGTAGGCTCTCTACAAGATACTTACATTTAAGGTTGTGACTAGCTGGCAGAAAATGGTCTTGATGAATGCACCTAGCACAGTGTAAATTGCCTAGCAATCTCTGCCAGATACTGCCAGTGTGCCTTACTGCTTACCAAAGTTGACTGTACTGGCTAGGAAGGGCAATCTGCTGAAGTCCCAATTCTAGTCCTTCTCCTCAGGTATGAAGACTACCTCTGGCAAATGGCATCAATTCTAGAAGATACCCAAGAGCTTACCAGTTGGTAAATCCCCTTCTGTTATCTCTCAGACAGGACAGGGACAAGCTGTGGGGAAAGGCCTGTGCAGCTTTGTGCTGGCTTGTGCCTGCAGTGCTGGATGTGCTTCTGCAAGCTGCAAACGGGGACTTTGCAGCTGGGTTTTTTCAGAAAAAGGTGCTAACTCTTTTCAACCCAAGGGACTCTGGCCTCTGTTCAAGGCAGGTTGACTGGCAAGTTGCATACATGGCTTCAGACTACCTGAGCATATAATCCATGTCAGAAGTCACAGAATTCCCCTTATGGGAGACAAGACAATGAAGGGTCTCCAAACGCAGTGCTTCAAAGAAGGAGGCAAACAACATTATGTACAGGTAATGATAAAAATTTTGCCTAAATCTGTTTCCCAAAGTCAAGAACAAAATAATAGTTGGAGTCAGGTTATTCTGATCTGTGAGCACTGCTCTGTTCAGATGTATAGAATAGCTCAGTTGGAAGGGATCCAGGGCCTACAATGAACATCTAGTTCAACTGCTATTGAGGATACATATATTACAATGTACAAATGTCTCTTTAATACTGATAGGCTTGAGGCACTGAACACTTCTTTAGGAACCCTGTTCCATTTGACTACCCCCTCGGTCAAGAAATGTTTCCTAATGTGAAGTCTGAACATTTCCTAATGTAGCTTTGAGATACTCCTGTGTGTTGTGTCCTGTCACTGGATACCACAGGGAAGATCAGCACACTCTCCATCAACTAGATGTTGATGTCTTTTCAAGCTCATCTCTGTTAACTCCTGATCTAGCCTTCTGGAATTTTGATTGTGCTAAAAACTGACCAAGTAGGATCTCAAACAAAGCCTGATGAGCCCGAGGGTGCCCCAGGTTCTCCAGAGTACTTTGAAATGAGCAGTGATGGTAATTTCCATGCCCAAAGAGGCAAAACCAGGACAGGTTCTCTTTGGTGCATTGTGTGAAGTGCAAGTCAGGCAGTAGTGCTTGGCTATACAGGAATGAAGGCCAGTGCACCCTTGCTAGCATAACATAAAGGAAATAAATGCATGGGGTATTCTGCATCCACTATTTTCATGGCCTTTGTCCCATAAAACAAAATCAGATTTCAGGGGAAAAAATATGCTTTATGAGAAAGCATTGCCCATACATTTTCTGCAAGATCTTTCGTTTGCTGTTGGCCCGAATCCAGGATTTCTGATTCTTAAAAAGTTTCCTTCTAGCCCAATTAGTAGGATGAGTCGGTTTCAAGGAGATTGTTCCCAAGGAAACAGCAGGTGTTGTCACTGGCCGGGAAAACCCTCCCTCCTGTAGAAAGTGCAGCAGCGGGGAAGGAAGCGAAGACCACTCGCCTTTACCGTCACGCGCAGAAGACTCATTTGCTCGGAAATAAACCTCGGCTGCTTGTGATTTAAAGCCCAGTTCAGATCTGACCACTAACAACAGAAGGGGCCGCCCGGCTGTGCTCGGAGGAGGCGCCCCCTCCGCCTGGCTCCAGCACTCGCGGCGCCGCGCCAGGGCCGAGAGCGCGCCGGGGGCGGTCCCGGCTGAACAGAAGCACCACCCCCTCAATAGCCGGAACAGCGATGACCATATTTGGCATTTCCTTCACGCCTTTTATGGAATTTCCGCAATCCAAAAAAGGAGTTTCCTGCTCAGGAGTTCCGGGGCTGCCCCGCGCAGCCGCCCGGGTGCTGCAGCGCACTCCCACTTCCCCTTCCCCCCGCCTCGCCCCCTCCCCTCGGGAGGCGCTGGCCGGGGGCTGCGGGCCCGCTCCAGCCGCGCCCTGCTCCGCAGCGGGCCGAGCCGTGCGCCGCGGCTCTCCGTGGGGCTCCCAAAGGCCGCTGGAGCACAGAGCGACCGTCAGCGCTTCCTCACTGCTGGTTACTCTTCGTTTTCGTTTACAGGGACTGAGCTGCTCTTCATACACGCCTCCGAAATAGGTAGGACGCGGTCTCGCCTGAAGAATGCTGCAGAGGCCAGTGACCTTGTCCCCCCAGGCTTTTGCCTTGCAGACCTGTAAGCGACTGTTCACGTGGGGAAGTGAGGCTGGACCTCGACTATGTGGCTGTTTTGTGCTTTAATTTCACTAGAGAAAAATGATTGTTCGGTTTTCTTTCCCCTTAGAAATACGGAGCTAAAAATAAGTTGGGACATACTCGGAGCCCAGTATCCGGTGTGGTACGCTGTGTGGCCTGTTGCATTGTGCCCTTTTGTTTAATAGAAATCTCTTTGGAGGCTTTTTGTAAAGCTGATAAAATGCAGCCGTTACAGATACTTCTGTTGTAACTGCGAACTGCTCTTACCAAGTAGCTCTTGAGCCCTGACTGGAGAGATGAGACAACACGGAGAAGAGACACGGAGACACAGAGAAGAGAGAGCTGTAGGCAGGGACTTTGTGGTGAAGAGGTATGTGGACACGGGCTCTTTCCTTTACGGCTTTCACTCCTACATGTCCGGATTTTGTGCATCTAAGACCTCAGGTAGCCCCAAGAAAAATAACTTTGTAGACTCTAAACTGGTAGCTGGCAGACTGAAGGTGATGTAAGCTGCGGCAGATGTCCTTAGCAGGGCTGCTGCCCAGTACGTGCTCACGACCTAAAGCTGAGTGCAGTGGCTGAAGGCTGGCTCATGAAGAATGTCTGACCCATTCAAAACCCAACTATTAACTAGGGCTGACCCCTTCGAAAGCAAACTGCACTGTTAACTAGGGCTAGCGTATTTGTTGAATTTTTGGTATAAGTGGCTCTTTATTTCAAATCTTTTCTGTTTGTGGCCCAGTAGACTTTAGATTCCTCAAGAGTTTTGACTGTAGATAAAATATTTATGAAAAGGGCTTAGTGCTGTAATCGTTGAGCTAAAAATCCCATAGTTTTACCTGCGTACATTAGCTTAATGTAGCCCTAGTAAGTACTAGTTAAACCTAGAAAAGAGATTGCATGTTTTAAAGTACACAAAGACTCTAGGATGAAATGTGAGATGTAGCTAAAGAACAAGAACTTTAAAAATAGTTAAGCTTTTCTGCTATAATCAAAGATCAGCCTTGACTGCCATCCCAATGATTTATAGTCTTGAATGAAACTCTCTTCTAAATAGCTGAGGCTGATGCTTATGCTCTCTAGTATACTGATTCTTATAATCTCTAGTATTTTCCAGGCTTCAATTTGTGATAATTTTTTCGCACTGTCATAACAAAAATGATCATTACAAAGAAGTATTTTCAATGTGTATATTTCACTTCCATAAATACAAAAAGCATTATCCAAGTATGCTTTTTGAGCCATTTTTTTAACAAGCATATAGGCCTATCTTTTTCTTTTGTGAGTTTTCATATCACATTTTTATATCTCCAAACACAAATGTTACACAATGATACTACCAGTAAATGTTGACAGTTTAAAGGTCTGCTGTTCATGTGCTCTGTTAGTTTGACCTGAGTAATATGACTTATGTTATCCCAGCTACTGTGATAATGGGCTTCTCCTGTAGCAGTACAACTGTTAATCAGTAAGAGATGTGCAATGGGAGTTGGAGAGATGGGGAGAAAAAAGGCACAGAATGCTTTCATCCTTTTGGTAAGATGCAGTTAAAACTTTAAAACAGACTGAGCATTACTTTTTATGTCAGTGACTGTTTTTCAATCTGACAAGTTTAGTTGAGGATGGCTTTAGAAGCTCATGAAAACATGTTCTGTAATGAATATCTAAAATCTGTTTATCCTAATTGCTGCACTTGTGTGATTGCACCAGTGTGTGTAGCTCTCATGTTATCTACCAGAATGTGCCCAGCTATGTAGTGAGTCGCTGAACTGCCTGGTGCATTCTGACATGCGACATTCTGTGAGGTTAGTGTGTGAACTGAAACTATGTGTCCAGGTTTGTCTGCATTCACAGGAATTCTAGTCATAGCAGACTTGGGGAACCCTTGAAATACTTTTAACACACCTTAGTAAAATCTAAACATTAGTCAAAGAAGTGTGATTAAGCTGTGGAGTGAATGAGTTTGGTTTTACTATTTTTAATGCTTTTGACTATATTTCTTTGGAATACTTGGAAGAACACTTGAGCATGAGGAAATGAAGGGACAGGCTCGACTGAGTGATTCTTATTACCAATTTCTTTGAACAAAATGTCAACAGTGGTTCTTAGAATACTTGTCTAAGAGGTTTCTTCCTAATTAGCCAGAACTGGAATTGGAAATAGGACACTAAGTTGAAGGAAATGTACAGCAGCAGCATTTTGTTCTGAAGTTACTTGTGGTTAAAGATCTCAGATATGATTCTTAGGTTCTGTTTATGGAAATAAGTTTGAGAATTATACGAAGCTCCAGATGCAATTCAAATGAAGTGGAGCACATCTGTGAGGCATTGAATTTAATGGCAGAAGGTATCCATACATCTCATTTATTCCTCAGGAGGAGGTCTTTTGTGTACAAAACAAGGCACCTGAGGTGTTTTTAACTGTAGTTGTAATGTGCCACAGATCTCTAGGGTCATAAAATGAAGACATTATGATCTTTTTAAAAAAGCATGCTTACATTAAAATACAGTAGTTAATAAGCAAGGAAGCACTGATGGTGTTCGTTAAAGGAGTTATCATAGTCAAAAGGAGTTCAGTCTCTGGTCCATTGTGCACGACAGCCCTGGATTATTTTTCTGGTGCTTATTGTGACCTATGGCTGATAAATTTCATGAGCCAGAGGTCATGTCTTTGCACATGTCATCTATCATTGTCCAAGTGATTTTGTAAGCTATACTGAGTTTTAGCATTCACTATATCTGATGGAAAAGAGAATTTTACAATGTCCAGGTGCTGCATAAAGAAAGAGAGAGATGAGAGAGAGTATGTTTAAACCTGGTAGTTACTAATGCAATTTGATACCTCTTAAGACTTCTGTTATGGAAAATGACGAATAATACCACTTCGGTGATAACTGCTGAACTTTGTCATGCTTTTCCCAATTTGCATTCTGGTTGAAGAAGCAGAGTCTGTTTTATATAGCAGCTGATCTGTATGTTATTTCATACATGCATATCTTTTCTTACCTTTTGTCATACTGTTACCTCTTTTCAGAGAGGTAGAGGTTTGCATTATACACCATATTCAAGATGGAGGAGCACTGTGGATTAATTGTAATGTGATTTCTTCCCCCCCCCTCCTATGTTTTCTATTGTTTTGAAAGTATTTCGAAATCTTCTATCTGACTTTTGAGCAATGAGCTTTTAAACCTATTAATTATCAAGATCCCATTTTGGTCGTAACAGTTCTCTGTTATGACAATGTATAGTGTTCAGTATTCAAAGTTTAATGTTCAAAGTTTGAATGCCCATCCCCTTTTCGCCTTTTGTTTTTATTTTTTGCGTTATTCACCTTGAAATGCATCAGCAGCTTTACTGTTTGTTCCCGCACTATTGTTAACCCCTGCAGCAATGCTATAGGGGCAATTTTTAACTACTTCAGGAAGACATTGGTAGAAAACTCTTGCCTTGCTATTCACCTGACTTTTTCAAATCCTCTCTAAGTAGGGTTTTGTAGAGCTAATCAGAGATCTTTGCCTGAGTCTACTGGCAATTTTTACTCAGCTATGCACTGGCCATTTATTCCATTTCTTTTAGCCTTTTAATGAGTTGCTTCTCTAGGAGAGAACCGTTCCTGTTGTCCCACACAACATAGATGAAGTCTTTGAGTGTTTGTACTGAACGGGTTCTAGAAATCCAAATACAGTACATCAGGTGAATTTCTCATGTCTGTATGTTCACTGATAATTCCAAATAGTTCTAAAGGATTTGTCGGACATGAATTTCCTTTGCAAAACTGTGCTGATGTTTTATGTACATTTATTACTTACTACTCATGTATGTGCAAATTCTTCTAGCTAGCTCGACTAGTATACTTGTACTAGCATGCCTGGAGCGGACATAGGATTTATAAGCCTGGAGCTTTCTGAAAATCTTAATGAAAAATCATGTTCTCTATGGTACTATCCAGTCTCCTAGTACAGAGGTAAAACATCACAAGTGCTATGCTTGTTATTTCACCCTCAAGTCGAGCATTTGAGGGGATACCTTATGGCCTAATGACTCGTGATTCATTTTGATGGCTTAATCCTTTCTATAATCTGTTCTACAGATATTTCAGTGTAAAATATTCTGTAACACATGTAAAGGAAATTTGTGGCACAGAAACTTTTCCAAGTGTGTCTGAATTAAAATGGGTGTGACAATCACTTCTGGTGCCCCCTTAAAGTTTTGACCATCTGCTTGCCTTATGAATTCTTTGATAGATCTTACAGTCCCTGATATGGCTGGAAAACAAGTCACCAGTTCTTTTCCTGTCTGCAAGTTGTTTTCCCCAAGCCATGTTTCTGGCCTGCTGTATTGTGTTTTAATATGACAGTTTGCAACCGTGTCTTGTTTTTCTGAATCTCACCATAACTTCCACATTTTGAGGGATGTTGTCCTTCCCCTTTTTCAGAATAGTTATTTTGGATTGGTTCTTAGCCTTTTCTAGTAGGTAGTAAAACACGATTGCTGGTATGATACCTTTAAAATGTTTTTCTGTTACTAGAATATATTTTCACTTTTCAAGCTACACTGCTACTTTATTCAAAAATAAGAGTTAAATGTACCATTGTAGCAGATATCTGGAATTTGCTCTTGCAAGGATGTTAAACTGTTCTTGTGTTTTGATGAATGCTGTTTATAGTTAGGAAAATACAAAAGTTTGTGTATATGACCAAAACTGTGTGCTTTTCAACACTTATTGGCTTTTCTGAGTTTTCTAAACTCTCCTGCCCCTTTTCCTTTTCTTAATTGTCAGTTTAAGCATCCTGATTGCATGTGTCTTCTGAGGAAGGACATACCTCCTGTCAGGTCCTTCTATTTTTGAAGATTTCTCTAGTTCCTAATGGTTCTGAATCTCTCTTCCTTGCACCATTTTTTTTTTTCCTAGCCGTAAGTGGTCATTTGCATTTCTGGTCCACTGTTTGGTAGCGAGAGCATAGAAAAGAATCTCAAACAAACAAAACCCAACGAAACAATATCTGTCAGGAAAACCTTATGTAAAACATGAAATTGAAGACTAAGGCCTCCCTGACAGGGATGTTTGAGCTAATGTTCTAAATTTTCTTTCCAGAAACTTTCCTTTTCTTTTCCCCAACTGTTTGTATCCACTCAAATAAAGACTAACAGAGTTAAACTCGCATTTCCAAAATGTCTGCCCAAACTCGGTCTGTTCCTATCATCTGTGCTTGTCTGAAAAATCATAATCTTAGGCAGTCATATTGCTAATAATCATGTTGCGTGTCACTACAGCCTACGTCTGTCACCCTTATGCATCCCTGACTTCAGGTGTCATGCTCAGTGACAAAGCCTTTGCCTTCTGTGAACAGTCTGCCCCAGAACTGTTCCCTGTCATCAGACTTGCGTATTTTTTATCACAGGACTTTCTTCCTCTTTCACAGTACAGGTGTTGCCAGCTGTCACTAGAGGTGCTCTTGAGCAGTCCTCTGAATTCCTTGGCATCGTGATCCAGACATTCCCCATACAGATCCTGAAGTCCCTGTGTCTTGTGCCCCTGGAGCTGGTAATTCGGCAGCTGGTGCAATGGATTATGAATCCGTTTGATTGATGTGATGTCATGGAGGTAAGAGAGGGAATCATAGTAACTATATATTTCCCCATTGTAAAGGTCTTGTATCAAAGTTGTGATAATGGGATTTTGTCAGCACAGCAAAAGTGGGTTTTGCCCAAGGTGGATGGCTTTATAAAATACAAGTAAAAATAATAACAAAAAATGCTAGGGGGTGTTTTGTTTTGTTGGGTTTTTTGGTTTTTTTTTTTTTTTTTTTTTTTTTTTTTTTTTTTTTTTGTGATTGTTGTTGTTTTGGTTTTGTTTTTTTAAAAGAGAAATCAGCTTCAGAAGAGAACAAAACTGGTTCTATCTACAATGAGTAAAATGAGCTGGAAGAGATATTCAAAACTGAATGCCTCATTTTTTGATTCTTGATTTAGCAGAGAATGTTGTTTTGCTTAAATAGAATTTAACAGGACATAAATGCTTACAGGTTTTTGATTATAAGAAATATCAAATCACACAGTTTTCTTTCAAGTTGGGTTTTATAAGCTCTTCTGTCTGAATGAGACAAATGCTCAGAAACTGGAAACACTTCTTTTTCTGAAGCAGGAAGCAGACTCCAGCCAGGTAAGGCAGACACAAAATCCTTTGGAATTAGAACCAGGCAGGGGTGAGAAGAATTAATTGCTAAATTTGTACCCCATAGATTCCTGAGCAGGATCCTAGCAGGGAAGACTGGAGGGAAACTCTCTAAAAGGGTACAGACTGGAATCTGTTCCCAGATGAGAGCAGTGAGCTCTCATTGGAATTGTCTGAAGGGAAGAAAGAGGAATCCTTTCAGCACAGGGATCAGCTGTCAAACATGGAGATGTTATCAGAGGAGCATTTAATTCCCCAGGCAAATCAATCTCCTGCCCTGTGAAGCTCAGAAATCTGGGAAGAGCCCAGCTAATGTAGGGCTTGGACTGGCAGATAAAACTGCTTGCAAATGGTAGGGAAAAGCATCCTAATGAGGCACCTCAATTTGTACAGGAATCATGCAAAAATTGTCTAGAAGAACAGGTATCAAATGGGATTTTCATATTCCTTGGAGACCACAATCCAGTGGGAAGGTTGAGAGAAGGAAAGAGGGCCAAAAAAGGCAAATGAGCCAAATCTGACGAAAACGTCAAATGCCCACATTCCCTGGCATTGCTGAGGAATTCAGCCAAGCTCCAAGCAAAAGCTATGCCCATATGGAATCCTTTATGGGAGACCATATCCAACTGTGACTCTTCCTGGAGAAAGCCATGGGATAGGTTATCTCAGTTTCCGAGAATATGTCATTTCCTTGGGGAAAAAAACCACTTTGATAATTGCATAACTTTATTGTTTGTGCCTCACCAGTAACCTGGGATATCCAAGTCCATCCTCCCCAGCAGGGAGACTGGGAGCACATCCGGACATGAAGAATTTCTGGGAGGGCCCCAGAGAAGAAAGAAGGCCCCAGAGAAGAAAGAAGGCTCCAGCTTTGCAGGTCTGTGTTATAACCCATCCTGTCAGCCACTCCCATTTGATCCCAGTGGATTTGTCGTCTTGGATTCAACTTCAGCAGCACTAATTGCTGGGAATTAAGCAGTCTTTGGGACTTCTTTTCCATGAACCCTCTCCATTCTGCCCTTCAATCTCGTGCCAGAGGAAAAACACAAAACTCCATTTTTTCCCTTCTCCCTTTCATTTGCCTCCTCTTTTCCTGCAGGCTTTGGACTGTCCAGGCTCAGATGTGGATTAGGCAGTGCACCCCAGAAGATCAGCTCAAGGTGGGATTGGAGCAGTGTTGGAACCACCATGGATTCTCCCAAGGTTTGGTGTGAGGAGGTGCATTTTGGGTGGGGCTGGGATTTTGTGCCATTACGGGGTTTTTTTTTCTTGTTTTGCCTTTTGGGACACCTCAGAGAAAAAACTGGAAACAAAGAAACTGAAGGTGATTCCCAAATTCCTTTCCAGACCTTCAGAGGAGGCACAAATCCATGTGGAGCTGAGGAAAGAGATGTGAGGAGACTGGGAATAATTGAGGCTCAGCACTCTGCATTTCATTCTTTTAATGTATTTGAAAGTGCAGGAAATGCCAAATCCTAAAGGAATTCTGTCTGTAACATGAAGTGCAGCCTCTTTAAACCAAAGCCTTCAGAGCGGGGTTTTCTCAAGGGTGACACCAGATGTGACATGGAAAAGCTTGACTCCACAGCTATTGGAAAAGCTTAGCAGCCAAACAGTAGCAAATTCCAATCAGATTTATATCAAATGTGGCATTTAAATCTGGGACCACTCAGTTCCCTGGGTGTGAAATTCCATGAAGTAGCCAAGCTGAGCTGGTTTTGACAATTCCAAGCATTGTGCCCTTACGATTCTTACTACAATGTTTAAATAACAATCATTGAATTGAGACAATATCAAGCGGATTTTTTAGAGTGGCAGAAATGTTTTTTCACCTGGAAGTGTGTAGGGATAATCAACACTCCTTTTTGTCAGAATTAATTGGTCTTTCTTCTTTTCCCTGTTTTTTCTTGCTAGGTTGTGGATAATTGGGGAGAGTATGTGGGATAAAGAAACACACAAGGGAAGCTCCATGCTCCCAAGGAAATGCTTGAGTTATGTGCAGCTTCTGAACCGCACTGATAATCCTGGCTCCCCCAGAAACCTTCCAAAGCTGGAAGGGACTGGGAAGAAAATTCTAAGAGTGGTGGGAAGTGCATTCTCCCAGGACTGGACAGCAATGAGGTTGGAATGACTTAAAAATATTCCTTGTGCCTTTCCTGTTGCCAGCCTAGGACTAAGCTGGTGTTCCCTGAGTGGCTGCAGTTCCCTGGGTGTGAAGGGAGGAGGTCTCTGCTGGAGAGCAGGAGAAAGGTCCCTGCTGGTTGCTGTGTCCTCGGTGGGCAGAGCACTCTGATCTTGGCAAGATGGCTTTATGAGTAGTGAATCAATCCTGCCTCCTTTTTAATGAGTTATGAACAGGGATCACTTTTAGCCGGCTTTAGTTGTTTCTTTTTTCACAGGTTTCTTCTTGTTTTGATCCTAAAAATTGCCAAAACCTTAAGTTTGCTAAATTGACCCTGAAAAGCTTCAATGGACCAATCCTGAGGGAATTTGAGATTGGATAGCTGGGATTTTATGGTCCTTCAAGGACACCCTGACTGGGTTTACCCACTGTTTTTGGTGTCAAGGGAAACTCCAAGTAAAGAATAATCAATATATGAGCCAGTTCTCATGAAACTCAGCTTTCCAAAACTGTATTTAGGTTTAAAAAAGATGGGAATGCCTGTGGCAGAAAAGCACCTGTGCATTAAAGCAGGCTTAAAATGTATGCCAGTTACTGAAAATGATCATGTTTTTACATATATATACATAGATATAGACATGAAATAGTTATTTGATAGCGGTTGGAAGTACACTGTCAGAGCTGGTTTTTTGAAATATGTTTTTAACTATAAAGTGTTCTGTAATTATGCATGTGATTTTTAACATTCAGTATATAAGACTGAATCTCTTGCTGCTTTTAGAGCATTACATTGAAAGTCTGTGTAGTTTCTCTTCTTTCCCTGTTCTTAAATGAACTTAAAGTAACTTTAAAACAAAATAAATCAACTTTGTCTTCTTTTTTTATTTTAGATACTGGAACTGCCTCTCTGGATGTGTGCTGAGCACTCGCTACTGTGGACAATGCGGCCTTAATTGCTGCAGGTTCCTCTTCTCACTGGAGAATTGGAAATAATTATTAATGAGACCACAGAGATGTTTTCTGAAACCTTTCCCTTTTTTTTGCCTTTAATGGTAGATCTTCTCTTTCTGCCTTTGAATTTACAGCGATTCTCGGATGTCATTCACCTACCCAAATTCCTTGCAGCTCCTGGGGCAGAGAGAAGCTTCTCCCATGGCAAACATTCAGTGGGAAAATGATACCATGTGTTCCACCTCCTTAATATATTGAACTTCTCCTTATGTCTTAGAGCGTAGACTTAGTCCTTTTTCAACAGAAAGCAGCAGGCTGAACTCACCTGAATACTGAACCATACTTTAGATAGAATGTTTTTTTAAAAGAAAAAAACCCTAGGCTTTTCGTCTGTGGGCTTTATTGGTATTGCTCCTTAATTGAGCCACACCTTTAAATAATGATGTGGGTGCCTTCCAGAAACACTGTTCAGTACATCTTGCACTTTCTTATGGGACCTCTG
The DNA here is from genome assembly GCF_021018805.1 of Prinia subflava. Lineage (NCBI taxonomy): Eukaryota > Metazoa > Chordata > Aves > Passeriformes > Cisticolidae > Prinia > Prinia subflava. The sequence continues at coordinate 18,236,446 of NC_086262.1, forward strand.
GGCTCACATTTTTCCATCGCTGTGTTAATAAGGTGTCGAGGATCAGGGAATTGATAGGGAATAATGTAGGGGAAGGGGCAGGGGCAGGGAAGGATTGACAAAGGGTTGAAGTGGAGGAGAACCAGGGCTAAAGTAAGCATAGGGGATTTGGGACATGGCCCAGAGCGGGTCCGCTGCTCGGCAGCCCCTTTCCTCTGAGGGGCAGCGGGGCGAGACGTGCTGGTGGCGGGTGCTGGAGTTGGCCGGGGCGGGGCTGCTGAGGTGGCATCTCAGGTGAGGCTGAGGCTGCAGGAGGCACTGGACCTGCCGTGAGAGGGGCTAGCGGCCCATCCTTGGCCACTACTGCACCTCTTTCTTTTATCTTTCTGACGCACACAGCTCCCTGCTCCACTTCTGCTGTAGCCCCTGTTGTCTGTCCTTTATATAGCTGGAACATTTTATGTAGTGCATCTTTTAAGAAAGACTGGAGTTGAAAGATCTTCCCTTTTCCCACAGTGTTAATATCCAGGGGCTGATACAGCATCCTTCGCCGTTCACTCAGTGAGATGAAATCCAGTTCCTATAAGCAGCTCCATGATGGTGCCCCTCACCATTGGTAAAGACATTATATGGAGAATTATTCAGCAGCTGCAGAACAATTTTGAATTGATTTGCACTCTCTTTTGGTTTAAATAAAAAGCAAATTAAGCTTAGGAAGTCAGGAAGTAAATTGATGCATTGATTTCATGCACAAGCAGGAAACTAGTAACTACAGGGAAATGATGTTCAAGCAAGCAGATAACACTGTGGAAAACACAACTTCACTAACAACTCTAACCTTCACCAACAACACTGAGCCCAGCATTCTGGATGCATCTCAGCAACAAGGGCTGCATCCTGTTTGAACTGCTCTTGAATAGCTAATGGGAGGCTCTAAGTTGGTTCTACAGTAGAACAGCACCCTCAGGAAGCCTACTGCACTACTGCCAGATAAAGTGACCTCAAAAGCTGAAATCCAATTTATTTTTTGTTTAAATTAAGTGTCTTAGCACTACTGCACTTCCTGATATCCTCTGGTCATACCTGGAGCACTGTATGTACGTCCCCCTCTTAACCATACTAGAGAAAATGCTGAGGGGGGAAGGCTGGCAGAGGTAGTTCATCAAGTCTAATCCACAGCCACCTTTAAGGATGTATGCCGGTCTTTCCAACATTTTCATGTGCAAGGAGACCAATACATTTTATACACTATGTTCTTGTGCTCAATATTCCATTGATAGGAATAAACAAGGAAAAAATTCATTCCATTCCTCTTCTCTAAGAAAATTATCATGTGGTTTCTTGCAGCTGTGCTATGTAGAACTGAGATATTTCATATGTGCCATACAAAACTATTCAAATTAATGCTTAAGATGCTTAAGCACTTAGGCATTTTATTCTGTTTTGTATTTCAAAACAATTCCAATAAACAACTTCAAATATTTTTGTTTTATATAAAACACATGGAAAACTCTTAAGGTGAGTCTGGGGCACAGGAAGTTGGCCAAGATTGCTTTTTTAGTGACAGTGACATGGCAATGCTCTCTGGTGAGCAATTACAATATCTCTGAGTCCTGGCTGCTTCTGAGGAGAATCTGTGCCAAGGCAGGGGAAGGTACTTAGGCATTCTGAATATTTGTTTGTGTATGTTGTGAAAAATGTATTAAATCAACTCGAACATAATACTTGAAAAACAGTGAATATTGCCAATGTGACAAATAACGGTCTGATCGTGTTTTGAATTTAAAAGAAATACTGTTTTTCTGTACTTTTTAGAGGATTAATATGAATTTCTTCTAGGCAGGTAGTAACACCTTGCTCTGCCTCAGTAAGAAAACCCTGTGTTCTTCAGTCAGTTTTGCTTTCATGGGCCTACTGTGTTAGAAAAATGATTTGTTTCAGCTTATTATTAGTTTTCTTTGAATAGCAGATTATGAGACATACTTGGTTTGCTATATATTGCCATTCAAAATATCCTAGTATTAAATATAAATGGTAATGTTATTACTGTCACACTATGCTTGTGCAACTGTGGACATCATCAGACCTAAAATAAATACAGAATTTCTGCTCATATTCATTTATGCATTAAAAACTGTAAAGTTTCTCATTTTTGTATGTATAATATTGATTTGTATAGAACTTGATTTTCAAATAAAAAATGGATCTATTATATACAAGATTTTAGAATACAAGAAATTTTACAGGAATTGGAACTACAAATGTAACTTTTCTATATATAAATTTAAAAAATAAAAGGCTTGAAAAATGTAAGAAAATAAGATCTATATGAAAGAAATAAAAATTGTGTGTGTTTACTGCTCAGCCCTGCTCGCTGCCCCTCATTGTCTCATTCTGGCCCAGGTCCTCCCTGATATTCCTTCCGTGTTACTCTGTCCTTTAATCTGTTTGTGCTTCTTATCTGTTCTGTCCTTCTCTCGGTCCTCCAGGCGAGCCGTGCCGGGCCGGCGGGCGGGAGCCGCGGCTCGGAGCTCTCTGCCCGGCCCGGCGCTCTCTGCCCAGCGCGGGGCCGCCCCTGCCCGCCGGGGGAGGAGCGCGATCGTTGCAGGAGGTGCAGCAGTTCTGGCTAACAAATGGGATGCTCGTTTAAAAAAGCAAAAAAATGGTTTCTTTGTGTTAGACAATATAGTCCAGAGAGAACTCGGGGGAGGATGATAGAGGATATCGTATTCTAATATCATTTTAGGGCATTTTGTATTTTCTTTTGTAGCATCAGCTTAATGCTCAAAAATCATATATTATAAACAAATATACGCACTTATATATAGGTACAGTTAAATAGAGAGAATATAAATAGCTATGTTATTTCCTAAATGAAGATATATACGTGGTTTTCATACAATATTACATTCTTTGGTGCTATGTAGTGTTTTGTTTTATTTTTTGGTATTTATTTTGTGTCATTTGGGTTTGGAGAGAAGATAATGGATGGATTTGTTTGTATTTGAGGTAGAATTAAGTTAAGTAGCTTTTAAAAATAGACTTCTGAAAGGTATTATTGGGGTTTTGTTTTTGTATGTAAGGGTTCAGATTGGTAAGGCCAGCTTGCCTGGTGGAGCTTTGGGTGTTTTGTTAGATGCAGTTTTTAATTTTTAAAATTTTTTTCTGTTTAGTGGCTTTAAGGTGGTTTTTAATAATTTACTGTGTAGTTTTATTTTGTATGTAGATGTTATAAGGGATGTGGTCTATTTTTTCTTTCTAATTTTTTTATTTTAATTTTTCCTTTGTAAATTTTTCCTTTTTCCTTTTTCTTCACGTTTCCTTTTTCTTCATGTTTCCTTTTTCTTTTCCTTTTTCTTCTTTTTTTTTTTTTTTTTTTTTTTTTTTTTGTGTCTTACTTGAAATTTTATTTCAATTTTTTTTTTTTCATGTTTTCTTTGTGGCCTTTTTTTTTTTCCTTACTTATTTATAGCCCAAGTATGTGGAATTTTGGCTGGTGGGAACAGAGGAGGTGACAAATGAAATCCACATCCACTGCACGTCCGGATAGAATTGAGAGTACAGTTAGAGAAATCTCTGTATTTTCTGCTAAATTAGAAATCCTGAACAGAGAAAGCTCTAAAGACCAAGGGGCCTTCTTTTTTTTTTTTTCCTTTTTACCCCCTAACAATTCTCATTGTAGCCATTTACAGGATCAGCAGCAGTAACTTGAAGTCAAGGTGTATTTCACAGGTAGCAAGAAAACAAAGTAGACTTTTGATTTTGTAGCTCTCATTGTTTAGTAACAAAGAAATCCAAAACAAACCAAATAACATTATAAAAAAACCCACCCCAAAGAACAGAGAAAGAGAAAATATACCAATATTATTTTAATTTAAAACCACTTTCCCCCTTAGAAAACCAGGCTAATGTAATTCTGCTTAATTGGGGTGCTGTTGTGTTAGGTTAATGAATTAACAGAGTTTTAAACATACAGAAATAGACACGAATTTTGAAAAATAAGTACAGAAATATAAAAATATGAATAGATATAATAAAAACAGAAATATAAATATGAAAAATGATATAATGAATATACATAAATACAATCTATAATATTACTCGTTACTTATATTATTACAATAGTCTATATATGATATCCATAGATATGACTAGAAAAAAGACATGGTCATGATCAATATAAAAATAAGAAATGTAGAAGAAATCATGGAATAGAGCTTAAAACAGAGGGGGTTTTTTTGGTTTGAATTTGCTTGGTGGCAGGGGTTGTCTTTGAAGCGGTGGCCGGGTGTCTTTCGGGGCGTTTCTTTTAGGGGGTTTCTGTGCACGTTCTCTTTGGGGGGTCCCTTTCTGCGTGTCCCCGACGGGCGGGGAGCCCCGGGCCGGGCCCCAGCGCTGCCGCCCTGTGGACACAGCGCGGTACTGCAGCTCTGCCCCGTGCCCGGCCCCGAGGAGCCCCGGGCTGGAAGCTGGGTCTTAGTGCCCGAATGCGGTCACTGCCCGGGAGCTCCTGTTCGATTCCACGCTCCCGGCCGTGTCCGTGCGATGGCCGGGCCGCCCGCGGGACTCGGCAGCAGGAAAACACCGAGCGCTGCGTGTTTAAAGGGAGCCGGCCCCGCTTGCCCGTGCGGCGCCTCGGCCCGGCCCGCGCCGCCCTCAGGGAGACGAGCGGAGCTGCGGGAGCGCGGGGAGCGGCACCGAGTGCGGTTCGACCGTGCCGAGCTGTCCCGAAGAGCGGAATCTAAGCGACTGAATCCAGTCATAGCCGAGCTGTGCCGATTAGATCCGAGTGTAGCCGAAGAGCCGAAAACACCCGAGGATTTCCGAACAGCCGAAAAGAGCCGAGCATAGCCGAGATCGGCCGAGTTGAGCTGAACGGCCGAAAATGGCCGAGTGCAACCGATAACAGCCGAACCCAACCGCGTTTAGCCGACTGGAACGGGGTCGAACCGAACAAGCCCCGCCGAACCTCGCCGAGTTCGCCCGGTTTGGACCCTATAGCCGCGGCCGGACCAAGGCTCTGCTGCAGGTGTATTCGAGACATCTTTCCTCTTTGTTTGACAGAAGGAAGAGGGGGAAAAAAAAAAAAAAAAAAAAAAAAAAAAAAAAAAAAAAAAAAAAAGAGGAAGAAAAAACGGGAGCAGTTCCGGGGCGGTCCCGGGGCGGTGTCCGCCGTCACTGCCGCCTTCTCGGCGGGCGACTCCAAGGCGCTGTCGGGCTCGCTGCCGGCCCGTCGGCGGGCGGGCGGCCGGGACGCGATGGCGCTGTGCCCGGAGCTGGAGCGCTCGCTGTCGCTGCTGCAGCCGGGCGCCGGCCGGGCCCAGCAGCAGCGGGAGCGGCGGGCGGACGCGGCCCCCACGCCCATGGTGTTCATGTGCGCCGGCTGCGGGCGCCCCGTGGGCGACACCCGCACCTGGGGTTCAGTGCCGAGGACAGCGGCCCCGTCCTGCTGCGCAGTGAGTACCAGCGCTGCCACCCCCGCGCCGCCGCGGGCGCTGCCGCCGTGCCTCCTTCCCTGCCTCCCGCCGCAGCTGCGGCCGCCAGCGTCGCCGCGGACCCGGGGCGGAAGGGCTCCGAGCTCCCCGGAGAGTGCGGATGGTGAGGGCCGGGCCTGGCTGGACACAGTCCCGGGGGAGTCGGGGGTTCCCGGCGCTCGGGACAAGCCCGGCAAAGGGCCCGGAGCGCTCGTGTGGCCCGAGAGCCCCTGGAGCACTTATCTGGGGTGGGCTGTACAAGCCGCGTATGGCCTAAGGGAGAGGGATTTCTCACAAGGACATGTAGCGATGGACAAGGGAGGCAGCTTTAGATTAAATGTCGGGAAGAAATTTTTCCCTGCGAGGGTGGTGAGGCCGTGGCACAGGTTCCCCAGAGAAGCTGTGGCTGCCCCTGTGTCCCTGGAAGTGCCCAAGGCCAGGTTGGACGGGGCTTGGAACATCCTGGGATAGTGGAAGCTGTCCCTGCCCAGGGCCGGGGGTGGAATGGGGTGAGCTTGAAGGCCCCTTCCACAATTCAGCGATTCTGATGGTCTTGGTCTTGCTGAGGTTAGCCAGCCTGAGGAGCTGATGCAAATTCAGGCTAAAAGATGAGTGCTCATCATTTATACTGTGTAAAGCATGAATGAAAGGTTAAAAAAGTTCTAATGCATGATTTAAATTTTTTTTTTATTTTTAAGAAAAGGGATGGGAAGAGGTGCCTCCTTTTATTTTCTTCTGAATAAATGTTATTCCTTGCTTGCAGCATGGTAGAAACCCTACTCTGCTCTGGCTGCTCCAGGACCCTTGGCAGAAGATACAGGCACGCCTCAAGGCATCTCGACTGCAAGAGGGATTTGTTCTGTGTCCGTACTGACTCTGTTGAAAGGTAAGTGCAGAATGTTTATGGGTCAGCCTGCCAGCTCCACTGCACTCACCAGGCATGGCACTGAGGGTGCTCCTGTTACATCTCTGGCAAGGCTGGAGGGAGCTTCTTCTGCTGCTCTGTCCCACGGTGGTTTTCTGTATTGGTGCTGTTGGCATCCCAGTGCTCAGCTGTAGGGAACATCACCTGTGTAAGGCACATCCTAGAAAAAGAACCAAAACAAACCAACCTGGCCTGCCGTTTGTGTGGGAAGTTGCATTCCAGCCCAGAAAATATCACCAGGTCCAGGGCACTAGAGGGTTCCTTCGCATTTGATCGGAAGAGTTCACAAACCAAGCACCAAAAAGGCCTGGCTGGAGCCTGTTAGGGGTCCGCATGATCAGCAGGGAGTGTGGCCAGAGGGGCTCGGGCAGGACTTGGGGTGGCTCTGCCCTGTGCTGGCCACATCTGCTCTGTCCTTGCTAAGATGGGCAAAGGCAACTCTGACAACTGAGTACGTGCTTGAGACTCTCACTCAGCTGTCTTAAAATCTGTCTAGAAAATGAAAGTGTGCTTGGGTTTAGTTGGTTTATAGCACTTCAAAGGGGTTATTAAAAACTGTATCCTCAATTAAGGCTCCGCACCAGAGTCCTTTTGTGCAGGCATTGTCCTAATAGACAGTGGTTGTTCATCTGGACTGGTTTTAATGTCTCTGTTTTTTTCTGAAGTTCCCATTTATTTTGCTGTATTGCTGTGGATATTCCCCCTGGTACTCTGGACAGGGTTTGGAGATTTTTTTCTTCATTCCACCACTAGAGTACTTTTTTTATTGCATGGCAGTAAAATTCTCTAAAGCACTAACTTGGCTGCAGAATGGCATTTTCTGGCAAAGGGATGCTGCTTCTGCCAGCCAGCACTGCACTGTTCTCGGTGTCTTGGTGCCATTTTTCACTGTATCCCGTATCCCCAGAATCCACGGCTGTCTGTCAGGGTTCTAAAGGAGTGCTGTGTTTGGATTTTTGGCTTCAGAGTGGGAAGTGCATGATGTAACCTGTGGCATCTCAGCTGTAGGCCAGGAACCCTGGAAAAGCAAGCTCGCATTCACGAGGAGCTGCTTCCTCTTGAAAGTCCAGCTGTCTTGCAAGAGGTGCCGCACAGGGTGAGTTTTAACCTTACATCATTCTTTGTTGAAATCACCTCTGAGAAATCTTAATATGCTTCAATGGTTTCTGCAGAACAGCTTATTCCACCCAGAGCAATTCAGTGCATTGTAACATGTACTGGACTGCTTCCTGTAATTGCTGTCGTCGTGCTCTGCAAGACTTTTAGCCACTTTTCCTTCAGTTTTCTTGGTAGTTAGCATTTTCTGTTTATCAAGCACAGCATTAGGTTCCTATTGCTGTCTCAGAAATTGGATCAGTTGTTTCTAGATCGTTCTGATTCACTTCTCCAGATCTTCATTTAACTTTTAGCCATGTTTCTTCTGCCTCCTGTGGAAATGGACTTAATGCTTCTGCTGTAACTTTATCTTGAAATATTAATCATAAATGAATCACGGTAAATCAGGTTGATGTTTTGCTCTACTAAAATCTTGTGACTGCAGGTAGGAAGAGTTGGGAGCGAACAGTCTGAGGAAGTGGACTGTGGAAGCTGAAGGTTGTCCAGCCAAAGCTGAGTGTGTGGCTCTGACACTGACCAAGGCTGGAAAGAGTTACTGTGTGGACAGAGAATGTTAGAGCCGGGTGAGCTTTCACAGGATGAAAGGAGCGAGGAGAGAATCGAATGGAAAGAATTGCTGAGATCAGGTTTGAGCCCTTTCTTTGGGTTTGGGATTTGTTTGTGGTTTTTTTGTTACCTAACACTACCTAGCACTTACTTACTTACTTACTGTGAGATTTGAAGTTTTCTCCAAAAACTCAGAATGAATTTCCCCACTCTGCCCCACTGGTAGCAGCACACAGGAGAACAGAGCCTGTGGTTTGGATCTTGAGGGAGTTCCAGCAGTACAAGCTATGAGTTACCATGTTTCTCCCAAATTTACATCCAGCAAATCTGAGGAATTACCTCTTGCCTGAGCATTCCTGGTCTCTGTGACTCTTTAGTAAGAGACAGCTGGGACTGGCCAAGCTGAGACAGGATCTGTTCCTGTCAAACCATCTATTTCCCATGCAGATGAGAATCTGGGAGGCAAGTGCCCACATCAATACTCACAAATGCCCACACATACTTCTGGGGCTGCTGTATGTATCTGCTGGATTTGTCAGCGCCAGCATTTGCGAAGGATCACCTTGTGAGCAACTCAAAAGACAGATAAATAGAGGCAGCAGCAATTGTCTTGAGTTTACCTTATGGTAAGGCTTATGGATATTTTTAATCACTATAAGAAGGCTTATGGATATTTTTGATCACTTTCTTAGCACTTGCAATTACCCCTGCTACCACACAAAAGAAACCGAGGAACAGGAAAGCTCCGCTCTGTATCTCTGGCAGAAGAAAAGCCAGCAAACCAGTTTGCGTTCACCCTGATTCCTAGTCCTGTGCTGCAAGTACAGAAATATCTTGAGCCTTTGGGAGGGGGACTGGAACTGTGGAACCCAGCTGCATGTGTCTCCTAGGCCACGTTTTTCTTGGAAGCACCTTTCCTAGTTTCACTGCTTTTTGGAAATGAACTGTTCTGGGCAGAACCAGTACCTTCAGACTCAGGGTCTGAAAACAAAACAAAACAACCATAAAAACCACTAAAAAGCCCCAAAACCCATTGCCTAAAAGAACAAAGAAAGAGAAAATATACCGGGATTATTTTAATAAACCTGAATTTGTGGGAGGCACTGGGTTTGTTTTCCCTTCGTGCAGCAGCACGAAGTTTGCATGCATTTTGCTGCCGCTTTGGCTCTCAAGAACTGGAAATGCCTGGATTTCTGCGTGGTTTCCCCAGGTTCTCCTATTTAGCAGGAGCTGCACGGTGAGGTCGGTGTTCTCAGGGAGGCCCTGGCACAGCTGCCAAAGGCCGGGAACGTGGAGTGTGCAGGGAGCATCCGGGGGGCTTCTCCCCCCTGAGTTTCTCCCGGGGTGTGCTGCCTGCACTGCTGGATGTTGGACCCGGCTTTGGGCCCTTCTCTTGCGGTCCCAGCTCTGAGTGCTGCCCCTGTGGCCAGACCTTGCCGTGTGCCGGCACCAAACCCGGGCAGCGCAGCCGGGGCTGCTTTTCCAGCCCTTTGGTGCCACGGGCAGTCCCCGATTGCCGGAGCTCCCCAGCGCCCAGCCTGGACTCGCTCTGTGGGGGGGCCTGTTCCATCTGCCTGAACCAAGGACGTCCTGCCCAGGTTTGACACTTGACTCCCGTTGTTTTTCCTCTTGCAGGCAGCTGGCAAAAGAGGAGAGAGCCCCTGCGAGGCAGAGCCCCTGGAATGCCCTGTCCCGGTCTGAGGTTCCCACTTTTCTCTCCAACTCCCGGAGAATTGCTGGAGCAGAACCAGAGAGTGTCCATTTTATTTCCTGCCTTTTCCAATAAACGGTGACTTTCAGCTGGAGTGTGTTCCTGGTGTCATCCTCCTCCTCCTCCTCCCTGGATTTGTAAATAAATGTCCTGATTTTGGCCAAGGAGAATTTTGTTGTTCCAGGCATTGTGGCTCTTTTGTTTCATTGAAACTTCCCAACTCTGCTGAGACTTTGAGATGTCAAATACAAGTAAGACTGGAGTTTCTTGGGATTACTCACACAAAATAGGGATCCTTCTTGGACAGGAGTAACTTGACGTGTTTAATGCCGCTTCCCTTTAAAATCAGAGCAGGGGAAGCAGATTTGAAATCATCATTCCATGAACTTGCACCAAATTCCTCCAAAGCTGCAAAAGTTTTCCTTGTTAGAAATTCCTGAGCTTGTTTTCCAGGCAAGCTGGGATTTAGATGTTCTTTGTTCCTTGGATTTGCTGGTTTTCCTCTCTCTCATTTTAGTAAAGGATTTTTTTTTTTCATATTTTCCATGCTGATTGGAATTTTTGTACTGCTCAGGGCACATTGCCAAGGAAATGTACCAATTTCATGTTGGTAAATCAGGCATTGTTCAGCACCATATGCCCACAAGTCTGTAAATTCCCAGGGAAACTTGCTAAGTGTTGAATTGCCATAATGAATCTCTTTGTAAAGTTGATTATACTTTTTTATTTTTAATTACTTTGAATTTTTTATGTAGGGTTTTTTTTTAATAAGTGAGGTCTTTTTGTATTTTTAAATTTTTTCTTTCAAAAATTTTCTATTTTAATTTTTCCTTTGTAATTTTTCCTTTGTAATTTTTCCTTTGTAATTTTTCCTTTGTAATTTTCCTATTTTATTTTTTTCCTTTTTATTTTTTCCTTTTTATTTTTTTCCTTTTTATTTTTTCCTCTTTTTTTCTCTCTTTAACTTTTTCCTTTTTAATTTTTTCCTTTTTATTTTTTTCCTTTTTAATTTTTTCTTTTTTAATTTTTTCCTTTTTATTTTTGCTTTTTATTTTCTTTCTAATTTTTCCTTTTTAACTTTTTAATTTTATTTTTTCTGTGTTTTACTTGAAATTTTATTTGAAAACTTTTTTTTTTCTTCATGTTTTCTTTGTGTTGGTGTGTTTTGTTTTGCTTTGGTTTGGTTTGGTTTGGTTTTTTCCTCTCTCTCTACTCTTTTATCTACTTTTTTATAGCCCAAGTATGTAGAAGTTTGGCTGGTGGGAACAGAGGAGGTGACAAATGAAATCCATGTCCACTGCACGTCCGGATAGAATTGAGAGTGCAGCTAGAGAAATCTCTGTATTTTCTGCTAAATTAGAAATCCTGAACAGAGAAAGCTCTAAAGACCAAGGGGCCTTCTTTTTTCTTTTTCCTTTTTCCCCCGAACAATTCTCATTGTAGCCATTTACAGGATCAGGAACATTACCTTGAAATCGAGGTGTATTTCACAGGTAGCGAGAAAACAAAGTAGACTTGATCTTGTAACTCTCATTGTTTAGTAACAAAGAAATCCAAAACAAAACAAACAAACAAAAAAAAAAAAATCCACCAACCCCACAAAAGAACAGAGAAAGAGAAATTATACCAATATTATTTTAATTTAAAACCACTTTCCCCCTTAGAAAACCAGGCTAATGTAATTCTGCTTAATTGGGGTGCTGTCGTGTTTAGGTTACTGAATTAATAGTTTAAAACATACAGCAATAAACACGAATTTTAAAAACTAAGTACAAAAATATGAATATATATAATAAAACAAATATAAATATGAAAAATAATATCGTAAGTAAATGCAATCTATAATATTTCTCATTACTTATATTATATACAGTAGTCTATATATTATATCCATAGATATGACTAGAAAAAAGACATGGTAATGATCAATATCAAAATACTAAATGTAAAGAAATAATGGAATAGAGCTTAAAACAGAGGGGGTTTTTTGGTTTGAATTTGCTTGGTGGCAGGGGTTCTCTTTGAAGCGGTGGCCGGGTGTCTTTCGGGGCGTTTCTTTTAGGGGGTTTCTGTGCACGTTCTCTTCGGGGGTCCCTGTCTGCGTGTCCCCGACGGGCGGGGAGCCCCGGGCTGGGCCGCGGTGCTGCCGCCCTGTGGACACAGCGCGGTGCTGCAGCTCTGCCCCGTGCCCGTCCCAGTGCTGCCGCCCTGTGGACACAGCGAGGTACTGCAGATGTTCATCCCAGGGGAGCTGCTGGCTTGGCTAGAATTGGTTTCCCAGTAAAACTGGGGGTTGTCTAGAAAACCTGAATTTGTGGGAGGCACTGGGTTTGTTTTCCCTATCCCTGCATCACAGTCAAGAACACTCCTGGAGCTGTGTTAGGCAGTGGAAGGAGGGGAGAGCTGCATTTATTGAATTCCTTTGTTGTTGTTGTATTTTTTCATGCTATTTTATTTTATTGTGTTTTAGTTTTACATGTTTTTTTGTTTTGACTTTTAAAAAATATTTTAATGTTTCCTCAAATTTTTAATTTTTCGATTTTTAGTTTACTTTAATATTTTATAGTTATGATTTCACTTTTTATTTTATTTTCAATAACTTTTAAATTTTTATTTAGATTTATGTTTTATTTTTATGTTTGCAGTTGTTTTGTATTTTTTAATGTTTCCTTAATTGTTTAATTTTTCCTTTGTCATTTTTTCCTTTGTCATTTTTTCCTTTGTCATTTTTTCCTTTGTCATTTTTACCTCTATAATTTTTTCTTTTTTAATTTTTTATTTTTTTATTTTTCTCTTTTTAATTTTTCTCCTTTTTAATGTTTTCCTTTCTAATTTTTTCCTTTCTAATTTCTCCTTTCTCGATTTTGTCAGGCACCCCCCTTTAAAACCGGGGTGCCTTCGGCCGTGCCACAACAAAGATGGCGGCCCAACAGGATATGGTTTCAGCCACAAACAAGATGGCAGCCGGAAGTATGGGCAGTCACCTAATGCCCCGCTCAAGATGGCGGCTCGTCGAGCCGCCTTCGACCTTCCAAAGATGGCGGCCAAAAAAGGCGGGAAAACACAAGGCCCACCCATGGGCGTCGATCCAACTGCCTGCGCCCGACCCTGAAAACGGCGCCGCTCAGGAACAATTTTCCGCGTCGCTTCTCGGAGCGAGAGAGCTGTGTGCCCGCTGTGCCGCGCCGCGGTGCGGTTGCGGCAGCCATTTTGGTGAGGCGCCTGAGTAACCAGCTACCCGGGGCCTTCGGGGGTGCCACAAAAAAGATGGCGGCTAAACCGGATATGGCTTCACCACAACCAAGATGGCGGCGACGACGGGCGGAAGTCACGTGACACCACTCTCAAAATGGCGACGGGGCGGAAGTCACGGCGCCGCCCGGGAACAATTTTCAGCGGCGCCTCCCGGCGCGAGGGAGCTGTGTGCCCGCTGTGCCGCGCCGCGGTGCGGTTGAGGCAGCCATTTTGGTGAGGCGCCTGAGTAACCAGCTACCCGCGGCCTTCGGGGGTGCCACAAAAAAGATGGCGGCTAAACCGGATATGGCTTCACCACAACCAAGATGGCGGCGACGACGGGCGGAAGTCACGTGACACCACTTTCAAAATGGCGACGGGGCAAAAGTCACGGCGCCGCCCGGGAGAATTTTCAGCGGCGCCTCCCGGCGCGAGGGAGCTGTGTGCCCGCTGTGCCGCGCCGCGGTGCGGTTGAGGCAGACATTTTGGTGAGGCGCCTGAGTAACCAGCTACCCGGGGCCTTCGGGGGTGCCACAAAAAAGATGGCGGCTAAACCGGATGTGGCTTCACCACAACCAAGATGGCGGCGACGACGGGCGGAAGTCGCGTGACACCACTCTCAAAATGGCGACGGGGCGTAAGTCACGTGAACCCACTCTCAAGATGGCGACGGGGTTAGGGTTAGGGTTAGGGTTAGGGTTAGGGTTAGGGTTAGGGTTAGGGTTAGGGTTAGGGTTAGGGTTTAGGGTTAGGGTTAGGGGTTAGGGTTAGGGGTTAGGGTTAGGGTTAGGGTTAGGGTTAGGGTTAGGGTTAGGGTTAGGGTTAGGGTTAGGGTTAGGGTTAGGGTTAGGGTTAGGGTTAGGGGTTAGGGGTTAGGGGTTAGGGGTTAGGGGTTAGGGTTAGGGTTAGGGTTAGGGTTAGGGTTAGGGTTAGGGTTAGGGTTAGGGTTAGGGTTAGGGTTAGGGTTAGGGGTTAGGGTTAGGGTTAGGGTTAGGGTTAGGGTTAGGGTTGGTTAGAGTTAGGGTTAGGTGTAAAGCAGTACCTCTGTACTGGATCCTGAAAAGCCCTGTGGTTGATAATATATAATATATAAATGGAAAATACTATAGTATTTTAAAGCACATTAAGACTGGAACCCAGAAGGATGAATAGGGTTAGGGTTTAGGTTAGGGTAAGAGTTAGGGTTAGGGTTAGGGTTAGGGTTAGGGTTAGGGTTAGTTAGGCTTGGGTGTAAAGCAGTACCTATGTACTGGATCCTGAAAAGCCCTGTGGTTGATAATATATAATATATAAATGGAAAATACTATATTATTTTAAAGCACATTAAGACTGGAACCCAGAAGGATGAATAGGGTTAGGGTTAGGGTTAGGGTTAGGGTTAGGGTTAGGGTTAGGGTTAGGGTTAGGGTTAGGGTTAGTTAGGGTTAGGGTTAGGTGTAAAGCAGTACCTCTGTACTGGATGCTGAAAAGCCCTGTGGTTGGTAATATATAATATATAAATGGAAAATACTATATTATTTTAAAGCATATTAAGACTGGAACCCAGAAGGATGAATAGGGTTAGGGTTAGGGTTAGGGTTAGGGTAAGGGTTAGGGTAAGGGTTAGGGTTAGGGTTAGGGTTAGGGTTAGGGTTAGGGTTAGGGTTAGGGTTAGGGTTAGGGTTAGGGTTAGGGTTAGGGTTAGGGTTAGGGTTAGGGTTAGGGTTAGGGTTTGTTAGGGTTAGGGCTAGGAGTAAAGCAGTACCTCTGTACTGGATCCTGAAAAGCCCTGTGGTTGATAATATATAATATATAAATGGAAAATACTATATTATTTTAAAGCACATTAAGACTGGAACCCAGAAGGATGAATAGGGTTAGGATTAGGGTTAGGGTTAGGCTTAGGGTTAGGGTTAGGGTTAGGGTTAGGGTTAGGGTTAGTTAGAGTTAGGGTTAGGTGTAAAGCAGTACCTCTGTACTGGATCCTGAAAAGCCCTGTGGTTGATAATATATAATATATAAATGGAAAATACTATAGTATTTTAAAGCACATGAAGACTGGAACCCAGAAGGATGAATAGGGTTAGGGTTTAGGTTAGGGTAAGAGTTAGGGTTAGGGTTAGGGTTAGGGTTAGGGTTAGGGTTAGGGTTAGGGTTAGTTAGGCTTAGGTGTAAAGCAGTACCTCTGTACTGGATCCTGAAAAGCCCTGTGGTTGATAATATATAATATATAAATGGAAAATACTATATTATTTTAAAGCACATGAAGACTGGAACCCAGAAGGATGAATAGGGTTAGGGTTAGGGTTAGGGTTAGGGTTAGGGTTAGGGTTAGGGTTAGGGTTAGGGTTAGGGTTAGGGTTAGGGTTAGTTAGAGTTAGGGTTAGGTGTAAAGCAGTATCTCTGTACTGGATCCTGAAAAGCCCTGTGGTTGATAATATATAATATATAAATGGAAAATACTATATTATTTTAAAGCACATTAAGACTGAAACCCAGAAGGATGAATAGGGTTAGGGTTAGGGTTAGGGTTAGGGTTAGGGTTAGGGTTAGGGTTAGGGTTAGGGTTAGGGTTAGGGTTAGGGTTAGGGTTAGGGTTAGGGTTAGGGTTAGGGTTAGGGTTAGTTAGGGTTAGGGTTAGGGTTAGGGTTAGGGTTAGGGTTAGCGTTAGTTAGGGTTAGGGTTAGGTGTAAAGCAGTACCTCTGTACTGGATCCTGAAAAGCCCTGTGATTCATAATATATAATATTTAAATGGAAAATACATGGTGGACACGAACGGTGGCCCTTTTCCATGGGAAACTAAACTCACCTGGCCATGTTCCTGGTGTCAGATTGTGGGAGACATTTGGCACTCCAAAAGCAGCCCGAGTTCCAAAATGTGGCATCTTGCATCTGGGAGAAATCTTGAATATCACGGCATTTTTGCAGGCCGAAGCCGAGGTGGCCGGATGAGGGTGGTGGACACGAACGGCGGCCCTTTTCCATGGGAAACTAAACTCACCTGGCCATGTTCCTGGTGTCAGATTGTGGGAGACATTTGGCACTCCAAAAGCAGCCCGAGTTCCAAAATGTGGCATCTTGCATCTGGGAGAAATCTTGAATATCACGGCATTTTTGCAGGCCGAAGCCGAGGTGGCCGGATGAGGGTGGTGGACACGAACGGTGGCCCTTTTCCATGGGAAACTAAACTCACCTGGCCATGTTCCTGGTGTCAGATTGTGGGAGACATTTGGCACTCCAAAAGCAGCCCGAGTTCCAAAATGTGGCATCTTGCATCTGGGAGAAATCTTGAATATCACGGCATTTTTGCAGGCCGAAGCCGAGGTGGCCGGATGAGGGTGGTGGACACGAACGGCGGCCCTTTTCCATGGGAAACTAAACTCACCTGGCCATGTTCCTGGTGTCAGATTGTGGGAGACATTTGGCACTCCAAAAGCAGCCCGAGTTCCAAAATGTGGCATCGTGCATCTGGGAGAAATCTTGAATATCACGGCATTTTTGCAGGCCGAAGCCGAGGTGGCCGGATGAGGGTGGTGGACACGAACGGCGGCCCTTTTCCATGGGAAACTAAACTCACCTGGCCATGTTCCTGGTGTCAGATTGTGGGAGACATTTGGCACTCCAAAAGCAGCCCGAGTTCCAAAATGTGGCATCTTGCATCTGGGAGAAATCTTGAATATCACGGCATTTTTGCAGGCCGAAGCCGAGGTGGCCGGATGAGGGTGGTGGACACGAACGGCGGCCCTTTTCCATGGGAAACTAAACTCACCTGGCCATGTTCCTGGTGTCAGATTGTGGGAGACATTTGGCACTCCAAAAGCAGCCCGAGTTCCAAAATGTGGCATCTTGCATCTGGGAGAAATCTTGAATATCACGGCATTTTTGCAGGCCGAAGCCGAGGTGGCCGGATGAGGGTGGTGGACACGAACGGCGGCCCTTTTCCATGGGAAACTAAACTCACCTGGCCATGTTCCTGGTGTCAGATTGTGGGAGACATTTGGCACTCCAAAAGCAGCCCGAGTTCCAAAATGTGGCATCTTGCATCTGGGAGAAATCTTGAATATCACGGCATTTTTGCAGGCCGAAGCCGAGGTGGCCGGATGAGGGTGGTGGACACGAACGGTGGCCCTTTTCCATGGGAAACTAAACTCACCTGGCCATGTTCCTGGTGTCAGATTGTGGGAGACATTGTGCACTCCAAAAGCAGCCCGAGTTCCAAAATGTGGCATCTTGCATCTGGGAGAAATCTTGAGTATCACGGCATTTTTGCAGGCCGAAGCCGAGGTGGCCGGATGAGGGTGGTGGACACGAACGGTGGCCCTTTTCCATGGGAAACTAAACTCACCTGGCCATGTTCCTGGTGTCAGATTGTGGGAGACATTTGGCACTCCAAAAGCAGCCCGAGTTCCAAAATGTGGCATCTTGCATCTGGGAGAAATCTTGAATATCACGGCATTTTTGCAGGCCGAAGCCGAGGTGTCCGGATGAGGGTGGTGGACACGAACGGCGGCCCTTTTCCATGGGAAACTAAACTCACCTGGCCATGTTCCTGGTGTCAGATTGTGGGAGACATTTGGCACTCCAAAAGCAGCCCGAGTTCCAAAATGTGGCATCTTGCATCTGGGAGAAATCTTGAATATCACGGCATTTTTGCAGGCCGAAGCCGAGGTGGCCGGATGAGGGTGGTGGACACGAACGGCGGCCCTTTTCCATGGGAAACTAAACTCACCTGGCCATGTTCCTGGTGTCAGATTGTGGGAGACATTTGGCACTCCAAAAGCAGCCTGAGTTCCAAAATGTGGCATCTTGCATCTGGGAGAAATCTTGAATATCACGGCATTTTTGCAGGCCGAAGCCGAGGTGGCCGGATGAGGGTGGTGGACACGAACGGTGGCCCTTTTCCATGGGAAACTAAACTCACCTGGCCATGTTCCTGGTGTCAGATTGTGGGAGACATTTGGCACTCCAAAAGCAGCCCGAGTTCCAAAATGTGGCATCTTGCATCTGGGAGAAATCTTGAATATCACGGCATTTTTGCAGGCCGAAGCCGAGGTGGCCGGATGAGGGTGGTGGACACGAACGGTGGCCCTTTTCCATGGGAAACTAAACTCACCTGGCCATGTTCCTGGTGTCAGATTGTGGGAGACATTTGGCACTCCAAAAGCAGCCCGAGTTCCAAAATGTGGCATCTTGCATCTGGGAGAAATCTTGAATATCACGGCATTTTTGCAGGCCGAAGCCGAGGTGGCCGGATGAGGGTGGTGGACACGAACGGTGGCCCTTTTCCATGGGAAACTAAACTCACCTGGCCATGTTCCTGGTGTCAGATTGTGGGAGACATTTGGCACTCCAAAAGCAGCCCGAGTTCCAAAATGTGGCATCTTGCATCTGGGAGAAATCTTGAATATCACGGCATTTTTGCAGGCCGAAGCCGAGGTGGCCGGATGAGGGTGGTGGACACGAACGGTGGCCCTTTTCCATGGGAAACTAAACTCACCTGGCCATGTTCCTGGTGTCAGATTGTGGGAGACATTTGGCACTCCAAAAGCAGCCCGAGTTCCAAAATGTGGCATCTTGCATCTGGGAGAAATCTTGAATATCACGGCATTTTTGCAGGCCGAAGCCGAGGTGGCCGGATGAGGGTGGTGGACACGAACGGCGGCCCTTTTCCATGGGAAACTAAACTCACCTGGCCATGTTCCTGGTGTCAGATTGTGGGAGACATTTGGCACTCCAAAAGCAGCCCGAGTTCCAAAATGTGGCATCTTGCATCTGGGAGAAATCTTGAATATCACGGCATTTTTGCAGGCCGAAGCCGAGGTGGCCGGATGAGGGTGGTGGACACGAACGGCGGCCCTTTTCCATGGGAAACTAAACTCACCTGGCCATGTTCCTGGTGTCAGATTGTGGGAGACATTTGGCACTCCAAAAGCAGCCCGAGTTCCAAAATGTGGCATCTTGCATCTGGGAGAAATCTTGAATATCACGGCATTTTTGCAGGCCGAAGCCGCGGTGGCCGGATGAGGGTGGTGGACACGAACGGCGGCCCTTTTCCATGGGAAACTAAACTCACCTGGCCATGTTCCTGGTGTCAGATTGTGGGAGACATTTGGCACTCCAAAAGCAGCCCGAGTTCCAAAATGTGGCATCTTGCATCTGGGAGAAATCTTGAATATCACGGCATTTTTGCAGGCCGAAGCCGAGGTGGCCGGATGAGGGTGGTGGACACGAACGGTGGCCCTTTTCCATGGGAAACTAAACTCACCTGGCCATGTTCCTGGTGTCAGATTGTGGGAGACATTTGGCACTCCAAAAGCAGCCCGAGTTCCAAAATGTGGCATCTTGCATCTGGGAGAAATCTTGAATATCACGGCATTTTTGCAGGCCGAAGCCGAGGTGGCCGGATGAGGGTGGTGGACACGAACGGTGGCCCTTTTCCATGGGAAACTAAACTCACCTGGCCATGTTCCTGGTGTCAGATTGTGGGAGACATTTGGCACTCCAAAAGCAGCCCGAGTTCCAAAATGTGGCATCTTGCATCTGGGAGAAATCTTGAATATCACGGCATTTTTGCAGGCCGAAGCCGAGGTGGCCGGATGAGGGTGGTGGACACGAACGGTGGCCCTTTTCCATGGGAAACTAAACTCACCTGGCCATGTTCCTGGTGTCAGATTGTGGGAGACATTTGGCACTCCAAAAGCAGCCCGAGTTCCAAAATGTGGCATCTTGCATCTGGGAGAAATCTTGAATATCACGGCATTTTTGCAGGCCGAAGCCGAGGTGGCCGGATGAGGGTGGTGGACACGAACGGTGGCCCTTTTCCATGGGAAACTAAACTCACCTGGCCATGTTCCTGGTGTCAGATTGTGGGAGACATTTGGCACTCCAAAAGCAGCCCGAGTTCCAAAATGTGGCATCTTGCATCTGGGAGAAATCTTGAATATCACGGCATTTTTGCAGGCCGAAGCCGAGGTGGCCGGATGAGGGTGGTGGACACGAACGGTGGCCCTTTTCCATGGGAAACTAAACTCACCTGGCCATGTTCCTGGTGTCAGATTGTGGGAGACATTTGGCACTCCAAAAGCAGCCCGAGTTCCAAAATGTGGCATCTTGCATCTGGGAGAAATCTTGAATATCACGGCATTTTTGCAGGCCGAAGCCGAGGTGGCCGGATGAGGGTGGTGGACACGAACGGTGGCCCTTTTCCATGGGAAACTAAACTCACCTGGCCATGTTCCTGGTGTCAGATTGTGGGAGACATTTGGCACTCCAAAAGCAGCCCGAGTTCCAAAATGTGGCATCGTGCATCTGGGAGAAATCTTGAATATCACGGCATTTTTGCAGGCTGAAGCCGAGGTGGCCGGATGAGGGTGGTGGACACGAACGGTGGCCCTTTTCCATGGGAAACTAAACTCACCTGGCCATGTTCCTGGTGTCAGATTGTGGGAGACATTTGGCACTCCAAAAGCAGCCCGAGTTCCAAAATGTGGCATCTTGCATCTGGGAGAAATCTTGAATATCACGGCATTTTTGCAGGCCGAAGCCGAGGTGGCCGGATGAGGGTGGTGGACACGAACGGTGGCCCTTTTCCATGGGAAACTAAACTCACCTAGCCATGTTCCTGGTGTCAGATTGTGGGAGACATTTGGCACTCCAAAAGCAGCCCGAGTTCCAAAATGTGGCATCTTGCATCTGGGAGAAATCTTGAATATCACGGCATTTTTGCAGGCCGAAGCCGAGGTGGCCGGATGAGGGTGGTGGACACGAACGGTGGCCCTTTTCCATGGGAAACTAAACTCACCTGGCCATGTTCCTGGTGTCAGATTGTGGGAGACATTTGGCACTCCAAAAGCAGCCCGAGTTCCAAAATGTGGCATCTTGCATCTGGGAGAAATCTTGAATATCACGGCATTTTTGCAGGCCGAAGCCGAGGTGGCCGGATGAGGGTGGTGGACACGAACGGTGGCCCTTTTCCATGGGAAACTAAACTCACCTGGCCATGTTCCTGGTGTCAGATTGTGGGAGACATTTGGCACTCCAAAAGCAGCCCGAGTTCCAAAATGTGGCATCTTGCATCTGGGAGAAATCTTGAATATCACGGCATTTTTGCAGGCCGAAGCCGCGGTGGCCGGATGAGGGTGGTGGACACGAACGGTGGCCCTTTTCCATGGGAAACTAAACTCACCTGGCCATGTTCCTGGTGTCAGATTGTGGGAGACATTTGGCACTCCAAAAGCAGCCCGAGTTCCAAAATGTGGCATCTTGCATCTGGGAGAAATCTTGAATATCACGGCATTTTTGCAGGCCGAAGCCGAGGTGGCCGGATGAGGGTGGTGGAAACGAACGGTGGCCCTTTTCCATGGGAAACTAAACTCACCTGGCCATGTTCCTGGTGTCAGATTGTGGGAGACATTTGGCACTCCAAAAGCAGCCCGAGTTCCAAAATGTGGCATCTTGCATCTGGGAGAAATCTTGAATATCACGGCATTTTTGCAGGCCGAAGCCGCGGTGGCCGGATGAGGGTGGTGGACACGAACGGTGGCCCTTTTCCATGGGAAACTAAACTCACCTGGCCATGTTCCTGGTGTCAGATTGTGGGAGACATTTGGCACTCCAAAAGCAGCCCGAGTTCCAAAATGTGGCATCTTGCATCTGGGAGAAATCTTGAATATCACGGCATTTTTGCAGGCCGAAGCCGAGGTGGCCGGATGAGGGTGGTGGACACGAACGGTGGCCCTTTTCCATGGGAAACTAAACTCACCTGGCCATGTTCCTGGTGTCAGATTGTGGGAGACATTTGGCACTCCAAAAGCAGCCCGAGTTCCAAAATGTGGCATCTTGCATCTGGGAGAAATCTTGAATATCACGGCATTTTTGCAGGCCGAAGCCGAGGTGGCCGGATGAGGGTGGTGGACACGAACGGTGGCCCTTTTCCATGGGAAACTAAACTCACCTGGCCATGTTCCTGGTGTCAGATTGTGGGAGACATTTGGCACTCCAAAAGCAGCCCGAGTTCCAAAATGTGGCATCTTGCATCTGGGAGAAATCTTGAATATCACGGCATTTTTGCAGGCCGAAGCCGAGGTGGCCGGATGAGGGTGGTGGACACGAACGGTGGCCCTTTTCCATGGGAAACTAAACTCACCTGGCCATGTTCCTGGTGTCAGATTGTGGGAGACATTTGGCACTCCAAAAGCAGCCCGAGTTCCAAAATGTGGCATCTTGCATCTGGGAGAAATCTTGAATATCACGGCATTTTTGCAGGCCGAAGCCGAGGTGGCCGGATGATGGTGGTGGACACGAACGGTGGCCCTTTTCCATGGGAAACTAAACTCACCTGGCCACGTTCCTGGTGTCAGATTGTGGGAGACATTTGGCACTCCAAAAGCAGCCCGAGTTCCAAAATGTGGCATCGTGCATCTGGGAGAAATCTTGAATATCACGGCATTTTTGCAGGCCGAAGCCGAGGTGGCCGGATGAGGGTGGTGGACACGAACGGTGGCCCTTTTCCATGGGAAACTAAACTCACCTGGCCATGTTCCTGGTGTCAGATTGTGGGAGACATTTGGCACTCCAAAGGCAGCCCGAGTTCCAAAATGTGGCATCTTGCATCTGGGAGAAATCTTGAATATCACGGCATTTTTGCAGGCCGAAGCCGAGGTGGCCGGATGAGGGTGGTGGACACGAACGGTGGCCCTTTTCCATGGGAAACTAAACTCACCTAGCCATGTTCCTGGTGTCAGATTGTGGGAGACATTTGGCACTCCAAAAGCAGCCCGAGTTCCAAAATGTGGCATCTTGCATCTGGGAGAAATCTTGAATATCACGGCATTTTTGCAGGCCGAAGCCGAGGTGGCCGGATGAGGGTGGTGGACACGAACGGCGGCCCTTTTCCATGGGAAACTAAACTCACCTGGCCATGTTCCTGGTGTCAGATTGTGGGAGACATTTGGCACTCCAAAAGCAGCCCGAGTTCCAAAATGTGGCATCTTGCATCTGGGAGAAATCTTGAATATCACGGCATTTTTGCAGGCCGAAGCCGAGGTGGCCGGATGAGGGTGGTGGACACGAACGGTGGCCCTTTTCCATGGGAAACTAAACTCACCTGGCCATGTTCCTGGTGTCAGATTGTGGGAGACATTTGGCACTCCAAAGGCAGCCCGAGTTCCAAAATGTGGCATCTTGCATCTGGGAGAAATCTTGAATATCACGGCATTTTTGCAGGCCGAAGCCGAGGTGGCCGGATGAGGGTGGTGGACACGAACGGTGGCCCTTTTCCATGGGAAACTAAACTCACCTGGCCATGTTCCTGGTGTCAGATTGTGGGAGACATTTGGCACTCCAAAAGCAGCCCGAGTTCCAAAATGTGGCATCTTGCATCTGGGAGAAATCTTGAATATCACGGCATTTTTGCAGGCCGAAGCCGAGGTGGCCGGATGAGGGTGGTGGACACGAACGGCGGCCCTTTTCCATGGGAAACTAAACTCACCTGGCCATGTTCCTGGTGTCAGATTGTGGGAGACATTTGGCACTCCAAAAGCAGCCCGAGTTCCAAAATGTGGCATCTTGCATCTGGGAGAAATCTTGAATATCACGGCATTTTTGCAGGCCGAAGCCGAGGTGGCCGGATGAGAGTGGTGGACACGAACGGTGGCCCTTTTCCATGGGAAACTAAACTCACCTGGCCATGTTCCTGGTGTCAGATTGTGGGAGACATTTGGCACTCCAAAAGCAGCCCGAGTTCCAAAATGTGGCATCTTGCACCTGGGAGAAATCTTGAATATCACGGCATTTTTGCAGGCCGAAGCCGAGGTGGCCGGATGAGGGTGGTGGACACGAACGGTGGCCCTTTTCCATGGGAAACTAAACTCACCTGGCCATGTTCCTGGTGTCAGATTGTGGGAGACATTTGGCACTCCAAAAGCAGCCCGAGTTCCAAAATGTGGCATCTTGCATCTGGGAGAAATCTTGAATATCACGGCATTCTTGTAGGCCGAAGCCGAGGTGGCCGGATGAGGGTGGTGGACACGAACGGTGGCCCTTTTCCATGGGAAACTAAACTCACCTGGCCATGTTCCTGGTGTCAGATTGTGGGAGACATTTGGCACTCCAAAAGCAGCCCGAGTTCCAAAATGTGGCATCTTGCATCTGGGAGAAATCTTGAATATCACGGCATTTTTGCAGGCCGAAGCCGAGGTGGCCGGATGAGGGTGGTGGACACGAACGGCGGCCCTTTTCCATGGGAAACTAAACTCACCTGGCCATGTTCCTGGTGTCAGATTGTGGGAGACATTTGGCACTCCAAAAGCAGCCCGAGTTCCAAAATGTGGCATCTTGCATCTGGGAGAAATCTTGAATATCACGGCATTTTTGCAGGCCGAAGCCGAGGTGGCCGGATGAGGGTGGTGGACACGAACGGCGGCCCTTTTCCATGGGAAACTAAACTCACCTGGCCATGTTCCTGGTGTCAGATTGTGGGAGACATTTGGCACTCCAAAAGCAGCCCGAGTTCCAAAATGTGGCATCTTGCATCTGGGAGAAATCTTGAATATCACGGCATTTTTGCAGGCCGAAGCCGAGGTGGCCGGATGAGGGTGGTGGACACGAACGGCGGCCCTTTTCCATGGGAAACTAAACTCACCTGGCCATGTTCCTGGTGTCAGATTGTGGGAGACATTTGGCACTCCAAAAGCAGCCCGAGTTCCAAAATGTGGCATCGTGCATCTGGGAGAAATCTTGAATATCACGGCATTTTTGCAGGCCGAAGCCGCGGTGGCCGGATGAGGGTGGTGGACACGAACGGTGGCCCTTTTCCATGGGAAACTAAACTCACCTGGCCATGTTCCTGGTGTCAGATTGTGGGAGACATTTGGCACTCCAAAAGCAGCCCGAGTTCCAAAATGTGGCATCTTGCATCTGGGAGAAATCTTGAATATCACGGCATTTTTGCAGGCCGAAGCCGAGGTGGCCGGATGAGGGTGGTGGACACGAACGGCGGCCCTTTTCCATGGGAAACTAAACTCACCTGGCCATGTTCCTGGTGTCAGATTGTGGGAGACATTTGGCACTCCAAAGGCAGCCCAAGTTCCAAAATGTGGCATCTTGCATCTGGGAGAAATCTTGAATATCACGGCATTTTTGCAGGCCGAAGCCGAGGTGGCCGGATGAGGGTGGTGGACACGAACGGTGGCCCTTTTCCATGGGAAACTAAACTCACCTGGCCATGTTCCTGGTGTCAGATTGTGGGAGACATTTGGCACTCCAAAAGCAGCCCGAGTTCCAAAATGTGGCATCTTGCATCTGGGAGAAATCTTGAATATCACGGCATTTTTGCAGGCCGAAGCCGAGGTGGCCGGATGAGGGTGGTGGACACGAACGGCGGCCCTTTTCCATGGGAAACTAAACTCACCTGGCCATGTTCCTGGTGTCAGATTGTGGGAGACATTTGGCACTCCAAAAGCAGCCCGAGTTCCAAAATGTGGCATCTTGCATCTGGGAGAAATCTTGAATATCACGGCATTTTTGCAGGCCGAAGCCGAGGTGGCCGGATGAGGGTGGTGGACACGAACGGCGGCCCTTTTCCATGGGAAAATAAACTCACCTGGCCATGTTCCTGGTGTCAGATTGTGGGAGACATTTGGCACTCCAAAAGCAGCCCGAGTTCCAAAATGTGGCATCTTGCATCTGGGAGAAATCTTGAATATCACGGCATTTTTGCAGGCCGAAGCCGAGGTGGCCGGATGAGGGTGGTGGACACGAACGGTGGCCCTTTTCCATGGGAAACTAAACTCACCTGGCCATGTTCCTGGTGTCAGATTGTGGGAGACATTTGGCACTCCAAAAGCAGCCCGAGTTCCAAAATGTGGCATCGTGCATCTGGGAGAAATCTTGAATATCACGGCATTTTTGCAGGCTGAAGCCGAGGTGGCCGGATGAGGGTGGTGGACACGAACGGTGGCCCTTTTCCATGGGAAACTAAACTCACCTGGCCATGTTCCTGGTGTCAGATTGTGGGAGACATTTGGCACTCCAAAAGCAGCCCGAGTTCCAAAATGTGGCATCTTGCATCTGGGAGAAATCTTGAATATCACGGCATTTTTGCAGGCCGAAGCCGAGGTGGCCGGATGAGGGTGGTGGACACGAACGGCGGCCCTTTTCCATGGGAAACTAAACTCACCTGGCCATGTTCCTGGTGTCAGATTGTGGGAGACATTTGGCACTCCAAAAGCAGCCCGAGTTCCAAAATGTGGCATCTTGCATCTGGGAGAAATCTTGAATATCACGGCATTTTTGCAGGCCGAAGCCGAGGTGGCCGGATGAGGGTGGTGGACACGAACGGTGGCCCTTTTCCATGGGAAACTAAACTCACCTGGCCATGTTCCTGGTGTCAGATTGTGGGAGACATTTGGCACTCCAAAAGCAGCCCGAGTTCCAAAATGTGGCATCTTGCATCTGGGAGAAATCTTGAATATCACGGCATTTTTGCAGGCCGAAGCCGAGGTGGCCGGATGAGGGTGGTGGACACGAACGGTGGCCCTTTTCCATGGGAAACTAAACTCACCTGGCCATGTTCCTGGTGTCAGATTGTGGGAGACATTTGGCACTCCAAAGGCAGCCCGAGTTCCAAAATGTGGCATCTTGCATCTGGGAGAAATCTTGAATATCACGGCATTTTTGCAGGCCGAAGCCGAGGTGGCCGGATGAGGGTGGTGGACACGAACGGTGGCCCTTTTCCATGGGAAACTAAACTCACCTGGCCATGTTCCTGGTGTCAGATTGTGGGAGACATTTGGCACTCCAAAAGCAGCCCGAGTTCCAAAATGTGGCATCTTGCATCTGGGAGAAATCTTGAATATCACGGCATTTTTGCAGGCCGAAGCCGAGGTGGCCGGATGAGGGTGGTGGACACGAACGGTGGCCCTTTTCCATGGGAAACTAAACTCACCTGGCCATGTTCCTGGTGTCAGATTGTGGGAGACATTTGGCACTCCAAAAGCAGCCCGAGTTCCAAAATGTGGCATCTTGCATCTGGGAGAAATCTTGAATATCACGGCATTTTTGCAGGCCGAAGCCGAGGTGGCCGGATGAGGGTGGTGGACAC
Organism: Prinia subflava; assembly: GCF_021018805.1. NCBI lineage: Eukaryota > Metazoa > Chordata > Aves > Passeriformes > Cisticolidae > Prinia > Prinia subflava. The sequence continues at coordinate 18,263,512 of NC_086262.1, forward strand.
GAACGGCGGCCCTTTTCCATGGGAAACTAAACTCACCTGGCCATGTTCCTGGTGTCAGATTGTGGGAGACATTTGGCACTCCAAAAGCAGCCCGAGTTCCAAAATGTGGCATCTTGCATCTGGGAGAAATCTTGAATATCACGGCATTTTTGCAGGCCGAAGCCGAGGTGGCCGGATGAGGGTGGTGGACACGAACGGTGGCCCTTTTCCATGGGAAACTAAACTCACCTGGCCATGTTCCTGGTGTCAGATTGTGGGAGACATTTGGCACTCCAAAAGCAGCCCGAGTTCCAAAATGTGGCATCGTGCATCTGGGAGAAATCTTGAATATCACGGCATTTTTGCAGGCCGAAGCCGCGGTGGCCGGATGAGGGTGGTGGACACGAACGGTGGCCCTTTTCCATGGGAAACTAAACTCACCTGGCCATGTTCCTGGTGTCAGATTGTGGGAGACATTTGGCACTCCAAAAGCAGCCCGAGTTCCAAAATGTGGCATCTTGCATCTGGGAGAAATCTTGAATATCACGGCATTTTTGCAGGCCGAAGCCGAGGTGGCCGGATGAGGGTGGTGGACACGAACGGCGGCCCTTTTCCATGGGAAACTAAACTCACCTGGCCATGTTCCTGGTGTCAGATTGTGGGAGACATTTGGCACTCCAAAGGCAGCCCGAGTTCCAAAATGTGGCATCTTGCATCTGGGAGAAATCTTGAATATCACGGCATTTTTGCAGGCCGAAGCCGAGGTGGCCGGATGAGGGTGGTGGACACGAACGGTGGCCCTTTTCCATGGGAAACTAAACTCACCTGGCCATGTTCCTGGTGTCAGATTGTGGGAGACATTTGGCACTCCAAAAGCAGCCCGAGTTCCAAAATGTGGCATCTTGCATCTGGGAGAAATCTTGAATATCACGGCATTTTTGCAGGCCGAAGCCGAGGTGGCCGGATGAGGGTGGTGGACACGAACGGTGGCCCTTTTCCATGGGAAACTAAACTCACCTGGCCATGTTCCTGGTGTCAGATTGTGGGAGACATTGTGCACTCCAAAAGCAGCCCGAGTTCCAAAATGTGGCATCTTGCATCTGGGAGAAATCTTGAATATCACGGCATTTTTGCAGGCCGAAGCCGAGGTGGCCGGATGAGGGTGGTGGACACGAACGGCGGCCCTTTTCCATAGGAAACTAAACTCACCTGGCCATGTTCCTGGTGTCAGATTGTGGGAGACATTTGGCACTCCAAAAGCAGCCCGAGTTCCAAAATGTGGCATCTTGCATCTGGGAGAAATCTTGAATATCACGGCATTTTTGCAGGCCGAAGCCGAGGTGGCCGGATGAGGGTGGTGGACACGAACGGTGGCCCTTTTCCATGGGAAACTAAACTCACCTGGCCATGTTCCTGGTGTCAGATTGTGGGAGACATTTGGCACTCCAAAGGCAGCCCGAGTTCCAAAATGTGGCATCTTGCATCTGGGAGAAATCTTGAATATCACGGCATTTTTGCAGGCCGAAGCCGAGGTGGCCGGATGAGGGTGGTGGACACAAACGGTGGCCCTTTTCCATGGGAAACTAAACTCACCTGGCCATGTTCCTGGTGTCAGATTGTGGGAGACATTTGGCACTCCAAAAGCAGCCCGAGTTCCAAAATGTGGCATCTTGCATCTGGGAGAAATCTTGAATATCACGGCATTTTTGCAGGCCGAAGCCGAGGTGGCCGGATGAGGGTGGTGGACACGAACGGTGGCCCTTTTCCATGGGAAACTAAACTCACCTGGCCATGTTCCTGGTGTCAGATTGTGGGAGACATTGTGCACTCCAAAAGCAGCCCGAGTTCCAAAATGTGGCATCTTGCATCTGGGAGAAATCTTGAATATCACGGCATTTTTGCAGGCCGAAGCCGAGGTGGCCGGATGAGGGTGGTGGACACGAACGGTGGCCCTTTTCCATAGGAAACTAAACTCACCTGGCCATGTTCCTGGTGTCAGATTGTGGGAGACATTTGGCACTCCAAAAGCAGCCCGAGTTCCAAAATGTGGCATCTTGCATCTGGGAGAAATCTTGAATATCACGGCATTTTTGCAGGCCGAAGCCGAGGTGGCCGGATGAGGGTGGTGGACACGAACGGTGGCCCTTTTCCATGGGAAACTAAACTCACCTGGCCATGTTCCTGGTGTCAGATTGTGGGAGACATTTGGCACTCCAAAGGCAGCCCGAGTTCCAAAATGTGGCATCTTGCATCTGGGAGAAATCTTGAATATCACGGCATTTTTGCAGGCCGAAGCCGAGGTGGCCGGATGAGGGTGGTGGACACGAACGGCGGCCCTTTTCCATGGGAAACTAAACTCACCTGGCCATGTTCCTGGTGTCAGATTGTGGGAGACATTTGGCACTCCAAAAGCAGCCCGAGTTCCAAAATGTGGCATCTTGCATCTGGGAGAAATCTTGAATATCACGGCATTTTTGCAGGCCGAAGCCGAGGTGGCCGGATGAGGGTGGTGGACACGAACGGTGGCCCTTTTCCATGGGAAACTAAACTCACCTGGCCATGTTCCTGGTGTCAGATTGTGGGAGACATTTGGCACTCCAAAGGCAGCCCGAGTTCCAAAATGTGGCATCTTGCATCTGGGAGAAATCTTGAATATCACGGCATTTTTGCAGGCCGAAGCCGAGGTGGCCGGATGAGGGTGGTGGACACGAACGGTGGCCCTTTTCCATGGGAAACTAAACTCACCTGGCCATGTTCCTGGTGTCAGATTGTGGGAGACATTTGGCACTCCAAAAGCAGCCCGAGTTCCAAAATGTGGCATCTTGCATCTGGGAGAAATCTTGAATATCACGGCATTTTTGCAGGCCGAAGCCGAGGTGGCCGGATGAGGGTGGTGGACACGAACGGCGGCCCTTTTCCATGGGAAACTAAACTCACCTGGCCATGTTCCTGGTGTCAGATTGTGGGAGACATTTGGCACTCCAAAAGCAGCCCGAGTTCCAAAATGTGGCATCTTGCATCTGGGAGAAATCTTGAATATCACGGCATTTTTGCAGGCCGAAGCCGAGGTGGCCGGATGAGAGTGGTGGACACGAACGGTGGCCCTTTTCCATGGGAAACTAAACTCACCTGGCCATGTTCCTGGTGTCAGATTGTGGGAGACATTTGGCACTCCAAAAGCAGCCCGAGTTCCAAAATGTGGCATCTTGCACCTGGGAGAAATCTTGAATATCACGGCATTTTTGCAGGCCGAAGCCGAGGTGGCCGGATGAGGGTGGTGGACACGAACGGTGGCCCTTTTCCATGGGAAACTAAACTCACCTGGCCATGTTCCTGGTGTCAGATTGTGGGAGACATTTGGCACTCCAAAAGCAGCCCGAGTTCCAAAATGTGGCATCTTGCATCTGGGAGAAATCTTGAATATCACGGCATTCTTGTAGGCCGAAGCCGAGGTGGCCGGATGAGGGTGGTGGACACGAACGGTGGCCCTTTTCCATGGGAAACTAAACTCACCTGGCCATGTTCCTGGTGTCAGATTGTGGGAGACATTTGGCACTCCAAAAGCAGCCCGAGTTCCAAAAATGTGGCATCTTGCATCTGGGAGAAATCTTGAATATCACGGCATTTTTGCAGGCCGAAGCCGAGGTGGCCGGATGAGGGTGGTGGACACGAACGGCGGCCCTTTTTCCATGGGAAACTAAACTCACCTGGCCATGTTCCTGGTGTCAGATTGTGGGAGACATTTGGCACTCCAAAAGCAGCCCGAGTTCCAAAATGTGGCATCTTGCATCTGGGAGAAATCTTGAATATCACGGCATTTTTGCAGGCCGAAGCCGAGGTGGCCGGATGAGGGTGGTGGACACGAACGGCGGCCCTTTTCCATGGGAAACTAAACTCACCTGGCCATGTTCCTGGTGTCAGATTGTGGGAGACATTTGGCACTCCAAAAGCAGCCCGAGTTCCAAAATGTGGCATCTTGCATCTGGGAGAAATCTTGAATATCACGGCATTTTTGCAGGCCGAAGCCGAGGTGGCCGGATGAGGGTGGTGGACACGAACGGCGGCCCTTTTCCATGGGAAACTAAACTCACCTGGCCATGTTCCTGGTGTCAGATTGTGGGAGACATTTGGCACTCCAAAAAGCAGCCCGAGTTCCAAAATGTGGCATCGTGCATCTGGGAGAAATCTTGAATATCACGGCATTTTTGCAGGCCGAAGCCGCGGTGGCCGGATGAGGGTGGTGGACACGAACGGTGGCCCTTTTCCATGGGAAACTAAACTCACCTGGCCATGTTCCTGGTGTCAGATTGTGGGAGACATTTGGCACTCCAAAAGCAGCCCGAGTTCCAAAATGTGGCATCTTGCATCTGGGAGAAATCTTGAATATCACGGCATTTTTGCAGGCCGAAGCCGAGGTGGCCGGATGAGGGTGGTGGACACGAACGGCGGGCCCTTTTCCATGGGAAACTAAACTCACCTGGCCATGTTCCTGGTGTCAGATTGTGGGAGGACATTTGGCACTCCAAAGGCAGCCCAAGTTCCAAAATGTGGCATCTTGCATCTGGAGAAATCTTGAATATCACGGCATTTTTGCAGGCCGAAGCCGAGGTGGCCGGATGAGGGTGGTGGACACGAAACGGTGGCCCTTTTCCATGGGAAACTAAACTCACCTGGCCATGTTCCTGGTGTCAGATTGTGGGAGACATTTGGCCACTCCAAAAGCAGCCCGAGTTCCAAAATGTGGCATCTTGCATCTGGGAGAAATCTTGAATATCACGGCATTTTTGCAGGCCGAAGCCGAGGTGGCCGGATGAGGGTGGTGGACACGAACGGCGGCCCTTTTCCATGGGAAACTAAACTCACCTGGCCATGTTCCTGGTGTCAGATTGTGGGAGACATTTGGCACTCCAAAAGCAGCCCGAGTTCCAAAATGTGGCATCTTGCATCTGGGAGAAATCTTGAATATCACGGCATTTTTGCAGGCCGAAGCCGAGGTGGCCGGATGAGGGTGGTGGACACGAACGGCGGCCCTTTTCCATGGGAAAATAAACTCACCTGGCCATGTTCCTGGTGTCAGATTGTGGGAGACATTTGGCACTCCAAAAGCAGCCCGAGTTCCAAAATGTGGCATCTTGCATCTGGGAGAAATCTTGAATATCACGGCATTTTTGCAGGCCGAAGCCGAGGTGGCCGGATGAGGGTGGTGGACACGAACGGTGGCCCTTTTCCATGGGAAACTAAACTCACCTGGCCATGTTCCTGGTGTCAGATTGTGGGAGGACATTTGGCACTCCCAAAAGCAGCCCGAGTTCCAAAATGTGGCATCGTGCATCTGGGAGAAATCTTGAATATCACGGCATTTTTGCAGGCTGAAGCGAGGTGGCCGGATGAGGGTGGTGGACACGAACGGTGGCCCTTTTCCAATGGGAAACTAAACTCACCTGGCCATGTTCCTGGTGGTCAGATTGTGGGAGACATTTGGCACTACCAAAAGCAGCCCGAGTTCCAAAATGTGGCATCTTGCATCTGGGAGAAATCTTGAATATCACGGCATTTTTGCAGGCCGAAGCCGAGGTGGCCGGATGAGGGTGGTGGACACGAACGGCGGCCCTTTTCCCATGGGAAACTAAACTCACCTGGCCATGTTCCTGGTGTCAGATTGTGGGAGACATTTGGCACTCCAAAAGCAGCCCGAGTTCCAAAATGTGGCATCTTGCATCTGGGAGAAATCTTGAATATCACGGCATTTTTGCAGGCCGAAGCCGAGGTGGCCGGATGAGGGTGGTGGACACGAACGGTGGCCCCTTTTCCATGGGAAACTAAACTCACCTGGCCAATGTTCCTGGTGTCAGATTGTGGGAGACATTTGGCACTCCAAAAGCAGCCCGAGTTCCAAAATGTGGCATCTTGCATCTGGGAGAAATCTTGAATATCACGGCATTTTTGCAGGCCGAAGCCGAGGTGGCCGGATGAGGGTGGTGGACACGAACGGTGGGCCCTTTTCCATGGGAAACTAAACTCACCTGGCCATGTTCCTGGTGTCAGATTGTGGGAGACATTTGGCACTCCAAAGGCAGCCCGAGTTCCAAAATGTGGCATCTTGCAATCTGGGAGAAATCTTGAATATCACGGCATTTTTGCAGGCCGAAGCCGAGGTGGCCGGATGAGGGTGGTGGACACGAACGGTGCCCTTTTCCATGGAAAACTAAACTCACCTGGCCATGGTTCCTGGTGTCAGATTGTGGGAGACATTTGGCACTCCAAAAGCAGCCCGAGTTCCAAAATGTGGCATCTTGCATCTGGGAGAAATCTTGAATATCACGGCATTTTGCAGGCCGAAGCCGAGGTGGCCGGATGAGGGTGGTGGACACGAACGGCGGCCCTTTTCCATGGGAAACTAAACTCACCTGGCCATGTTCCTGGTGTCAGATTGTGGGAGACATTTGGCACTCCAAAAGCAGCCCGAGTTCCAAAATGTGGCCATCTTGCATCTGGGAGAAATCTTGAATATCACGGCATTTTTGCAGGCCGAAGCCGAGGTGGCCGGATGAGGCGTGGTGGACACGAACGGCGGCCCTTTTCATGGGAAACTAAACTCAACCTGGCCATGTTCCTGGTGTCAGATTGTGGGAGACATTTGGCACTCCAAAAGCAGCCCGAGTTCCAAAATGTGGCATCTGCATCTGGGAGAAATCTTGAATATCACGGCATTTTTGCAGGCCGAAGCCGAGGTGGCCGGATGAGGGTGGTGGACACGAACGGTGGCCCTTTTCCATGGGAAACTAAACTCACCTGGCCATGTTCCTGGTGTCAGATTGTGGGAGACATTTGGCGCACTCCAAGAGCAGCCCGAGTTCCAAAATGTTGGCATCGTGCATCTGGGAGAAAATCTTGAATATCACGGCATTTTTGCAGGCCGAAGCCGCGGTGGCCGGATGAGGGTGGTGGACACGAACGGTGGCCCTTTTCCATGGGAAACTAAACTCACCTGGCCATGTTCCTGGTGTCAGATTGTGGGAGACATTTGGCACTCCAAAAAGCAGCCCGAGTTCCAAAATGTGGCATCTTGCATCTGGGAGAAATCTTGAATATCACGGCATTTTTGCAGGCCGAAGCCGAGGTGGCCGGATGAGGGTGGTGGACACGAACGGCGGCCCTTTTCCATGGGAAACTAAACTCACCTGGCCATGTTCCTGGTGTCAGATTGTGGGAGACATTTGGCACTCCAAAGGCAAGCCCGAGTTCCAAAATGTGGCATCTTGCATCTGGGAGAAATCTTGAATATCACGGCATTTTTTGCAGGCCGAAGCCGAGGTGGCCGGATGAGGGTGGTGGACACGAACGGTGGCCCTTTTCCATGGGAAACTAAACTCCCCTGGCCATGTTCCTGGTG